>NC_052349.1:77242575-77428504 GCF_009727055.1 Benincasa hispida
CTTTATAACGCTGTTTACTGTTTAAGACTGACTACTGAATCCAGGTCTTGAATAAGGGGCCCCACCCTCTCACTGGGCTGAGAGAGTTTGGTTTGGTGATTGGATAACAAACCAGTTGTTCATTAGAGAGATCAGTGGTACTTAAAGAGTTAGATGTAACTATAGGGGCAAAATGGTAATTTGGCACAGTTGTACTTATGAGCAATTTGTGAAGGGTCATCGTATTGTTGATTGGTTATATCTGATGGATATAGAAATATATTTTTAATGCGAAGAGGACTGTTGTCGGTCTTTAGTGGAGTGTCTGACAGTTAACAGATGGTGGATAATATGATTAAAAAATTTAATTAGTTATTCATGAACCATTGTAGCTTCAAGCTACAGGTCCATAAGGTCCCCTTAGTAGCTTAAAGGATTTAGTTGAGAATCAGAGTTTGAATTAATTTGAAATGTTCAAATTAATAAGAGGGAATTTAATTATATATGACATAATTAAATTGATTCAATTATATATGATACAATTAACATAATGTATTTGATACATTATAGTTTAATTGGAGGAATAAATATTTGAATATGGTTCAAATATATTTTCTATAAATGAGATTCATAGCTACTAAATTTAATATAAATTTGATTTATATTAAATGCCATAAAATAGAGAAAAAGAACTATGGTTTATATATTATATATGATGCAATATTAAAACTATAGGTTATAAATATAATATGATAAGTTGGTTATCATATTTTATTTATAATTATTAATTATTTGATAATTATACCATTTTTCTCTCTAACCACCCTTAGTGGGAAGTTAATCGGCTTTTGTGGCAATTTGAGATAAATAAAATATGATTTTATTTTTTCCAAAAATCTAAGGTGTTGCACAATTGAGAGACTACACGATTTGCTTGGGAGTCTATACGATAGACGCTTCACCTACACGATTGAGAAAAACTCTATGTGATAGAGAAGTTCTTCCTCGAACGTCTTCCTCCTCCAACTCCGAACTCCCCTCTAACGAAAATAGCCAGAGCCCATCACTCCTAGGTACTCACTCCGAGAATACCAAGGTAACCAAGTGGTTATGTCCCCTTTCGGTTCGAGAGTCTCGTTGTTGTTTGCTCCTATTCGAGGAGAGTTCGTGCTTGTTTGACGCGTTCGTGAACAAGTTAGTTCGAGGGATTTACTTGAAGAAAAGTTCTTTAAAGGTATAATCTCTAAACCATGTTTCTTATTTCAAAAGCATGTCTTAATTAATCTTTTATGCATAATCTATTTATTTGGCTGTAAATGTGTGTTCAATCGCAATGGGATTTGGACGATCTGCTTCTACTCAAAGGTTCTCTGTAAAAAGAGTTCCTTCAATTGGTATCAGAGCCAGCTTAGCATAATTCTTGAGTCGTTACCAGAAAACTTCCTTCACTTTGTAAGCAACGCTGTTCTGAACAGGGTTAACTACAACCTTACAATGCAACTCAATGAGTTGCAGACTTTCCAATCTTTGCTGAAAAGCAAGGAGAAGAAGGTTGGTGAGGCAAATGTTGCTTCATCTTCCAAAAAGTTTCATAAAGGTTCAACCTCTGGAACTAAGTCTGCACCTTCTTCTTCCAGCACCAAAAAGTTGAAGAAAAAGAAGGGTGGTTAAGGGAAGGCACCTACTAACCCACAACCTGCTGCTCCAAGGGGTAGGCAAAGGAAAATGTTTCCATTACAACCAAGACGGGCATTGGAAACGGAACTTCCTGATAACTAGTAGAAATACAAGTTATTTATATCATCTTACTTAGAATATGCGGCAATAGGAAGGAAAAGTTGCGTCAAACATAGTAAAATTGGCTTAGAAACGCAAAGATTGTAAAAGTATCAGAAACACACCCGCTGACCGCATTGCGATGGCAAAAAGGATGTCCAACCTTTGTTTTGCAGGTAACAGGTATCACCGCATGCAACGATTGCTTGTGGACAAAAAGATCAACACATTCTCGGGGATTTCTGAAATTGTACAGCCTTTCTAATGTACGACTTGAAAAATTGAACGTGAAGCAAAACGGACATTTCTAACAAGCCTTGACAGGAAAAATTAACTTTTTAGAGTGGGACCACTGACGCAAGAAGTGCTAAAGTCTATAAATAGCAACATCAACACTCAAGCAGGGGGGGGGGGGTTGAGAAACACACAGAAAAATAGACGAAAAAGAAGTTTGTGCAAGGGACATTCTTCCCTCGAGAACTCTCCTGAGAAGAAAGTTCACCACCTCATTCCTCCATCATGCCAGCAAGCAAATAGCTCCGATCGGGATCCGTGCCAAGACATTGACACGCTTCTCTCAACTATTCTTACTTTTCGTTCATCGATTTGTTCATTTCCTGTCTTTCATTCATATCTCTGTAACAACGCTTTATCTTTACCCGATTATATCATTATCACCTTCATCTTCATCTCTTTATTCACCATAATGTTGGGTTTTATGTCCTAAAAACTCGCGTTTGTAAATGATAAACATTTTTCTATTATTAATATACTTGTTATTGATCTCATAAAATGTATGAAAGTCTAAATGCAATAAACTAAGACCCATGACTATTGTAGAGTACTTGAACTTTATGTGGAGATATAAGTGTGGATCGGGTTCGAGTAAATAGTCAAAATGATCTATGGTAATATGAATGAGGTTGCGTATCTTATTCGGCAACACCATTGGATGCGGACTACTCTTGAGTTGTTATAAAGAGTTGTAAAATGCTACATACGTATGATCCTAATTCGTACATGTTATGACATAGGATGTGGGGCGTCCTATGCAATGAGTTGAATAAGATCAGGACCAAGAAATAAGTCACTCTTACTTTATAACGTTGTTTACTATTTAAGACCGAATATTTACTTAGATGACCTATGTAACCGATCTTAATTCTGAACTAACTATGAACTCCTTTTATTCGGGATTTCCCTTAGATTTGCATAGTTGATGGTTGGCTCAACAATGCCAGTTCAATAAGACTCCATTTAGGTAAGTCTGGATAGATAGCTGGGGACATAGGGTGTAAGACGGAGTTTACGCCTACCCGATTTAGGGATAGAAGAAAGGTTGTTCACTCAAGTACTGGATCCAGGTCTTGAACAAGTGCCCCGCTCGCTCACTAGGCTGGGAGAGTTAATCACCAAACTAATTGTTCATTAGAGGATCAGTAGGGACTTGAGGAATAAGACGTAATCTCGGGGGTAAAATAAATATTTGACCAAGCCATTATTACGAACAACCTGTGAAGGGTCGACTTGCTGATCATGGTTAAATTGTGTGAACATAATATATCTACAGTAAGTGGAGTGTAACTATGGGTTTTAGTAGAATGACCCATTAGTTAACGAATGGAGATTAATCTGGTCTAATGAGTTTAGCCAATTAATCTCGAATCTTTGGAGCCCATGATCTGTAGGTCCGCTAGATCCTCCTACTAGCTCTAGAATAGCGTGATAAGTTAATTTGAAATGTTCAAATTATAATTAAGGAAATTAGTAATTATATGAGATATAATTATGTTTAATTTTAGAATTAAACGGAATAGGAGAATTTATATATTTAAATATGATTTAAATATATAAAGATGGATATGTGTTAAAATTAATTTAATATTTGATATTAAATTAATTATGTTTTATTTAATAATTAATTTATGAAATTAATTAAATTTTCATTTTTAAAATCAAAATAGATTTATAAAATCACATTTTGATGTTAGATAAAATTGGAAAAATTGGAAAACAAAAACACAAAATGGAAAAATGGATTTTTCCATTATCCATCACCTAAATAGCTCACAAATGAAGCATTAATCTTGCCTTTGTCTTCTCCAAGCATGAGTTGCAACTCATGCAGCTCTTCTTTTTGCATGTTGAACTGCAATATAATGAAGAGATTGGAGTAAAAATCGAGCATGCAATCAAAAGAGTTTTGAGAGAAAAACTGGTTTGAAGAAAGGTTCTTCAACAAGGTTGTAACAATGAGCTTTTCTCCATCATCCCTTGATTCAAGCTTGTTTTGATTACCACAACTCAATCTAGAGCACCAAGAGAATAGTGGGAAAGATCTTGAGGTGGTCTACAACAAGATATAGAGAAGATTGTAGCTGGAGAAGGAGCTTTGAAGAAGTTCTACAAGAGGTATGTCTTGAAACCCATTTTTCTACAGAAGCATGCTTTATATTATGCCAAAATTAGTGAATTTGAGTGCTTAGATGATCCTTGTGCTTCTGCTACTATTGATACAATCCTACAATTGGTATCAGAGCATCAAATAAGCATTCAATTCGGTTTAATTTTGGTTTGGTGGTGTTTTATATGAGAAATATGAAACTGATGCACTGATATGTTTTCTGAGTTTTGGCTATTTAATTCTCTTTAATTTCTCATTCAAATTTGTAATTGGCTCTTGCTTGATGAGATTTAATGTGTTTCGAAGAGTCTGTAATTTATTTGGAGTCATTAGAATTGAAATTAAGCTGTAAATCGAAGAAACAAGCGAATGGGTCAAGTTGTAATTCCAGAAAATCAGCCTCTGTTCTTATCGTCGCTAAGGTTCCAATTGCTAAACGATCATCTAGACGCTACACGATGTGAAGAAAAGCTAGAAGATCATATAGCAATGGGTGCTGGTCGTTGTGATGTTGAACGTTAGACGATCGTGTACCTGTGGGAGCTAAACGATGCGTTCAATTCGCTATACGATAGTATTAAGCGATCGTTTAGCTTTGGCGTGGGAATTAAACAATAAATTGAATTTACTATACGATGGTACTATGCGATCGTTTAGCAATGATGCGCCCTAAGCAATGCGATGAAGTGCTATGCGATAGCGCTGAGCGATCGTCTAGATGCAGAGCTAAGCGATCGTGTAGACATAATGCTAAGCGATGCGTTGAAGTTTCTATGCGATGGAACTAAACAAATCGCTTACCTACGATGTTGAACGACGCAATGATGTTCTATACGATGGAGCTAAGCGATCATTTAAGCTACTGCGGATACTAAACGATGACATGCAGTGCTAGACGATGGTGTTAAGCAATTCGATGAAGAGCTATACGAGAGCCCTGAGCGATCGTTCACTACGATCGTTTATCTTTGATCGGAAGCTAAACGATGCGTAGAGTTGCTATGCGATAGCACTACACGATCGTTTACCTCTATGTGGGAGATAGGAAATGCGACAAGTTGCTATACGATAGCACTACACGATCGCATACCTTCATGCGGCAGCTGGGCGATGCATTGAATGCTATGCGATGGCATTAAACGATCGTTTACCTTTTATGCCACTAAACAATCAAGGATTTACTAAACGGTCTAGCAAAATGCTAGACGATGGTCGTCATTGCTAAACAATGAGACTTAGTGAGATGTTGAACATGTGCAAGGGTTGCCGATTCAACTGGTTCTCTTGTGGTCTGGTCCGGTTCAGCTTTAAATGGTTCTTGGCTGGTCCGGTTCAGACGGTTTGGATTTGGTTCAAGCTACTTGAGTTCGTTTTAAAGCGGTCCGGGAGCAGTTCGAAAGCTTTTTTTTAATAATTAGGTTTTGTTTGCTTGTTTTTTGCCAAAACTAAAATCATATCAGTCTGTGTTTAATTATTTATGCATTTGATGTATGTTATAATTAAATAAATCTTGTATGTGCATATAGTATGCCATTTAGATTTAAAATCCCACCATAGGAAGCATGTAACATGCATTGAAAGTATGTTATAATTATTATAATATATAGTATGCATGTTAGAGTTTCTTGTATTTAATATAAATTTTATATTAAATGTTGAATGCCTCATGTATGTTGTGGATGTTTAGCATGTCTAAAGTTTTATAAGTTGTTATAAAATTGGGTTAGACATTTAAAATCCATAAACAACAGCTGCATACTCACGTAGGTTGACCACATGTTTTAATTGTTAAACTTATAAAACCTAGGTTACAAACTCAATCGGTATATAATCCTATCTAAGACTGGGGGTACTTAAGTTGACGGTTTACGGAACACCTCCTACCTAGGGATTATGGCCGAATTATTGAGCGTTGGTAACCGGTTTTATGAGCATACATGAGTGATGTAAGGTAATAAAATAATTTATCACCTTGACATCGTAGGTTAAAGTCCAATTATAAGAGTTGTACTTGGATAAACCACATAAACTTAGGATTGTTTTATTAGCCGAAAAGAGCCTAAGTATAAATATACTCAAATAGAACACTTCAGTGGCAATTTAATAACTTCTATATGATATAGTTATTAGAAAACTTCAGTGGGAAATTAATAACATATATGATACGTTATTTTTAGCTCTCACATCTCTAAGAGTTCACAATCCAGATTTAAGCGATACTTCGTCTCACCCTGGAAGTGACCTCCCTACGGAAAGTATTTTTAGCTTAATCTAGATTTCAGTGAATAAGAGGAAGTTGTTCAAACATAAGTTTATTATACGATAAAAAGATTTCAACTGCCACGTCTCCACATAGTTTACACCGTGAGATTCATATGACACTTCGTGTCACCTTGGAAGTGGCCTCCCTACGGAGAGTGTTTTGTATGAGTCAATATCAAGGTAAACGGAGGAAGTAGTTCATAGTAAGTGGGTAAAGGATATGTGTCAATATATCCTACGGTCTCCTGCATTAGTTTGAACCGTGAGATCCCTATGTTGCGCATGCTAGTTAGCTTTAAGCGACCCTTTGCTAGTCGTTTAGTGACGGTTATCCCCACGGATGGTTATAACATAGGATTCGGAACAACCCAGACTTCAATAAAATGAATAGGGTCTCATAGTTTTGTCTTGGATGTTGTCTTCTATTTTAGAGGCAAATTCATACCGTTTTATAGGATCTGAAAATGGCGGGTCACACTTACAAGAATTACTAAGTTGTTAGTAAAGATCTTGACCGAAAACAATAACTAAACGACTATATGAATAAGAGTTATTCCGGAAACAATAGGAATAAGAGTTATTCTAGGGATAGTGTTTGATCAAAATTGTTTATTTTAGTGAAAGAGTATCTGACTGCCCCACGATAGCACATATTCTGACTTACTAAAATATCGTTGCAAATAAATAATGGTTATGGGTACATTATTACTTTTTGTTAAAACTTGATTTTGGATTTAGTTACAATTTGCTAATTAGAATTTGTTTGAATTTTATCAGCATGTCGAATTCTAGAATACTTGTTTCCGATGTACATAACAGTAAAATCAAATCAACAAATAAATTACTAGCGGTTGATTATACCAAAAGAGTTTTAACAGAGGATTATCCTCTATCTCCCATTTCATCTAAAATTATGAATTATGAGAATGTTGAATTCGAACAACAAGATAAATATGATTTACTTGTTATCGAAGTATGTTTAGTGGAAAACGATAAAATCTGGATAATTGATTCAGGTGCTGCTAATCATGTATGTACCATCTCACAGGAAATAAGTTCCTAGAGACAATTGACAGAAGGTGAAACAATCTTGAAGGTAGAGATTGGGGAGATTGTTTCAGCCAAAGTAGTGGGAGATATGAAGTTATTTATAAGAGATAAGTACATTTATTTGAAAAATGTATATTATATTCCTTCTATGAAAAGGAATCTAATATTTGTCTCTTGTTTCCTAGAACAAAATTATAAAGTTTATTAAGAAAATGGTGAAGTGTTCATCAAAATGGGTAATGAAAAAATTTGCTCTGCAAAATTAGAAAATAACTTGTACATGTTAAAACCAACTGAGATCAAAGCTATTTTGAACATAGAGATGTTTAAAACTGTTGCGACTCATAAGAAAATGAAGATTTCTCTAAATGCCTATCTTTGGCACTTGAGACTGGGTCACATAAATCTAAATAGGATTGAGAGATTGGTTAAGAACGGTCATCTAAATAAGTTAGAAGACAGTTCATTACCGCCATGTGAGTCTTGTCTTGAGGGTAAAATGACAAAAAGATCTTTTTCTCGAAAAGGTCTTAGAGCCAAAGAACCCCTAGAGTAGATTCACTTAGACTTTTGTGGGCCTTTAAATGTTAGAGCAAGAGGAGGGTATGAATATTTCATCAGTTTTATAGATGATTATTCTAGGTATGGGCATGTTTACCTAATGCACAAAAAGTCTGAAACTTTTGAAAAGTTCAAAGAGTATAAGGTTGAGGTTGAAAACTGATGACATCCAGAAATGCATGTCATCTTAAGCATTTTACTTAGAATTATGAAGATTATTAAGCAGAATATGCAGCAATTGTGCTAGGAATTCATGAGAAATTGAGCTTGGTCGATCAGTATGATGAATCTTGGCTAACCCGTTATTATGCGTTATTATGCGTTCAATGTTCTATTTTTGTAGCTAATACAAGAAGTAGACGCAAACGCGGAAATCGGACCGCATAGACGACTGCATGCGGAGAAACTCTCCATCACAAAGGCGAATGCATCGATCAACGCATGGATGTTGCGGTAATCTGCCATATGCGTTCATCGCATGGGAGTTGCGCTCGTCAAGCAATTGCGGTCAACATGTAGTGTTGTGGTATTAAGCAAATGCGATCATTGAATGATTGCATCTACGCGATAACGCATACTAATGAGATCAACGCAAGATAGTGGAATGAATGCATTAACGCATCTACCTTGAGAAAATCAAAAGCTGATGTTGACATTTCACCTACCATGCCGTTAGTGGCAGAGTTCAGAAAAGGACTAACGCGCCGAATGTCAGACTCAGAGCAGTCCATTAATGTTGTCGGCGATCCAAACTCTATAAATAGAAACCGATGAGCAGAAATTCAAGTTATCTAAGGTTTTCGCTTAAGGTTCGCCTAGGGTGGATCCTTGTGATCCAAACAAAATACGTGAGAAGACGCTTGAGAGTTCTTCACCTCCTTCATCCATTCAGAATGACAACCGGAGCCTTCGACCGAAGCTAGATCTTGAGAGAATTAGCTCTACCGCCCCATCCATGGCACCACCGGCAGCCTTGACGCACATCTGCTGGAAGCAAGTCTTTGCTTCCAGCCAATCATTTCATTTTCCTTTCTTTTCTTATATTGTATTGTATGACATTTTGTGATTAAGGAATTAATACAATTTATTTTCAATGCATGTCTTTGTTTCCTTCGACTCCATCTCCATCTTCTTACTTAGCACCTTTACTTTCATTGCAACACTTAGTGAGATTGCTTGGGTATTGCATACTTAGTCATCTGGATTAGGGATATGAAGCATGTAGCAACCTACCGAGAGGTGTGCGTTGTGTGAGTGTGTGAGTAACCTTATTTTCTTAGTGTGAAGTTGTGGCAATGCCTATCTATGGGCTAACGCATTGCTTATCTATGAGTAAAGTCAGCAACAACCAACTGCCCGAGAGGGTAAGTGGTTGGTTGCATTAAGTAATGTATGCATTGTTCACTAAAGATAGGAATAATCTTGCATCAACCAAGTTCATGCTATTTTCTTGTTTTATGTTGTGCCCAACACCCCTTTAGAGCTACTTGAGAAAGAGTCTAAAGAAAGAACCTAATGACTTGAGAGAGCTAGGTTAGAATCTAGACTCGAGAGAGTGAGATTAGATCAGCATAAGCAAAAGATAGAGACTTAGAGATAAGCTCTGTTTGTCAACCTGCATCGCATGCATCTTAGAGATGGGAATGATATTATGTGGTCGCCTGATTTGTGTGTGTGTCATTTTGCCATCGCATAAATAAGAATAGAGGCTTTTGTGTAGGTTCTATAAACTTATCGCATATATTGCATGCGTTCTAGTACTAAAAGCCGTAACATTCGCACCGAGAGGTAGTTTACTATTGTATGTGTGTTGCATGATCGCATGGCTTGTGTTGACTAAGGTTGCCCTTGCGGTCACTCTTAAGGTTTGCAATGAAAACATCTCTGCATTTTATCTATTTTCCCATTCCTTTGTTTCATGTCAAGTGTTGTCGTATGTCTACCTCTCATGCATCTTCTCATTGCATTGTCTGTTAACTAGGAGTAGGAGTAGTGTTAATATAGAAACCTCTCCATCATTCTTTTATTTAAACTGCCGCATGCACATTACCGCATTCATTTTGTTACAAGTCCCTCTGTTCGACCTCGGATCACCTAAGAAACTTGTGTTCGCGTTATACTTGGCGTGAACGCAAGAAAACTTGTGACAGAACGCATGGTCATCGCATACATTCGTTAACGCATTATCAGTCCAATGCATGACCATTGACGCATGACTATTAATGCATATCTTAAGAACATGCATCGTATATTGCGTCTAAGGGATTTTAGTTATTGAATAATTTGACTTCTAATTTCCCGTCATCAAAAACCAATTAGGTAAAAAGATTCAAAAACTTCGATTGGATCGAGGTGGTGAGTATTTGGTCATAGAATTCCAAAACTATTTGATAGAACATGGAATTCAGTCTCAACTCACAGCCCCTGACACACCTCAGCAGAATGGTGTGGCAGAGAGGAGAAACAGAACCTTGTTGGACATGGTTCGTTCCATAATAAGTTATACTCATTTACCAAATTCTTTTTGGAGACACGTAGTTGGGACTGTGGTGTATATTTTGAACATAGTTCCCTCGAAAAGTGTTTCTAAAACGACTTATGAGCTCTGGATGGGACGTAAAGGAAATTTACGTCACTTTAGGATTTGGGGTTGTCCAGCACATGTGTTGGTGCAAAATCCTAAAAAGTTGGAACACCGTTCAAAAGTATGCCTATTTGTAGGCTACCCAAAAGAAACAAAAGGTGGTCTCTTTTATGATCCTCAGGAAGATAAGATATTTCTGTCGAAAAATGCAACCTTCCTGGAGGAAGATTATATAAAGAACCATCAACCTCGCAGTAAGCTAGTAATAGAAGAAATGTCCAGAGAAACGACAAATGTATCAACAAGAGTTGTTGATTGAGCAGGTCCTTCAACAAGAGTTATTGATAGAGCAGGTCCATCAACAAGAGTTGTTAATGAAATTGATACTTCACATCTTTCTCAAGAGTTGAGAATGCCTCATCGTAGTGGGAGGGTTGTGCAACAGCCTAACCAGTACATGGGTTTAACTGAAACTCAAGTCATCATACCAGATGATGGTTTAGAGGATCTATTATCTTTTAATCAAGCAATGAATGATGTGGACAAAGACCAATGGATTAAAGCCATGGACCTTGAAATGGAATCTATGTATTTCAATTCTGTCTGGGATCTTGTAGATCAACCGGAAGGGGTAAAACCCATCGGTTACAAATGGATCTACAAGAGAAAACGAGACCAAGCTGGCAAGGTATAGACCTACAAAGCTAGACTTGTGGCAAAAGGGTTTACCGAAAGAAAGGGGTTAAAATTTGAAGAAACCTTCTCTCCAGTTGCCATGATAAAGTCTATTAGAATACTCTCGTCCATAGCCACATTTTATGATTATGAAATATGGAAAATGGATGTTAAGACAGTTTTTCTAAATGGCTATCTTGAAGAGAGTATCTATATGTCTCAACCAGAAGGGTTTATACAGCAGGGTCAAGAGTAAAAGGTTTGCAAGCTTAATCAATCCATTTATGGATTAAAACAAGCTTCTAGATCCTGGAATATGAGATTTGATGCTACAATCAAATCTTATGGTTTTAAACAAAATATTGATGAACCCTGTGTCTACAAGAAAATCGTCAACAAAACTGTCGCTTTTATGGTGTTGTATGTTAATGATATTCTACTCATTGGGAATGAGGTAGAATATCTAGCTGACGTTAAGAGATGGTTGGCTTCACAATTCCAAATGAAAGATTTGGGAGAAGCACAGTATGTTCTTGGAATCCAAATAGTTCGGAATCGCAAGAACAGAACATTGGCATTATCTCAAGCATCTTATATAGACAAGACTTTGTCTAGGTATAAAATTCAAAATTCCAAGAAATGATCTTTACCTTTCAGGCATGGAATTCACTTGTCTAAGGAGCAGAGTCCTAAGACACCTCAAGAAGTTTAGGAGAATCGAATTCCATATGCATCTGCAGTTGGAAGTTTGATGTATGCAATGCTGTGTACTCGTCCTGATATATGCTATGCTGTAGAAATTTTCAGCAGATTTCAGTCCAATCCTGGTCATGACCATTAGACTACTGTTAAAAACATTCTCAAGTATCTTTGGAGAACGAGAGATTATATGCTCGTGTATGGTTCTAAGGATCTGATCCTTACTGGATACATTGATTCTGACTTTCAGACCGATATTGATTCAAGAAAATCAACTTCGGGGTCAGTATTCACTCTAAACGGAGGAGCAGTGTGTGGAGAAGCATCAAACAGAGTTGAATTACGGACTCCACAATGGAAGTTGAGTATGTTGCTGTAAGCGAATCGGCAAAAGAAACATAGCTAATCCTTTTACGAAGGCCCTCTCGGTTAAAGTGTTCAAGGGTCACCTAGTAGGACTAGGTCTACGAGTTTTGTATCACTAGGGCAAGTGGGAGAATTAATAGGTATTGTGATGCCCTAGTTTATTGTATTTGTACATTATATTCTCTCCATGTAAACTCAACATTGTATATATTTGTATATATTGATCCACTGGAGTTTTGGTCCAAGTGGGAGTATTGTTGGAGTTTATGTCCTAAAAACTCGCAGTTTGTAAAATGATAAACATTTTCTATTATCAATATACTTGTTATTGATCTCATAAATTGTATGAAAATCTAAATCCAATCAACTAAGACCCATGACTATTGTATGGGTACTTGAACTTTATATGGAGACATAAGAGTCGATCGGGTTCGAGTAAATAGTCAAAATGATCTATGGTACATGAATGAGGTTAGGGATCTTATTCTGGTAACACCATTGGATGCGGCATACTTTTAATTGTTACAAAGAGTTCTAAAGTGCTACATACGATGTGATCCTAATTCATACATGTTATGACATGAGAAGTGAGGGTGTCCTATGCAATGAGTTTGCATAAGATCAGGACCAAGAAATAAGTCACTCTTACTTTATAATGTTGTTTACTGTTTAAGACTGACTATTTCACCTAGATGACCTAGGTAACTCGATCTTAATCCTGAGCTAACTATGAACTCCTATTTATTCGGGATATCTCTTAGATTTGCATGGTTGAGGGTTGGCTTAACAACGTCGGCTCAATAAGACTCTCATTTCAGGAGTAAGACCGGATAGATAGCTGGGGACATTGGGTGCAAGATGGAGTTCACGCCTACCCGATTTAGGGATAGGAGAAAGGTTGTTCTCTCAAGTACTGAATCCAGGTCTTGAACAAGGGGTCCCACCCTCTCACTGGGCTGGGAGAGTTTGATTTGGTGATTGGATCACAAACCAGTTGTTCATTAGAGGATCAGTAGGGACTTGAAGAATAAGACGTAATCTCGGGGGTAAAACAGATATTTGACCTAGCCGTTATTATGAACAACCTGTGAAGGGTCGACTTGCTGATTATGGTTAAATCATGTGGACATAATATATCTACAGTGAGGGGAGTGCAACTATGGACTTTAGTGGAATGACCCATTAGTTAACGAATGGAGATTAATTTGGTCTAATAAATTTAGCCAATTAATCTCGGATCACTGGAGCCCATGATCTGTAAGTCCGCGAGGTCCCCTTACTAGCTCGTAACGGACTAGCTTTAGAATAGCATGATAAGTTAATTTGAAATGTTCAAATTAGAATTAAGGGAATTAGTAATTACGTGAGATATAATTATGTTTAATTTTAGAATTAAACGGAATAGGAGAATTTATATATTTAAATATGATTTAAATATATAAAGATGGATATGTGTTAAAATTAATTTAATATTATTAAGTTTTATTTAATAATTAATTTATGAAATTAATTAAATTTTCATTTTTAAAATCAAAATAGATTTATAAATTCAGATTTTGATTTTTAGATAAAATTGAAAAAATTGGGAAACAAAAACACAAAATAGAAAAATGGATTTTTCCATTATCCATGACCTAAATAGCTCACACATGAAGCATTAATCTTACCTTTATCTTCTCCAAGCATGAGCTGCAACTCATGCAGCTCTTCTCTTTGCATGTTGATATGCAACATAATGAAGAGATTGGAGTGAAAATCGGGCATGCAATCAAATGAGTTTTGTGAGAAAAACTGGTTTGAAGAAAGTTTCTTCAACAAGGTTACAGTACTGAGCTTTTCTCCTTCATCTCTTCATTTAAGCTTGTTTTGAGTCCCACAACTCAATCTAGAGCACCAAGAGAATAGTGAGAAATATCTTGAGGTAGTCTACGACAAGATATGGAGAAGATTGCAGCTGGAGAAGGAGCTTTGAAGAAGTTTTACAAACGGTATGTCTTAAAACCCATTTTTCTACAGAAGCATGCTTTATATTATGCCAAAATTAGTGAATTTGAGTGCTTAGATGATTCTTGTGCTTCCACTGCTATTGATACAATCCTCTCTCGCTGCCAGTCGTGGCCTCGCAGCCCAGCCAAGACCAGCCCCCAGAATCATCGTAAAACCCAGGCTAAAACCATCAGTGTCTGCATCTCCATCTACTTGCCGAGAGGGGCCGAGCACGGAGAGTGCCTCTGCCACCAGTCCTGAGGTGGTGCTCCTACTACCTCTAACTGAAAGTGAATAGCAAAGAAAGATGACAATGAGGTATTTAGGAGCATTTTAAGCTATTTGAAGAAGGACGGAAGGCTGCCGGAAGCAGGAGTAGTGAACCAGCCCCTCCCGTCGGAGGAGGAGTTAGTTTCGACGTCGCAAAGGATGGCCCTCACAATCTTGGATCCTAAGGAGAATGCCCCAACAGACTCCAATGAGGGACCCATTAGGCAGTTGTGGAGGATGTGGAGGTGCGAAGGCGAGCAGAGAAGCTGGCGAAGGAGGTGGAGAAAGGAGTCGAAGATCAAAAGGCAGAAAAAGATGAAGTGCCGCACAATAAAATGAAAGGAAGGAGAAGAGGAAAATCAGAGAAGGCAGCACAGGCGTGAAGAAGGCGCCTGAGAAAAGAAGAAGAATGGAGGCAGAGGGCAAGAAGCCCAGACATCGAAGAAGAATCCACCACCGCAAGGGTGGAAAAGGGGATGTCAGCGCAACTTGAACCATCCACTGCGCAGAAAACACCTCATTGCCGCATCCAGATTAGTTACAACGGAGACTCACCTCCGAGGTTCAGATGACAAAAAGATCCTGACATCACCCACTTATGCGGCGTCGCAGGGGAATGCGCCGCAAGGGTCCGCAGTAGACCCAGAAATAATTGAATGCATAAAGAATGAAAGGGAAAGAACGGAGGAGGGAATTGAAGGAGAAGGAAGAAAAGATGGCACAGGCGCGCTAAATCATCGCTTCGGCCGATTTGCCTAGACGGCTTCATGACGAGGTGGTCGCGCCATGCCCACGCAATGTCGAAAAAGGAGGAGAGAAGAAAGGTCGAAGATGAGCAGCGCATTGCGCTTGCCTTCGAGCGATTTGAAAAAGAAATGCAAGAAGAAGGAGAAGAAGGAGAAAAAGGAGTTGGCGCCGCAGAGCCAAAGTGGCAGTGCAGCATTGAGTTAAAGAGAGAAGAATGGGAAAGGGAAAAACAAGTATAGGACAAGGAATGGGAATGCATTCAACGACAAAAGACTCGCCTTGCGTCCGCTCAAGAAAAAGGAAAAGAAAAGGTGGAAGGTAGTGAGTCTTCGTCGGCCAGAAGGCGCCTAAAATCCAGAAGGAAAATGATGATTTACTAATGGAAATGGGTTTTCTTCCCTTTGTCGGCCCCATACCAGACCTTATCATCAGCATAATAGTGGAGCTGGGATAGGAAACTTCTATCAATGCCCATCCATAGTCATCCCTACAGTAGTTCGGGCCTTTTATCACGGCCGGCTCCACGACAACGAATATGTGGTGGTCTTTGACGGGAGGGTAGAATTTCCAGGAACACCCAACAACAAAATGAGTGATGATCCTGCTGAAGAACACATGGAGGATGCATTGAGAATATTGGCGCAACCAGGCATCAATTGGATGGTGTCCTTGACTGGCATTAGGACCCTCGCATTCAACCATCTGCTGCAGAAGCATGTCTATGGGTTTATTTGGTGAAGAGACGGCTCATCCCAACCACTCATGACAAGACAATTTCAAGGGATCGAGTCATGGTTGCATATTGCATTACGCGCGACATTCCAATCGATGTGGCAGACTTCTTGCGAGGCAAATTAGAGGCTACGTAGCCGTATTAGGGGCCAATACTTCTTTCCGTGGACTATCTCCAGCCTATGCCTATCTATGGGAGCTAGCATTGAAGACGAGCGATGACAGAATTCCATGGCCTCATTAGCATAAAAAATCCTAAGAGTCCTTCTCAAGGATTCACCGCATTACCCTGAGCCTCACCAAAGCGGCCCCTCATCGATCTTAATGCGCCGCAACCACCAGACTCAAAAGACGACGAGCAATGACAAAGGCAAGTAAATGATCCAAGGCAGTGCATCGCATCAACCACCCAATGAGCCCTTTGAAGATCCTTTACCTTTAGTCATCCGACCATCAAGCCCCACCATTAAGCCCCTTTTCCTCTTCCCGATCAGTTTACAACCTTCTTCTTGCCCCTAACTCTAACCCCCATCCCGCAGCATCCATTAGCATCCATCTGTAGGATTGTATCAATTGCAGCGGAAGCACAAGATCATGTAAGCTCTCAAATTCACTAATTTTGGCATAATATAAGCATGCTTTTGTATAAGAAAAAATGGGTTTTCAAGATATACCTCTTGAAGAACTTCTTTAAAGCTCTTCTCCAAACTACAATCTTCTCCAAATCCTATTTATAGACCACTCAAGATCTTCCCACTATTCTCTGGTGCTCTAGATTTGAGTTGTGGGACTCAAAACAAACGTGAATCAGGGAGGAAGGAGAAAAGCTCACTGCAGCAACCTTTGTTGAAGAACCTTTCTTCAAACCGAATTTTCTTCTCAAAATGCTGTAGATTGCATGCCCGATTTTCACTCCCAATCTTCTCATTATATTGCAGATCAACATGCAAAGAGAAGAGCTGCATGAGTTGAAGCTCATCGTTGGAGAAGACAAGGCAAATGGTTGCTTCAAGTGTGAACTACTTCAAAGATGATAATGGAAAAACTCTTTTTCCATTTCGTGTTTTAGTTTTTCTTTTCCTTTTTCAATTTTATCTAAAAAACAAATTTTGATTTTAAAAAATCTATTTGATTTTTAAAATGAAAAATGAATAATTTTATAAATTAATTATTAAATAAAACTTAATTAATTTAGTGGAGTAATCAAATATTAAATTAATTTTAACATATATCCATCTTTATATATTTAAATCATATTTAAATATATAGATTCTCCTATTCCGTTTAATTGTAAAATTAAACATAATTATATTTCAAATTCCCTTAATTCTAATTTGAACGTTTCAAATTAACTTATCACGTTATTTTAGAGCTAGTCCATTACGAGCTAGTAGGGGGACCTCGCAGACCTACAGATCATGGGCTCCAACGATCCGAGATTAATTGGCTAAACTCATTAGACCAAATTAATCTCCATAATGGGTCATTCCACTAAAGCCCATAGTTGCACTCCCCTCACTGTAGATATATTATATCCACATGATTAACCATAATCAGCAAGTCGACCCTTCACAGGTTGTTCGTAATAACGGTTGGGTCAAATATCTGTTTTACCCCCGAGATTACGTCTTATTCCTCAAGTCTCTACTGATCCTTTAATGAACAATAGATCATAGTCACACTATGACTAAACCCCTCTTTGGCCAAGAGAGGGTGTAGCGCCACATTGTTCAAGACCCAGAATCAGCCCTTAAGGGAGATATTTATCTACTTATCCCTACTTCGGGAAAAGAGTGAATTTCATCTTGTGTAGCTAAGTTTCTAGCTCCTCAATCAAACGAATCCCCAAAGTGGTAGGCTTGTTGAGTCAGTGATCTGGCCATTCTTATCCATACAAATCAAAAGACCGCCCTCATAGGCAGGAGTTCATATCTCACTCAGGATTAAGGTCATGTTACCTATAGTCATCCTTGTGAAATGAAAGTCTCAATTATGAACGGTTATATAACTAGACTAAGCATTTCGTGGTCCGATCTTATACAAACTCTTTTGTATAGAATATCCCCACTCGCACGTCTAATACATAAATGATCAGGATCGAATCATGTACTGGTCGTGTTATGCCCCAATCATGTTACCTATAGTCATCCTTGTGGGAGATCTTGTACTGGCCGTGTTATGCCCCAATTTATTGTTTTGTGTACTTGTATTTTATTATCTTGTACACCCCACTAGCGTTAGGACAAGTGGGAGATTGTTGGGGTTGATGCCCTAAATCTCGTAAGGTCCTATTGTTTGTAAACTTTGCATGAACAAACTCTTATATGATTAATAATATATGATATTTTTATTTACTTTGTCTATAAGATATGTGATATTTTAGTTGCATTAAGCACAAACTAATAAACTAACATCCAAGGTTATCGTTGTAACTTGAACATATATGTGGAGACATACAGGTGGATCATGTTTAAGTGGTAACCTAAATGGTCTGTAGTATATGGATAAGGCTGGATACCTTAACCTGGTGACATTACGAGTATGACCCGCTTTGTAGGTATTACAAATGTTGTAAAGTGCTACAAATGATCTGATCCTGATCATTCATGTATTAGACATGCGAGCGGGGATATTATATACAAAGAACTTTGTATAAGATCAGACCACGAAATGCTTAGTCTCACTATATAACGTTGTTTATAATAGAGAATTTCATTTCACCAGGATGACCATAGGTAACATGACCTTAATCCTGAGTGAGTTGTGAACTCCTACCTATGAGGGTGGTCCTTTCATTGTATGGGTGAGAGTGGCTAGATCGACAACTCAACAAGCCTACCATTTTGAGGATTCGTCTGATTGAGGAGTTGGGAACACAGCTACAAAGATGAAATTCACTCCTTTCCTGAAACAGGGACAAGTAGATAAATTTCTCTCTTAAGGGCTGATTCTGGGTCTTGAACAATGTGACGCCACACCCTCTCGTTGCCCGAGAGGGGTTTAGTCATAGTAGAACTATGATATATTGTTCATTAGAGGGATCAATGATACTTGATGGCGGGAAATTAGAAGTCAATTTTACTCGACTACTGAAATCCCGTGGATGCGTATGCGATACATGTTCCTAAGATATGCGTTGATAGTCATGCGTCGATGGTCATGCGTTGAACTGATAATGCGTTATAGAATGTATGCGATGAGTATGCGTCCTGCCACAAGTTTTCTTGCGCTCACGCCAAGTATAACGCGAACGTAAGTTTCTCGCGTAATCCGAGGTCGAACACAAGGACTTTTAGCTATATGTATGTGGTGATGTGCATGCGGCGGTTTGAATAAAAGAATGGAAGGGATGTTACTAAGTTAATCCTACTTCTACTCCTATCTAATAGACAATGCAATGAGAATATGCATGACAGATAAAGATACGACAACACTTAATATGAAATAAATGTATGGGAAAAGAGATAAAATGCGGAGATGCTTTCATTGCAACCCTTAAGAGTGATCACAAGGACAACCTTAGTCAACGCATACTATGTAATCATGCTACACACATGTGAACCTAACTTTAGGACGTATGCGGTGTATCTGCGATATTGTCGAGAAGCTATGCCTGCCTAGACCTCCATAACCAGCTCACTAGCTCTCGCCGCATGAGTGTGGCTACCGCATAACCCCTTACCCTACTTCCGGGACGCATGCAAATCCAATCTGTAGGGTGCATACGCTATGTGAAGTAAACAAAGCTTATTTCTAAGATCCCCATTCTTGCCTATGCGTTCCAATCCGCTCTCTCAAGTCTTAGATTTGGGTTTTAGACTACTCTCCCGAGTATGCCTAAATGATGAATGATGCGCTCATAGGACAAGGTAACCGCATGAACTTGGTTGACGTAAGATTATTCCTATCTTTAGTGAACAATGCATGCATTGCTTAATGTGTCCAACCACTTATCCTCCCAGGTAGTTGATTGTTGCTAACTTTACTCATAGACAAGCAATGTGTTAGCCTATAGATAGGCGTTGCAGAAGCTTCACACTAAGAAAATAAGATTACTCACACACTCACACAACGCACACCTCTCGGTGGGTTGCTACATACTTCATATCCCTAATCTACATGACTAAGTATGCGATACCCAAGCAATCCCACTAAGTGTTGTGATGAAAGTAAAGATGCTAAGCAAAGAAGATGGAGATGGAGTCGAAGGAACAGAAAAATGCATTGGAAACAAATTGTATTAATTCCTTAATCACAAAATGTCATACAATACAATATAAAAAAGAAAAGAAAAGGAAATGACCGGTTGGAAGCAAAGACTTACTCCCAGTGGATGTGCGTCAAGGCTGCCAGTGGTGCCATGGATAGGCGGAGGAACTGACTCTCTTGAGATCTAGCTCTGGTCGAAGGCTTCGATCGTCACTCGAAATAGATGAAGGAGGTGAAGAACTCTCAAACTTCTTCTCACGCGTTTGTCTGGATCGTAAGGATCCGCCCTAGGCGAACCTCAGGCAAAAACCTTGGATAACTTGAATTTATGCTCATCGGCTTCTATTTATAGAGCTTGGGTCACCGACAACATTAATTGGACTGGTATGAGTCTGACATTCAGCGCGTTAATCCTTTTCTGAACCTCTGCCACTAACGGCGTGGTAAGTGAAATGTCAGCATCATCTTTTGGTTTTTCTTGAAGTAGATGCGATATGATAGTCATTTCCACAACCTTGCGTTGATCCCATTAGTATGCGTTGTTGCGTAGCCGCAATCATTCAATGGCCGCATTTGCTTAATATTGCAGATCTACATGATGACCGCAATCGCTTGACGAGCGCAACTCCCATGCGATGGACGCATATGGCTGATTACCGCAACATCCATGTGTTGATCGATGATCGATGCGTTTTCCTTTGCGATGGAGTGTTTCTTCGCATGCGGTCGTTTATGCGGTGGTCCAGTTTCTACTTTTTCGTTCATTTCCTGCATTAGCTACAAAAATAGAACATTGAACGCATAATTAAAGCAAAATAACGTGTTGGTTGAGATTCAACATGTTGATTGACGCAAACTCTTTTTCTCATGAATTCCTAACATGATTGACACATATTCTGCCTAACAACCTTCATAATTCTAAGTAAAAGGCCTAAGATGACATGCATTTCTGAATTATTTACTTTTAATCACTAAGAACATTATTTATTATTATGCTTTACTCACTTCCTAAGGGAATGTAATTCAACTTTAGCTTAGCAAGTCATATTCTCAAACTTGTCTTCCTCATTCTCTTAAATCAGCTCGGTTTTGAATTTTCAAATGACACGTTTGACAAGGTTTCAAAGTTTTCCTCAAAACACCAATTTTTTTTTTCTTGTTTTTTTCTAGGCGTTAAACTTGGTTACCCTCCTTCGTTTTGGTTTGATCACAAGGGTATCATGTAGATCATCCAACTACAGTTGGGTGCCAATCATAACTTAACTCCTTACATTGAAGAAGCCTGTGATCAAAGCCAGAAACCCAAAAACCAAATTAGCAAATTTTAAATTTTCAATCCTTGGCAGCAGTACTAAAAACTTGTATCTTGTGTTATGTTTGTTTTGTGAATGCTCAATCGTGTTCCATAAGGCATAATAATATTCCAATAAAGTGCACAAGTTTTACTCCTAATTGTCCAAGTATAAACTAATCAGGAGGTAGTCTCTGTAAGGATCGAGGTCGAACATGGGGATTGTAATTAAAATACTAACAAATTCAATTAATGGATCCCTACTCTTAAACGCAAGGTGGTGTACATGTTGATAGATGATAGTGTGTTTGTAAAGTGCATGAACTAAATAAAAATGCGAGAAAAGATGTCGAGATAAGATGTGAATGTAAGTGGATTTGTGAACGCGTAGTACAAAACAAATAGATATAAAATATATAAGAAAGTTGAGCTGGGAAAAGCAACCCTTAAATCTTTGAGCTTAATGACAAACTCATGTTCATGTTCATAACATGAGAAAGCTGAGTTGGAATAAGAAATCCACAAATCTTTGAGCTTAATGGAAAACTCATGTTCACATTCATAACCTTTTAGACTCCACTTCTCGATGAGTTAACCACACTAATCACGTCACCATGATGCATGCATGGGTTACTTAGTGAAGGAACTGTGAAGTTGCGTAATGGAAGTAGGGATCATCCCAATTTTTATTTTCATAGAACAATAAAATTATAGAACAAAATTTATGAAATAAACAGGAAAAAAAATTTACAACATGCAATAAAGAAAGGAATAAGGTTAAGGTTTCAAGAAAACTTACCCATGAAGAACCGTTCTTCACGAAATTCCCTTTCCAAAACGTTCACGATCAATCACGAATTGAGCACCGCCAATGAGGACACCACCACAAGAATTTCCTCTGTATTCTTCTTATAGAATGAGAACTCTCAGGAGTTGTGTGGACTCTAAGATTTTGGAAGAGGGAGAGAGATTAAGAAGGAAGAAGAGATCTTGGAAAAATTTGGCAGAACTTAAGATACATCGCTATGTGAGAAAGAGTGTAAAAGAATCTTCTATTAAGAAGATAATCTCATCCAAAAACAAACTGTCCACCCCCTACATGATTAACTGAGAGAGAATTAAGGGGAGAAGCTATTTTCCTCCCTTTAATTTTGGAAATTAAAATAAATTAAAATTAATTTTAATTTAAATAATTATATCACACACACATATATAATAATGAACTTATTCTATATATATATAACTATATGTTATATCATATATAATACATAACCTATACTTTTTGTATTGTATCAAATACAATATAATCTATAGTATTTAATTCTCTCAATCAATCATGTTATTTAATATAAATCAAATTTATATATAAGTCTCATCCATATAATTATTATTTGAATCATATTCAAATAATTAATTCTTCTCAAAATAAACTTTATATTATAATGTATTAAATTTATGACATATAATTATATCATATATAATTAATTTGAACAATTCAAATTAATCCAAAATTTATTCTCAATAATCCTTATTGAGCTACAAAGAGGACCTTATGGACCTGTAGATTGAAGCTCCAATGGTACTTGAATAATTAATTAAAATCCTTTAATTAAATTATTCAACATCCATTAACTACCGGTCACTCCACTAAAGACCGCCAGCTGTACTCTTCGCACTACAGATATATTTTTGTATGTATGAGATATAACCAGTCAACAGTGCGATGACCCTTACAAATTGCTCGTAAGTACAGCTAGGCCAAAATTACTGTTTTGCCTCTATAGTTACATTTAACTCTTTAAGTACGACTGATTCTTCTAATGAACAATAAGTCATAGTCCAACTATGACTAAAACTCTCTCAGGTCAAAAGAGGGTGTGGCATCACATTATTCAAGCTCTATAATCAGCCCTTAAAGGAGCAATTTATCTACTTACCTCGACATCAGGGAAGGAGTGAATTCTATCTAGACGAATCCCCAAAATGGTAGGCTTATTGAGTCAATGATCTAGCCACTCTCACCTATACAAATTAAAGGACAGCCTTCAAGCATAGGAGTTCACAACTCACTCAGGATACAGGTCATGTCATCTATGGTCATCATGATGAAATGTAAGTCTTTATTATGAACGTGTTATATAATGAGACTAGTCATTTCATGGTCCGGTCTTATACAAACCCCTTTGTATAGAATACCCTTGTTTACATGTTTCCACATGAATTATCAGGATCAGATTATTTATAGCACTTTACAACAATTGTAACATCTACAAAACGGGCTGTATTCGTATTGTCACTAAGATAAGGTACTCAACTTTATCCATCTACTATAGACCATTTAGGTTATCACTTAAATATGATCCACCTGTATGTCTCTACTATTGGGATTGGTATCCTAAATCTCTTGTATTCTCGTAGTTTGTAAGCATTGTATAAACAAAATGCTATTAATAAAATAATTGTTATTTTATGAGTATACACTCAATCCAATAAACTAAGATCCTAGGTTATTTTATGTATTTAAACAAATATGTAAAGACATACAGGTGGATCTTGTTTAAATAATAAACTAAATGGTCTGTAGTTGATGGATAAGGCTGGGTACCTTATCCTGGTGACACTACGAACACGTCCCACTTTGTAGATATTGCAAGTGTTGTAAAGTACTGCAAATGATCTGATCCTGATCGTTCATGTGGAGACATGTGAGCGGAAGTATCCTATACAAAGAGTTTGTATAAGACTAGATCACGATGGTTAATTTCATTATATAACACCATTAGTAATGGAGACTTACGTTTCACCAGGATGACCATAGATGACATGACCTGAATCCTGAGTGAGTTATGAACTCCTGCTCATGAAGGTGGTCTTTTGATTTTTATGGGTGAAAGTGGCCAAATTGCCAACTCAATAAGCCTACCATTTTGAGGATTCCTCTTATTAGGGAGTTCGGAACAAAGCTATACAAGACAGAATTCACTTTTTCCCTAATATTGGGGTAAGTATATAAATTATTCTCTTAAAGGCTGATTTTGGGGGCTTGAACAATGTGGCCACACCCTCTCTTGGCCCAAGAGGGACTTAGTCATAGTTGGACTATGACTTATTGATCATTATAGGAATCATTGGTACTTAAGGAGTTAGATATAACTATAGGGGTAAAACGGTAATTTTGGCCCAGCTGTACTTCCGAGCAATTTGTGAAGGGTCTTTGCACTAATCATTAGTTATATTCAATAGACACAGAAATATATCTATAGTGTGAAGAGTGCAGTTGTCAGTCTTTAGTGGAGCGACCGAAAGTTAATGGAAGTTGGGTAATTTAATTAAAGAGTTGGTTAATTATCCAAGTATCATTTAAGTTTCAATCTACAGGTCCATAAGGTCACCTCTGTAGCTCAAAGAGATTTAATTGAGAATTAATTATATATGATATAATTAATTAAATTAATTATATATGTGATATAATTTATATAATGTCTTTGATATGTTATAGTATAAAGTATTTTGAGAAGAATTTGAATATGATTCAAATACTAATTATATGAATGAGATTCATATAATTAAATTTAATATAAATATGATTTATATTAAATACTATAATTAGTTTAGCGGAATTAAATTTTGAATATAATTAAAATATTAATTTTATGAATGAGATTCATTTAATTGAATTTAGTATAAATATGATTTATATTAAATATCATGTAATGTTGAGAGAAAATAAAACTATAGGTTATATAGGTTATATGTTGTATTTGATATAACATATAGTATATATGTATGTAATAAGGTGGTTGGGAAAATAAGTAAGTCTTCTTCTTCCATTTTTGAAGGTTCTAAAAGAATCTCTTATTGAAACTCTCTCTGCAAAATTTTAAGAGAAGAAATTCTTCTTCTCTTCCCCTCTCAATCTACATCCTTCCCTCTTTGAAAGAATTGAGCAGAGCTCACATCTCTTGCTCAATTCTAATCCCTATAGAATATTAGAGGGTTCTCAAGTGATGGTACCCAATTGGGAATTTCAGATTTGGAGATTGGTTCATGATTTAGATCGAGGGAATTTTTGAAGAAAATATTCTTCAAAGGGTATGTATTCTTCTTCCCAATTTCCCTAATTCTATTAAAAAAAACATGCTGTAAAATTAGATTTTGATTAATGCATAATCTTCCTCTCTATTCATTCTGTAATTTCGAATTTTGTAAAATTAAAATTGGGATCGATCCCTGCTTTCACTCAGACACCGTCATTGGTTTCCCTTCATCTACTTACATGTTTAACTATAGAAGATAACCTTGGATGTTTGTTTATTGGTTTGTGGGTTAATGTTACTAAATGTCAAATAAAATATCTCATATTTTATTAAATAAATAAAATGTTTGTATGTTATAGTTACAAACTACAGGACCCACTAGATTTAGGACATCAACCCCAAGAATCTCTCACTTGTCCTAAAGCTAGTGAGGTATACAATATAAAAGTCATACTAATATAAAAGTACACATAAAACAATAAACTAGGTCATAAAATAGGCCCAGTACAAAATGTCTCACTTACCCTAGACTAAATGTGGTCGGTCCTGTAGACCCATACTTTGCAGGTGACCCTCAAACACTTTAATTATAAAGGTCATTGTAAATGGATCAGCAACATTGTGCTCCAAAGTTATCTGCATGACAATCACGTCCCCTTGATGCACAATCTCTCAGATGAGATGATACTTTCGCTCTATTTTCTAAACCTACAAATAGACCTACAAAGCTAGACTCATAGCAAAAGGGTTTTTCCAAAGAGAGAGGGCGAACTATGAACAAAGCTTATCTCCGATTGTCATGATCAAATCTATTAGGATACTCTTATCCATTGCCACTTTTTATGATTATGAAATCTAGCAAATGGATGTCAAAACACCTTTTTTGAATGTCTATCTTGAAGAGAGTATCTATATGTCTCAACTAGAGGATTTTATTATACAGGGTTAAGACAAAAGTTTTGCAAGCTTAATAGATACATTTATGGGCTAAAACAAGCGTCTCGATCCTAGAACATGAGATTTGATACTGCGATTAAATCTTATGGTTTTGAACAGAATGTTGACTAACCGTGTGTTTACAAGAAGATTGTCAACAATAATGTAGCTTTTCTGGTTCTATATGTTGATGATATTCTACTAATTGGGAATGAAGTAGAATTTTTAGTTGACATTAAGACATAGCTAGCCACGCTATTCCAAATGAAGGATTTGGGAGAAACACAAGATGTTCTTGACATTATATAGACAAGATGTTGTCTCGATATATAATGCAAGTTTCCAAGAAAAGTATGTTACCTTTTAGGTTATGAATCAAATTCCATTGTCCTAAGACACCTCAAGAGGTTAAGGTTATGAATCAAATTCCATATGTATCAGTAGTATGGAGTTTAATGTATGTCATGTTGTGTACTCGTCCCGACATATGCTATGCAGTTGAAATTGTCAACAGATATCAGTCCAATCCTGGATATGATCAATGGACTGCCGTTAAAAACATTCTCAAGTATCTTCAAATAACGAGGGGCTATGTGCTCGTGTATGGTGCTAAGGATCTGATTCTAATGGATACACTGATTCTAACTTTCAGACTAATATAGATTCTAGGAAATCTACTTCGGGATTAGTTTTCACTCGGAACGGAGGAGCCACAATGTTAAGGAGTATCAAGTAAAGTTGTATTGTTGACTCCACCATGGAAGCTGAGTATGTAGCTGCTAGTAAAGCAGCTAAAGAAGCGGTATGACTCAGAAAGTTCTTGACCGATTTGGAAATTGTTCCAAATATGCATCTGCCTATCACTCTTTGTTGTGATAATAGTTATGCAGTTGCTAACTCAAAGGAACCTAGAAGCCATAAGCTTGGAAAACACATTGAGCACAAGTAGCATCTCATCAGGAAGATCATACATCGAGAAGACGTGATTATCACGCAGATTGTATTGGATTTTATGTCCTAAAACTCGTTGTTTGTACAATAGAACTTATTCTGAAAATTCAATAAGTTGTTATTAAATATATTATTTTTCGAAATCCAATAAACCTAAAGTCCTTTGGCTATTACATAAGTACTTGAACTTTATGTGGAGAAATCAAGTGGATCAGGCTCGAGTAAATGGTCAAAATGATCGATAGTATATGAATAAGGTTGGGTGCCTTATTCTAGTAACACTATTGGATGCGGCCTACTTTGTAGTTGTTACAAAGAGTTGTAAAGTGCTACAAACGATGTGATCCTAATTCGTACATGTTATGACATGAGGAGTGGGGCCATCCTGTGCAAATGAGTTTTGTATAAGATCGGACCACGAAACCAGTCACTCTTACTTTATAACGTTATTTACTGTTTAAGATTGACTATTTCAAAGCGATGACCTAGGTAAGTTGATCTTAATCCTGAGCTAACTATGAACTCCTATTTGTTCATGATTATTCTTTGATCTGCAAACGATGAGATTAGACCAATGCCTCTGCTCAATAAGCCTCCCATTTTGGGGATAAGACCGGATAGATAGCTAGAAACATAGGGTGCAAGACGGAATTCACTCGTACTTGATTAGGGTTAGTAAAGAGGTTGTTCTCTTTAAGTGCTCATTCTGGATCTTGAACAAGAGGCCTCACCCTTTCATTGGCCCAAGAGGGACTCAATTTGATGCTTGGATCACAAATCAATTGTTCATTAAGAGATTAGTGGGACCTAAGGAACAAGAGGTAATTTCGGGGGTAAAACAGGGATTCGACCTAGTCGTTATTATGAACAACCTGTGAAAGGTTAACTTATTAATCATGGTTATATCGAGTAGACATAATATATTTACAGTGAGAGGAGTTCAACTATAGGTTTTAGTAGAATCACCCATTAGATAACGAATGAGGGTTAGTTTGGTTTAATGAGTTTAGCCGACTAATCTCGAATAGTTGGAGCCCATAATCTATAGGTCCGCGAGGTCCCCCTATTAGCTCGTAAATGGATTAGCTTTAGAGTAGCGTGATAAGTTAATTTGAAATGTTCAAATTTGAATTAAATGAAATTGGAGAATTAATATTTAAATATGATTTAAATATTTGAAGATGGAATTGTGTAAAATTAATTCTTGATATTAAATTAATTAGAATTATTTAAAATTTTTAAATAATTATTTATTAATTTTATTAAGAAAATTAATTTTGTAAATTTAATAATATTTTCAATTTTATTAAATAAATTGATTTATGAAATCAATTTTGAGAAATTGAAAAAGAAAAAATACAAAAATAGAAAATAAGCATTTCTCATTACTTCTTCAAGTTGCTCACACTAAACCCATTAACTTGGTCTTCATATACTCCAAGCATGAGCTGCATCTCATGTAGCTAATCTCTTTGCATGATTATCTGCAATATATTGAAGAGATTGGAGTGATTTTGAGGCAATGCAACCGATCAAATTTTTTCTGAAAAATTCGTGAGAAGAAAAGAGTTCTTCTACTAGGTCACTGCATTGAGTCTGGCTCCAAATTTCCTTAATTCAGGCTTATTTTGAGTCCCACAACTCAATCTAGAGCACCAAGAGGATAATAGAGAAGATCTTAGGGTAGTCTACAACAAGATTCAGAGGTGATTTGCAGCTAAATTCAAGCTTAGAGGAAGTTTTACAAAGGTATGTCATGAAACACATTTATTTCTGCTGAAGCATGCTTTCATTTCTACCAAAATTAATGAATTAGAGTGCTTATAGATCCTGGTCACTTCCGCTGTGTGATGGTATGTTCCAACAGATTGCCTCTAAAGATAACTTGGTTGGTCCATTTACAAAGGCCTTCTTGGCTAAAGTGTTTGAGGGCCAGCTAGTGGGACTAGGACTGCGAAATAGATAAAACTAGGGAATATGGGAGAAGTAATGGATATCTAATGCCCTAATTTATTGTATTTATTCTCTCATTGCTCAACATTGTATATATATATATATTTGTGTTGGGATTGGTGTCCTAATTCTCCCGGAGTCTCATAGTTTGTAAACTGTATACATTGTTATGAATAAAATCAGAGTTATTTTATTTAACATTTACTCATATTCAATAAACAAAGCTCCATGGTTATTGTTGTAAACTTAAGCATGTATATGAGATATACAAGTGGATCATGCCGTAAGTGATAACCCTCTCTCAAGAATAAGATGAAAAGAAAAAAAATTGGAAACTTAGAGAGAGCAACAATGGAACTTTTGAGTTTTGAAGGATTGTGAAATGTAAAATTTGTTGGTTTAAAATTTGGAGAGGAAAATGGTTTATAAAGAGATGAAAAAATTTTTAGAAACCACAATTAATTTGGACCATTGGATTTTGGAAAAAAAAAAATCAATGGTGGAGATTTTAAACTAAACTAGTCATTAAATACAAACAAAATATAATATTAAATTCCTTTTCTTTTGAAATTCATTTTCTTTTTAAAGTCAATCCAAAAATAAAAAAACATACCATGTGTCAAAAACTAGCCGTTAGACATTGTTGAATGAGAAATTTTGGACCAATCACAAGTCACCACGTCGTTTGCTAAATTAACGACAAATTTCTAAATCATTGACTTTGGGTCCAATCAGAAGTTGACACATGTCCCGAATTGAATTGAAGACAAATTTCGATGATGTCACGCGGATGAATCATATGAGATTAAATTGGTCCAATTTGATATTACTATTTGGCTAAAGTCCAAACTACAAAAAAAAAAAAAAAAGTTGAATTGGACCCAAATTCCAGATCAGGCCCAAAACCAACTAATTGGGTCCAATGGTCAGGCCCATGGACCAACCAAACTCACGAAGCCCACTTGAGAACTCTATAAATAGAGAAATTACTTCATTTGTAAAGGCAACATTTTCTACACTCAGAAGACCCAGAGAGAATTCACTAACAAGCAGAGGACTCCTGAAGTCTCCCGAAGCTTCCAAAACTTCTGAAGCTGCACTCCTATAAGGCAGAAGACTTTTGAAGACACAAATTCACCCAACTGAAAGAGAATCAGAGGATCAAATATTAGAGATCGAACCACATCGCATCAAATCAACTCCAACATCAACACCAATTCAAGTTCAACTCACGAAACACGTTTCTCCGGAAACCTCGTGTGAACAAATTGGCACGCCCAGTGGGACCTCTACCTCTCATCTCTTTCTCAGCATTCAAACAAGCCAAATGGCACCTAAGAAAGTGGCAACCAAATCTCCTAAGAAGATGACATCCAAAGCTTCCTCCGCAAACGGCTCATACAAGGGACCGGTCACCCGTGGTCGCTGGAATAGAGCTTCCCCATCGCCCACGACATCTTGAAACAAATGATGGAATCCCACAAAGTGGGGTTGTCATCAAGGAAAATCCCTTGTTCGACAACTCTACTTTCGCGCCCGACAGACCGGAAAGAGATTCACCACCAGATGTGATTTTTGTCATGATGGCGGATGTGACGGCGGAAGCGGCCATGGCTGAAATGAAAAGGAAGATTAACTTCCTGATGAAAGTCGTCGAGGAGCGAGACCACGAAATCGCTGCCCTAAAGAAACAAATGCAGTCTCGAGATGCTGCTGAATCAAGCCTAGCACCCACGATGAAAGCATCGACAAGGGAAGACCGTGCTACAAGAAAGCCAATCACAACAGTAGCCTCAGTGGCCTCTTTGTCGGTCCAACAACTACAAGACATGATCATGACCTCCATAAGAGCTCAATATGGAGGGTCGGCCCAACCTCCTTCAATGTATTCCAAGCCATACACACTCGGAGGATCGACAACCTGAGAATGCCTACTGGATATCAGCCCTCAAAGTTCTCAACAATTCGACGAAAGAGCAACCCAAAGCAACACATCGCCCACTTTAGAGAACATCGAAAACTCACAATGGAAACAAGAGGAGATCTACTGGTCAAACAATTCGTCAGAACCCTCAAAGGGAACGCTTTTGACTGGTACACAGACTTAGAACCTGAGGTGATTGACAGCTGGGAGCAACTTGAAAGAGAATTCTTAAATCACTTCTACAGCACCAGACGCACCGTCAGCATGATGGAGCTGAACAAACTCCAAACAACGGAAAGAAGAACAGTCGCCGACTACATCAATCATATGGAGCTCTGAGTCTGGATTGCAAAGATCGACTCATCGAGTTATCTGCTGTGGAAATGTGCACGCAGGGTATTGCACTGGGAACTCCTCTATATCCTACAAGGGATTAAGCCCCGTACCTTTGAAGAATTAGTGACCTGCGCTCACGACATGGAGCTAAGTATCGCCAACAGAGGAATGAAGGACTTTCTAAACCACGAACTGAGGAGAGACAAGAAGAAGGTGAAAGGCGCTAAGAAAATTGTGTAAGGGCGTCGAAAAAACTGTGAAAGGTGTCACGAAGAGAATCAATGGTCATTAACACAACCCCATTTGAAGTTTTCCTCAAAAGGGAAAGAAAAGAAGATAGAGAAGAAAGACCAAGAAGGCGAGAGACGTCGCCCAACCCTGAAAGAAAGACAGGCGAAGGTTATCAATTCCCTGACTCTGACGTAGTGGACATGCTTGAACAAATTACTAGAGAACCACCCTATCCAATTGCCAGAATGTAGGCGACTGGAACAGGCCGGCAAGGTGAATGACCCCAATTACTACAAGTATCATCGGGTCATTAGTCACCCAGTTGAAAGGTGCTTCGTGCTGAAAGAACGTATTATGAAGTTGGGTCGTGAAAGAAGAATTGAGCTAGATTTGGATGAAGTAGCTTAGACAATCACGCTACAGTAGCGACGACTTCAAATGTTCCAATACTGTCTGTATCCCATGTTCAAAGACAAAGTCCGATCCAGTTTGGGAAGTTCAGAGCCTATAGTTGTTTCGGTTCCAACAAGAGATTCAAATAGCAAATCCGAAAAGAAAGATGAGCTTGTTGAAGATGACAACGAATGGTGGATTAATAGTGACTCATCGAAAGAGAAGACAACCATACTTCACCCAAAAAGAGTCGCGTTCCTATCGAAGTTATAGAAGAAGAAACAAGACTCATAAAAAGAAAGACAAAAAGATGACACGGAAGCCTAAGCCTGCTAAGAAAGAAGACAAAGACTTCCCTCAATTCCGACAGCCGACAACTTTGGCAGAATTTCTCCCAAGAAGCTTTCTCAATAATCATCCAAAGAAAGTATCAGAAGTTATTGCATGTCATACTGTCGACATAATGGAAGTCAACAACAATCATGTGACTACTGAAGAAGTCAAAGACTCAGAAGAAATGAAGCAAAGAGCTTCTGTCTTCGATCGTATTAACCTTCAAATGCTCGATCTTCAGTCTTTCAAAGATTAAGTATGGCCACGATAGGAGAAGAAGACCAATGTCCAACGACTACTTCTGCTCGAACTTCAGCCTTCAAAAGGCTACGTATATCCACATAAAAGAAAGATCGACCTTCAATATTCGCTTTTGATCGTCTCAAGACAACAAGCAATCAACATAAAGGAAGGATGAAAATCTTGAAGCGACGTCATTCCATGAAGAAAACAACGGAGAAAAGATTCACAGTCGTGTCCCTTCACGCATGAAGAGGAAATTTTCTATTGACATAAGTATAGAAGGTTCCTTGATAGTGAAACCAAAACTCATCATATTGACGAATCCTACAAATGAAGAAGATGATCAAAACCATGATGAAATAAGAGCTTCTAAAGTTTAAATGAAGAAGCTCCTCATCGCAAGAGCCTAAACTACATGATGCTCCTAGCCCGCATGAGCTTAAAATGTGAACGACTCAAAAAACAAAAAAAAAAATTGTATGAACTACGTTACGACTTGATTCCTTTCATTATAAAGGGTACGTAGGCAACTTAAAGAAATTTAAGTTCAGTCGCGATAAAAAGAACAAAATTCTCTACAAACTACGTTACGACTTGATCCCTGTCATTATATAGGGTACGTAGGCAGCTTAAAGAGATTTAAGTTCAGTCACGTGATAAAAAATAATAAAATAAATACATAGAGAAACATAAATTTAGAGGAGACTACAAGACGCCAGAGAACATCACTGAAAAATGAAGAAAAAAAATAATACTTCCATTCAAGTTGTTTCAGCGTTACAATAGTCGAATCCAGTAGCTATGACTAAGAGTGCGCCTAATCCAATAGAACGAGCAACATCAAGTCAAGGTATCCAGTGGTAGTTCCCCAGCTCAGGCTGCATCGTTTCCAACACATGGCGTAAGACGTCCAAAGCTTTGACATCCTTGTCAAAAAGGATTAGGGTGGTCTCGATTTTGTTTATCACCCCCCGTATCTCCGAGGCCTCAAGTTTATGCCGAGTCAAAAGGCCTTCACTCTCAGAAATCAATCGCGATATTTCAACCCGCTCGGCCCTGATGGCCTCTAATCTGGCTAATAGCGTCTCTTCTTCTTGTAAGGCCTGGGAGTCGCATTCCAGTAGTGCCTTTCGTTCAGCAAAAGCACCACTTTCATCGTACAGTATCTTCTCCAGATCAAACTTTGCCTCTCTCAGATGTTCCTCCTTACTTGTTTGAGTTAATTGAGAGGAATAGGATAACTGGGACTGATTGTACTTCTCCACGCTTCGAAAGTACTCATCAACAAATTTTTTGAGAGGAGGGAGTTTGGCTCTGCAAATGTCGAAAATGGCTTGGTATCACTAGTAATGGCCTGATCTCACTGGTAATGGTTTGGTATCACTAGTAATGGTCTGATCTTGCTGATAATGGCTTGGTATCGCTGGTAATGGCCTGATCTCGCTAGTAAAGCTGTCTTTCAATACGTTGGCTCTCCAAAATCTCTCCCATTTAAGTTCAAATTCATATTCCATTCAAATTGGAAATAAAATCAACTGTTATTCCAAATCTCAGTCTAAAACTTCTAATCCAAATTTTTATTCTAAATTCAAACCAGCCAAATCGGGTGAGATAAATGTCAAATTCATCCCAAATTAAAATTTGGTCATATCCCATATTTTATCAATATTCGAATGGTTAACCTTGATATTAAGTTATGAATAAAATGTCGATTCAAAATTTGGCTATATTCCAAATTTTATTTCAAATTTAAATCAACCTTAATTTCTATACTCATTTCTAAGTAAAATTGAACATATCCCAAATTTTTATCTCAAACCAAAATTGATCAAGATTCAATTTCACCCCAAATTCTATTTCGAATTCGAATTAAGTTAAATTAAATTTGCAATTAAAATGTAACATAAATCCTACTTTAGTTCAAATTAAAATTTACTTAGCGAAAGTGTGTCAAACGAATAAGATTTCAAAACAAAATTTTGAGCTCATATTTTGATCATAATGATGCACCAAATTAAAAGAGTCAAAAATCATAATTTGATCTCAAATTACATTTTTTTTTCGAGATTCATCCACCCATATACGTGCATAAATCTCAAAAAGGAGACATTTATTGAATGAGAAATTTTGGACCAATCACAAGTCACCACGTCATTTGCTAAATTAACGACGAATTTCTAAATCATTGACTTTGGGTCCAATTAGAAGTTGACACATGTCCCAAATTGAATTGAAGACAAGTTTCGATGACATCATGCAGATGAATAAGATGAGATTAAATTGGTCCAATTTGATATTACTATTTGGGCTTAAAGTTCAAACTAAAAAAAAGTTGAATTAGACCCAAATTCCAGATCATGCCCAAAACCAACTAATTGGGCCCAAAGGTCAGGCCTATGGACCAACCAAGCCCACGAAACCCACCTGAGACTACAAATAGAGAAGTTCTCCTCATTTGTAAAGGCAACATTTTCTACACTCAGAAGACCAAAGAGAATTCACTAACAAGCAAATGACTCTTGAAGACTCAGTAGAAGACCTTTGAAGACACAAATACTCTTCTAAGACTTCTACTTCAAGCTTCCAAGACTCCTAAAGTTCACTTCTATAAGACAGAAGACCTTTGAAGACACAAATACTCTTCTAAGACTTCATTTTCTAAGTCAAGCATATTCACCCAACTGGGAGAGAATCAGAGAATCAAATATTAAAAATCGAACCACATCGCATCAAATCAACTCCAACATCAACACCAACTCAAGTTCAACTCCACGAAACACGTTTCTCCGTAAATCTCGTATGAACCGACACAAACATAAAATAATATTAAATTTATTTTCCTTTTAAATTTCTTTTTAATTTCAATTTTTTATTTTAAATCAATCCAAAAATCAAAAGTCTATCATATGTTAATCTCTTAATGATCCACCATTCAACCAATATGATGCCACATGTTTACATGTAAATGGTCTGGTTATGCCACGTCATCCTCCACGATATTTTCTTTATAGACTTGTTTCGGTCATATCGTTTTCGTTTTAGCTCCGATTTGAGTGATTCAAGAGGTGTTAGAATCGTTGTTCTGAGCTCTACGCTATGGACATATTAAAACACTAAGATTTTCAGTAATTAAAAATTGAGTTTATTATCATCAAAATATTGATTAATTAATTAATTAAAATTTTGAGATTAAAGGTCAAAAAACCAACAAGGGATACCTGATCCTGGTGATACTACGACTATGACCCGCCTTGTAGAGGTTACAAGTGTTGTAAACTACTATAGATGGTAGATCCTGAACATTCATGTGGAGCCATGCAAGCGGGGTGTAACAACTCCACTTTTTAGGACAACGAAAATGAAATCGTTACTGCATGCATGCATAAATATTCACATTGAGGAAAAACAAAATAAAACCAAATAAAATAAAATAATAGGATTTTAGACTGCTTAAAAGTAAAAGAACTATTTTGACTTTAACTCAAGATTTTAAATCGTTTGACCTGGGTACCCCTTAACATGAAGTAAATAAATAAATAACTAAATAGAATAAAATAAAAACATGAGAAGACATAAAGATTTAAATATGAAAGCGATTCTAATTCCTTTGGCACTGTCACGGATTCCTCTTGTCAGTCACCCGAGTATCCTTGCCCTTATGTAAAAAAAATAAAGATAAAGGTTGAATATAAAATACTCAGTAAGTGATCTCATTACCGGGATCAGGCTATGCATCCACGAGTAGAGAATGATGGCCCGTGGCTCAAATAACTACATCTGTCTTAGATGATGAAAAGAAACAAAAAGGCGCATTGTCTTGCCTTGACTCGCATGTCTAGTGGCCTGATGGCACACCGTCAAACATGGAAAAATAACATGAACATGAACCTGTCGATTCACACGTCTAGAGGCTCGTAGGCACACCGTTAAACATGGAAAAATAACATGAACGTGAACTTGTCGACTCACGCATGTCTAGCGGCCTATAAGCACACAGTCAAACATGGAAAAATAACATGAACGTGAACCTGTCGACTCATGCATGTCTAGCGGCCCGTAGGCACGCTGTCAAACATGAAAAAAATAACATGAACATGAACTTTTCGATTCACGCATGTCTAGCAGCCCGTAGGCACACCATCAAACATAAAACTAGACTCGTCGGCCCTCTGAACATCAAGGCGAGACGGTAAACTATCCTATTGATCTAATCATGCATCACATACATAATTTCAGTACCGATTAGAAATTCAAACATGCTCATAATACTCATAATTGTCATGCAACAAATATATCACAACGACAAAATCATGCTTCTAAAGCCCATTAATTAACTTTATAAATTTAATCTAGGCCGCGTGGCATGAAGGCACCGGTAATAGTACCACTTACCTCAAATTAAGCCCAAAAATTACTCCAAGCAAACAGACTCCTTACTAACTTTCCCACAACCCTCGAATTAGCTCCTAGAACAAGAATAAAAAAAAAAAAAACAACTTTAGCTTTTAAGCCCAAATCCAACCAACCAACCAACCAAAATTACCAACACAACTTACACAAAAATTAAGCTAAATCCAAATCCACTTTATTACTTCACCAATGGACCCCAACCTAAGCATAAGCCAAAACTAAAAATCATACAACAAATTTCCAGTAATAAAAATAAACCAAAAAGGGGTTTCAAAACCTTAGTACTCACTAAAATCCTTCGGAACAACTTCGAATCGGCTGGAAAACGGCTTATGACACACCAAAACAACCTTCAACACTGTTGGACAATACCTCAAAACCTTCCAACCTCCAAATCTAGCATCCAACCATAATGGGTAACTTAAAATCTAAACCAAAATCAATTGGATAACCTAAAATTACTCAAAAAACCCAAAAGAATTCATGAATCCTTTACTCACCAGACCCCATCGATGGTGGAGTTCCCGACGGCAACGATTGGCGAAATAAGAAAGAATCGATGACTGGATGTTGGATCTGGCGGGTTTGAGGCGAATAGTTGAGCGGCGTGGCTTCGTTCACGGCCGCGACGTTTGACGAAGAAGATCTGGACGAGACGACAGCAGACGACACGACTAAAGAACGGCGTTGACGACGGGCTCGCGACAACTCCGATGGCTAGGGATCCGACGACAGCTTTGAGAGTGACGACCAGCAGCCAGACGCGAGTGGCTCCTTCGACGGATAGGGCTTGGTGAAACGGGAAGAAGAAGAGGGGGTAGGGTCTGTGGGCGACTGTGGAGAGAGAAAAAAAAAGAAAACTAATTTCTTCTCTTTTTTTTCTTCCTTTTCTTGATAAAGGTATACATATATACATAAAATCCCTTTTCCTTTTCACTTTTAAATTCCAAATTCCTCATTCCTCTTCTATCTATCTATATATATATATATTCTTTTAAATCTTGCAACAAACAAATTTAATTATCTCCATAGATATTCAAATTTTCAAATGCAAGCAAAATTAAAACTTAATTACGAATAATTAAATTGTATTTTATCTTAACCAAATATACAAAACAAATTAAAGCTTAATTACAAAATAAATCGGGGTGTTACAGGGGTGTCTTATAAGACCAGACCACGATAGGACTAGTCTCTGTATATAACGTTGTTGATACTTGTGACTTACATCTCACCTAAACGACCATAAGTGACATGACCTCAATCCTTTGATCAGTATGGGGGAGAGTGGCCAGATTGCCAACTCAACATGCCTACCTTTTTTGGGATTTGTCTGAGTTGGGAACTCAGTTACATTAGATGAAATTCAATCCTTCCCTGAAGCAGGAGTAAGTAGTAGTTGACTTATATTCATTAGAGGAAATAGTGGTACTTAAAGAGTTAGATGTAACTACAGGGGCATAACGGTTATTGGCCAGCTGTACTTATGAGCGATCTGTGAAGGGTTATCGCTAGGGGTGGAATCGGTTCGGTTTGACGGCCGAATCGAATCGAACCACTTTTGTATATACATGAAATCGAACCGCACCATTTGTGCGGTCCGAACCAAATCGGTTCGGTTCGGTTTCAAGAATCGGTTTGACCTTTTTTTTTCTCTTTTTACCTTTTTTTTAAAACTTTTTTTTTTGCCTTTTTTTAAAACTTTTTTTTGCCTTTTTTTTTCCTTTTTTTTAAAACCTTTTTTTTCCTTTTTTTTAACTTTTTTTTTTTTTTTTTTTTGCATTTTTTTTTTTTTTTTTTAAAAAAAAAAAAAAAACTCTTTTTGCCTTTTTTTTAAAACCTTTTTTTTTTCTTTTTCCTTTTCTTTTCCTTTTTCCTTCCAAGTTCCACTCTTTTTTTTTTAAAATATCAATCCAGTAATCCACAATAAGAACATGTCACATAGCACAAATCTCTAGCACAATCCAAATGACTACAATAAAAAGTTAAAACTAAAAGTTCTCCAAAGTACACATAGCATAAATTTTTTAAATATCAATCCACATTCACAATAACTCATAAAAACATATCAATCCACAATAACTCATAAAAACATATCAAATCAATCCACAATAACTCATAAAAACATTTCAATCCAAATGACTACAATAAAAGTTAAAAACTAAAAAGTTCTCCAAAGTAGAAGTACACAATACACAAGTCACATAAAAGCAAATAACAAGCTAAAACACTAGTGTTGAATTCCAAAAGTCCAATCAATACAAACAAAATTGTTCGCTTGTCAATCATGATTCTCCTTCTCTTGTTTTTTGCGTCCGTTCAATCCCATTATGAAAATACTAAGAAACAAATCATAAACTTGTTAGTAGTTACTATAATAAATATATGAATAAATATGTTAATATTATATATATATATATTATGTTTAAAATATACGAACTCTCCTCTTCATCTTCCAATTTCCTCCAAGTATTGTCGTAAACCAGTGCTAATTGTTCAGAACATAACCAAATTTGTGCAAATACAAGTGCCTCAACAGTGGTTGGAGATAATGAGGTAACAAAAGGATCAATTACTCTCCCACTAGTGTTGAATGCGGACTCAGAAGCAACTGTAGATACCGGAACTGCTAAAAGATCTCGTGCAATTTTGCTAAGAATCTTAATATCTAGAAGAATTCCCCTTCCACCAATCTAAGATATCAAAGTCATCTTCACGTTTAACACGAGGCTCCAGTAAGTAAATATCAACTTCTGAATCCACACTTTACAAATCATCTTCATCCAAATCTTCAAAATCAAAACGGAAATTCTCTAAAGCACTTGCACTTAAAGTTCTAAATGGAGAACTTTTAATGGTACATGAAGATTGACCCTTATTAGCAACTGATAGTGACAAATTGTATTCATTGAACAATGCTCTCAAAACACCCTCTACCTTACTTCCTATGGCTTTTGCCACATCAACATCAAATAATTGATTTAGGCAATTCAAAATAAATTTTATCTTATAACGAGGGTCCAAAACGAAAGCAACATACAAGAATAAATTTGTTCTATCTCTTTTTCTCCAATACTTATCAAACTTTTCTTGCATTTTCATTGCCATTTCTTGCAAAAGCACATCATTAGGATCAGTTGCACTTGAATATTTTTTGATGCAATTCTGAACAATACTAATCTCATGGAAGGTTATATTGGAAGTAACATACAAAGATCCTGAAAGCCTAACAGTTACTTCATAGAACACTGACAAGAATTTGGTAAATATTCTCACAATTTCCCAATCCCTGATGGTTGGTTTTTCCTTCTCATTCATGTAGACTCTGTCGTAATCTTCTAACCTCTCAAATGCCTTTTCAAATTTTACGGCGGCCTTAAGCATCAAATAGGTAGAATTTCATCTAGTTGGAACATCAAGACACAACATACTTTTACTATATATGTTCTCCTCTATGATATACTTCTTAAATGTAACAAGTCTAGCAGGAGAAGATCTAACAAACCTCAAAGCATCTCGAATTTGAACCAATGAATCATTAATATCTTTTAGGCCATCGCATACAATTAAGTTCAATATATGTGCACAACATCTAACATGCAATAACTCACCATTTAACACCAACCCATGCTTAAAATGTTTTTTCAAATAAGCAATGGCAGTATCATTTGACGAAGCATTATCAACTGTCAATATCATAACCTTTTTAATACCCCACTGTTTTAGACATTTCTCAACCTCTTTTCCTATCGTCTCCCCCCTATGATTCTCAATTTGGGTAAAATTAAGAATTCTCTTATGTAATTTCCAATCTTTATCAATAAAGTGTGCAGTCAAAACCAAATAGTTCATATTTTGGATTGATGACCACGTATCGGTTGTGAGTGACACTCTTATCCTTCTTTCACAAAAATGCCCTTCAACATCTCTTTTGTGCTATCATGAATTTCCAAAATATCCTTAGCAATTGTTTTTCGAGAAGGAAGAACAAAATTAGGTTCTACTAACGTCAAAGTCCCATTCACAAACCTCCTAAACCTTTGGTTCTCCACGAATTTAAATGGCAACTCATCTATAATAATCATCTCAGCAAGTAGTCTACGAGCACTCTCAATAGTAAACATCTTGTAACTAAGGGATGAATGTGATTGTGAATTATCTTCAAATCCCTTCTTGTTCTTAAAAATCAACTTAGTTTATGTTACATCTAACTTAGACTTGTTAATCTGATAAGGATTTTTTTTACAGTAGTGTTCAATATGCATTCTCATAGTTGAATTTCCATTCATTCTAGGATGACATGCATACACCATACCACAATAGTTACATTTAGCATGCAGATCATCATCACTATAGTCAGAACATTTAGTAAAGTGATCCCGTACCATATATGAATTTTTCCTCTTTTGTCCACTTGTATGCTTTGAAACTGTCTCCTCACTTTCGTTTTTTCGTGATGGTGGTAGTGATGGCATCACAACAACATCATCATTGGAATTGTTGCTCTTGCTCAAGCTCGTTGTGATAGACGGATGGTACATATAAAGGGGAAAATAGAGAGAACTTATCACCATCAAACAAAATCATTTACATTTTACTTAAACTAAAAATTCAAACACAACAACAACAAATTATTTATCTAAAATTTTATTTTAATTACCTAAAATTTCAAAATTTTAACAAATAAAATCATTTACATTTCAATAATTTTATTTTAGTTATTTACCTCTGTTCGATGAAGAAGATCGGTGACAGAAGTGAACTCTGGTGACTGATTCTACAAAAGAAGAAGTGAACGTCAAACATCAACGAAGAAGAACATTAGACGCCCAGATGCCTAGACGAAGAAGAACCAGACGCCCAAACGGTCTGGTCGTGGTCGAGTCGTCAATGAAGAGGAAGAATGCCCAGATAGTGCTGTAGAAGGTAAAGAGAAATGGAAGAAGAAGAACGCCCAGACAGTGCCCAGACAGTGCTGACGAAGAGGAAGAACACCCAGATGCCCAGAGGAAGAAGAACCAAAACTGGAAGAAGAACGGCGGCGCGGCAGAAACCTTAATTGCGAAATTGAAATGCGAAGCGAAATGCTGAAGGTGGAGGGCGGTGGTGCTCGAGTCTCGACAGTGCTAAAGGGAAGAAGGTAAAGTGAGTTTAATAGGTTATTTATTTATTATTAAATAAAATATTAATATTATATATATATATATATATTTATTTATAATTAATATATATTTATATATAAATGGTTCGGTTCGGTTTAGAAATCGATTTTCAAGCTTTGAACTGAACCGAACCGTTTAAATTCGGTTTCACCAACCCAATGAACCGCACCGAACCAAAAAATTCGGTTTTACTTATAAATCGATTTGGTTCGGTTCGGTTTTGCAATTCGATTTGATTTAAGCAGTTTTTTTGTCCACCCCTAGTTATCGCACTGTTGATTGGTTAATATGGACACAAAATATATCTATAGTAAGGAGAGTGCAGCTGTCGGTCTTTAGTGGAGTGCCCGACAATTAACGGATGGTGGATCCCATGACTAAAGAGTTTAGCAAATTATTCACATACCGTTGGAGCTTCAAGCTATAGGTCCATAAGGTCCCCTAGGTAGCTCAATGGATTCAAGTTGAGAATAAGTTCTTGGTGTTGATTTGAAATGTTCAAATTGACAAGAGGAAATTCGATTATATATGATATGATCGGTGTGATTTATGAGATACATCAAGTGGATGATTAATGTAAATGAGATTTACATTAAGTACCATGAAATAGAAAAAGAACTATGGTTTATATGTTTTATGAGATGAAATATTAAAACTACAAGTTATAAATACAATATGGTAAGTTGGTTATCATATATATTTATAATATTAATTATTGGATAATTATATCTTTTTCTCCAATAACCAATTGAGTGGGAGGTTATTGGTAGTTTCATGGTAACCGTGAGATAAAAGGAAAAATATTTTCCTAAATTTAAGGAGATTAGAGATTTGCAAGTGTTGCTATTCTTGGAAGTTCTCACGGAATCGCTGTCAAGTGAATAGGATTCACTAAATGATAGCTGTAGAGACTAAACGATCGTGGAGTGACACTACATGATAGTTCACTCAGCTGGTTGTCTTTTAAACGATCTTGGGGCATTTTCTATACGATAGCTTCCCGTTTGCTAAACAATTGGGCATCATCTATACGATAGACTCTTATCATCTCTCACTTGCTCAATCGTTTACACGATTGTTATTCCTCCAGTTTCTTCCTCTAACAAGTCCACACAGAGCCCACACTTCTGGATTCTCACATCAAGAATATCAAGGTAGCCATTGTGGTGGTGTCTTACTCAACTCGACTGAAGTCGAGATTTTGGAGGCCATTCGTTGTGTGTTCGCGGTGTTTGTGTGGAGGTTTCCGTTGATCGTGCTGTGTTACGATCGCTGTGTTCGAGCATTCGTGTGTTGCAGTCTTGGAGATTCAATGAGCATTTGTGATTAAGGAAGTTTAAAGATTAGTTTTCAAAGGTACTTATAATCTGTCTCTTGATTATCTTATAAAGCATGCTGCAATTTCGTATTGTGCATGACTAGTTAGTTTCTAGTTTGTGACTGTAATTGTTGTTGTTCAATTTCAAATGGAATTTGGAACGATCATTCTGCTGCTCATGGAAATCCTCATATCTGATTTCCTTTCATTTGTATATATATTGAAGTTTCACTGGAGTTTTAGTCCAAGTTGGAGTTTGTTGGGTTGTATGTCCTAAAACTCGCAGTTTGTAATGTTAAACATATTCTATTATCAATAAAGATGTTATTGACATTTATTCAATAAATTCTATTATCAATAAAGATGTTATTGACATTTATTCAATAATGGTTATTAAATATGTGAATTGCACTTATAAAGTCTAAATCTAATAAACTACAATCCATGGCTATTATATGAATACATGAACTTTATGTGGAAAATAAGAGTGGATCAAGTTCAGTAAATAGCTAAAATGGTTTATCGTATACGAATAAGGCTGGTACCTTATTCTATTACCAGATGCGGCCCACTTTATAGTTGTTACAATTTGTTGTAAAGTGCTACAAACGAGTGATCCTGATTCGTTCATGTATTGACATGAGGAGCGGGGACATCCTATGCAATGAGTTTGCATAAGATCGGACTAAGAATTAAGTCACTCTTACTTTATAACGTTGTTTACTGTTTAAGACTAACCTATGTAACTTGACCTTAATTCTGAGCTAACTATGAACTCCTATTTATTCGTGATTATCCTTAGATTTGCATGGGTGAGGGTTAGGTCAACAGCGTTGGCTCAATAAGCCTTCTATTTCAAAGGTAAGATCAGGTAGATAGCTGGGAACATAGGGTACAAGATGAATTTCACTTCTATCCGCTTTTAGGGATAGTAGAGATGTTGTTCCTTTAAATGCTAACTCCGGGTCTTGAACAAGGAGCTCTACCCTCTCATTGGCCCAAGAGGGACTCGGTTTAGTGATTGGAACTCAAATAAATTGTTCATTAGAGGATCAGTGGGACTTAAGAAGCAAGATGTAATCTCGGGGGTAAAACAGCTTTTGACCCAGCCGTTATTATGAATAACCTTTGAAAGGTTGACATACTTATCATGGTTATATCAAATGGACACATAATATATCTATAGTGAGGGGAGTGGAACTACATGCTATAGTGGACAGTCTTGTTAGTTAACAAATGTTGATTAACTAGGTTAAAGAGTTTGATCGGTTAGTCTCGGATCGTTGGAGCCCATGATTTGTAGGTCCATCGGGTCTCCTTACTAGCTCACTACAGACAAAATTGAAGAACTAGGTGAAGTGAGAATTTGAAATGTTCAAATTTAGGCTTAAGGGAAAATTGTATTTTATATGAGATATAATTTACAATTAAATAATTTATTTATTAATTAATTATTTTTTAAAGTATTCTTTAACATTAGCATGAAAATCTTTTTTAAACTTGATTAATGTGATTAATCAAAGTTAGGTGTCAAAAATAATTTAATATGTGATATTAAATTTATTTTAAAATAATTTTCTAAATATTGAAAATATTTGTTCATAAAAGTATTATTTATTTTATTTTTAAATTAGTTAGTGGAAAGATCTAATTGTTGGATTTTCTCACTAACTAAGTGGACTTTGAAATGGCACTTCCCAAGCTTGACACCTAAAGATTACATGCTAATGAAGTTTGAGGTAGAAGACATGCAAGATAGGATTTTGCATGTATTTTTTCTATAAATAGTTTGTTTTTTTGAATTTTGTAAGAAACTTATGTTTTTCTTAACCTTTGACCTAAACTTTTCCACCAAAATCTCTTTACTCTCCTTTTACTAAAGTGAAATTCCTTGTTTTCATTACAAAACGATCTCACAACTGTGTTATTGAATCGGAGAATAGTGAGGATTATCGTTGCAGGTGTCAATCGAGCACGGGAGAGGAAGATTGCGGTGGATTCTACAAAGGTTTGTAATTTCTAACCTTTTATGCATGTTATTCTTGTTTTTTTATGTAATTAGAACATTATCGATCCTTGCTTCCACTTTTGTTTGTTGTTACTTTATGTTCCTTCCATTCAGTAACCATTTGATTTTTTTTTTTTTTTTTTTTAAATTAAGCCTATAGACACTACTTCTACCTCTAAATTTCTTCATTTGTTATCTACAAAAAGTAGTTTTAAAAAATTTGTTTTTATTTTTGAAATTTTTCTAAGAATTCAACCACTATATTTAAGAAAGATGCAAATCATTGTAAGAAATAAGGGAAAATATGCTTAATTTTAAAAACCAAAAATTAAAAAACAAAATGGTTATCAAATGGGGCCTTAGAGTTCAAAAAACTACACAAAATACCTTAAACATATAAAATTAGCTCTACAACCAATCATGGACATATGAACTCAACTCAAATAACTCTACACCCTAAACATAGATATATGAACTCTACATACATACGAACTCTACAGACATATGAGCTTTAAACATCATATCTCAATTCAGCGTCCCAAATAGCCCCTAAATGTTGTGTTGTACTTTTGCACATGTTTGGCTTACTAGTGAAATGAATCCGACAATTCATAACGAATAGTAATGATGTAATCAATGGCCCGAGAAGTTAATTAGCGAATGACAGTTACAATACCTATTTCTATATAATCGTTAGGGCTCATGATATTTGAGGTATGTTGAAAACACATCCTGCATTCTCTACTCTCTAGTTCTATAAATGATAACTAATTTAATCGTTAGAATGTTGGTGACCAAGCACCACAGAGATGTACGTTTCTTTTCCTCTATTGTGCAGGACGTTCTTTCGATTCCTTTCGGAGATTACAAATTCACAGTTGGCACCAAATTTCGATATGGACAGACAATAAGTATAATAGGAAGTGTAAGACACTGACTTTTTATTTTTTATTTTAACATACCTAAATATTGTTTACATTTTTTTAAGAATAATTTTGATCTATCATCTAACTAAGATCATTTGAAACATCTTGACGAATTGAATTTATTCTCTATTAATGGAACTTGTAAATACCCCATGTTAGTTGAATATTGTGAGTAGTATGAAAAAGTGCCTTCACGGGGCTTTTTCATCTCTCTATCTTCAAAGTTGGGGCATATTATTTAATTGTTTGATTCCTTTTCTTTTTCACTTAGTAAATCATACTGTAAACTCTCTAATCCTAGAGGTACTATTCATTATGTATTCTATAACATTCTCTTTAATAAAATTGTTCTCCATCTACCATGTAAACGTAGCTAACAGATTATTAGTGAACTACGTAAATTTATATGTCGATTATCTATTCTTTTTACGGTTTCTGTATTTTGTAACATTCTCTCTAATAAAATTGTTTCCCCTCTGCCTTGTAAACGTAGCTAACAGACTATGCCTTGTAAACGTAGCTAACAGACTATGCCTTGTAAACGTAGCTAACAGACTGTTAATGAACCACGTAAATCTGTATGTCGATTCTCTATTCTTTTTATGTTTTCTCTATTCTTTAATTGTCGATTTCGTAACACACACAAGAAATAATACATAGAACCAAAAAAAGCAGCTGAAGATAATGTAATAATAAATCAAATACATACTCAAGAAACTACTCCCAACACTGAAATATGGTTGGCTGCAATTCCCTTCCTAAGGAAATGAAAAAAAATAAATAAAGAAATGGAAGACAAAAGGAAACAACCTCATCATATACACTACAATGTGTTCTTTCCCTAATCTTTCTTATTTTCTCAACTTCAGAATTCCTTTATTCTTTCTCAAAAATACGAAAATCCGGATGATGTATTTAAACATACATCATCGACGAAAACAATTTTGCAACTCATAAACAATATCTTCATTTTCTTCTACGATTAAAAGAATTTGCGCTGATTTGAGATGAAACGACCTGATCTTTAACGCTTTCAAAATGAACTTCATTCTCAAAAATGGTATCGAGCACTGATATTGATCGACATTTCATCTTAGCAACGATGAGCCGTGGAACTACTTCCATGGTCATCCTTGCTGGGAATTTTGTTTCTTTGCACATTGAGGAAGATATGGAATAAGAAAAAATTGTGAAAGGAGTAGGGAAGAGGTAAAAGATTGAGATGTATACATGAGCATGTTTTTATGAATTTATAGGGAGTCAAGGTCTTGGAAGTGAATTGAAGAGGATAATGGCCTTTAAAATGGTGGGTTGGCATGTGGGGGACTGATGAGCTTTTTTGGCTAAGCTTTTCCAATGTCATGTCCTATTCATATTTTTTCTTTAGTTGCAAAAAGAGTATATTTGTTTGTTTAGAGTTCACAAATCTCTCTTATTTTCATAATTCTATATGATGTTGTCTAGTAACATGTTTAATTTGATTGAGCTTGCTTTGGTTTCAAATAAAATTAAATATTGGAAAAAAATATTCTTTCTTTCTTCCGATTTTGGGTCTAGTTTCCCGGTAGTTATTAAGTTCCAAAATGTAGTTCTTAAATTTTGCGCTTGGTTTCAATTTAGTCCATTGATTTTAAAATATTGCAATTTTACATATTTGAATTTCATTACAATTTCGTTCATAAGTTTCTCTTTTAACTTTTTTTTTTTTTTTTTTACTAAATACTCACTTTTCATCTTTACTGTTTGATTACTATTATTAATATCTATTAGTTAATTTAAAAGAATTAGAAGAATTATAATTAATTAAGTTCACTATTTTTTATTACTATTAAAATTAAATTTGAAATTTTATTTCATAATTATTTAAAATTAATTAATAGACATAACCCTAATGAATAAATTAAAATGAGTATTTAATGAAAAATCGAGGTTAATTAAAAGAGATAATTCTTGAACCTAGAGATTAAAGTGAAACAAAACTCAAATCTCAAGGGTAAATTTAACATTACTAAATTGAAACCAAACCCAAGATTAAGGACTAAAAATGTAATATTTTAAAACCAAGATCTAAATGAAAACTAGACCCAAAACTTAGAAACAAAAAAATTTAGGATCTGAGTAGAGAATTTGAAAACTGAAATTTAAAAACAAGGAATTAAATGAAAACATAGTTGTATTTCATATTTTCATATATGTGTTTAATACTAGAACTCAGAAATTAAATTCTAATCTAAACAATTGTAAACTAGTTGTAGTTACTCACTAAATATTACTTGATAAAATATTATTATTAATTTATCTATAAACATGTTTTATTTAAAAAAAAATTATATAATTATTGTTTTGTAATATAATATAATTTATAGAAAAAATTAAAATTTTGATCCCTATTATTTGGAGTATGTTAAATATTAAGTCTTATGCTTTATAATTCTACCCCTATGGTTTGATTAAAGCTTTATAATAAATAGTCCCTATAGTAGGGGCTATTTAAGAGGTTTTAAAAACCACATGAACTATCAAACCATATAAACTAAATTCTAAATTTTAAAATCATATAGATTAACTTTTAACTTCATCCAAACCATAGGAACCAAAACTTGGAATTTAACCTAATTTAATTTATAATACATTACATAATACATATTTTAATTTGAAAAAAAATTGAATTAAGTTTATAACATGACATACTATATCTATAAATATTTTTATCTTTATTTAATATAATTCTGCATTTTAAATTTTAAAATTCAAATTTTGGATATAAAGACAATATAAAAATGTTGTTTTTAAAATTTGCACTGTTTGGATCGCAAATATTTTTAAAAATAAAATTTGGATTGTCCACCAAATATATATTTATTGAGCTCATAGATCTGAAAACATTAAACAAATTCCAGATTGCAAACCAAACAAATCATTTTTTTCCCTATAAAATTTCATAACAAGAGAAATGTTTTCGGTTTATTGGTATACAATGAATATGAGAGACTGTTTAAAACAATAATGTAAATATGATTATGATTATATATATATATATATGAAATGTATGATTTTGTATATTTAGGTTTATACTTAAATAATGAGTATATTTATATAAAAAAAACTATTTGAATTCTATTGTTTTCTACCACTCTGTTTCTTCTGTCTTAGAGGGAGTTCAAGAGAGGAAGAACTTGTGAGAATTACACATTCACTGTGAACTCATTTGAAGAGTATTATGTTTCTTTTTCTCTTTGTTTTTTCTGAAGTGAGGCTCTTTTATTGATAATTTTTGCTTTGTTTTGTATTAAAGTTTCATTTTCTATATTGAAATGTTTGGCAATATTAACCAACAAAAACATAATGGATTATAAAAACAATATTTTTAATTAAAATTTTCAGAACTTAAATAATTGAGTTTATCCCTCCCTTTTCAAAAAAAAAAAAAAAAAAAAAAAAAAAAAAAAAAAAGCCTTCATAAGAAAAATATATATATTAAAAGTAAGCTTAATTTTTCAAAGCTTAAAATGAAATAGTTAATTTGTTAATTAACTACGTTTCAAACCTTTTGAGTATTCAAATTTTTGTTTGAATTGTAAACAAAATTAGAAAATAATATAGTCTAATTTTAGATCATTGTTGAATGGTAAATTGAAAGCTAAGAAATAAGAATTTATTTTTGTAGATTGCCCATTAGAAAATGTAACTACACCAAAACGAGCATAATTTAACTAGCATATAAAATGTGTTAGTGAGTAAGAGATTTGTGGTTTGATACATATTAAAATGTATTCCCTCTATGTATTCTTTTTTTTTTTTTTTTTTTAATATTATCCCTCCTCATAAATAACATAAAGCTAACCACTAAAATAACTCGAGCAAAATATATACTATTTGCCAATGATAAAGTTTGAATTGTCTGTTTTCATGGATTTAGTGTTGAAGTAGTCTTTTTTTAAACAATTTGCAAAAGACAATTTGTACGGAAACTATTGGTAAAAATAGAGTAAATTTTTTGTTTTAGTCAATTCAATCATTACAAGAAAATAAAATATACATATTTTATTAATTTTTTTGAGTACAATCTTTAGAAAAGACTAAGAACACTATCTTTTTTATATTTATATTAGTTTCTTGCAACTCACTAAGTTTATATGTATATGTATATTTTCTTTTATTTTCTTTTCACCTCTTTTTCATTTATTTTTGACCTTATTTTTTTAGTCCATTTTCTTTCTAATTAAGTATTTTTTTTTCTACTTTTTTTTATTGAGCACATTGAAACTTTTTTTATGATTTAAATTAACAATAAAATGTTTAATTAATTTTCTAATCTATGTTAAAAATATATTTATTTGTTACAAAAATTAAAATTTAACAATCTTATAAATTTAAAAGACATTTGAATCACTCAAATATAAACTTAAAGTTTTAATTATAAAATATGAACATGAATTAAATGTCTTCCCAAGAAAATGTTATGAATGGTTGTCCATGTCAAAAAATTGGATCAACTATAATTTTATATTTTGAAAAAAATAGTTCAAGAGCAAGCTATGGTATTATATAAGCGTTTGACTTGAGCGTCGTGTGAACGACCACACTGTATCTCCATTCTTTATGACATTTTAACTATTCTTTTTTTTGGAAGTACAAATTTTACCGTCGATCTAATTTTTTTGACATGAACAACATTCATAACATATCTTCTTGGGAAGACATTTAGTTTAGGTTTATATTCTATAATTAAACTTTGAATTTATATTTGAGTGATTCAAATGCCTTTTAGATTTATAAAATTGTTAAATTTTAAATTTTGTAAATATATATATATATATATTTAATTTTTAACATAAATTTAGAAAATCAGTCAAATATTTTGTTGTTAATTTAAATTTTAAAAGAAAAAATCAATGTCCTAAATAAAAAATAGAAAAAATTATTTAATTTTAAAGAAAAATGGACTCAAAAGAAACAAAAGAAAATATGGTAAAAAATAAATGAAAAAGAGATGCAAAAAAAAGGAAAAGGAAAAAACGTTTGATACATACATACATATATAGATATATATATATAAACTTAATGGGTTGCAAGAAACTAATATAAATATAAAAAAGATAATGTTTTTATTATTTTCTAAAGACCGAACTCAAAAAAATTAATAAAATGTGTTTCCATACAACCAGCTTCTTGTAAAGGCCGAATTGCATTACAAAAATATATATATTCTATTTTTATAAATAGTTTCCATACAACTTATTTTTTGCAAATTGTTTTTAAAATGACTCTCTTTTAACCCTTAATCCCTATTTTCATCTTGGCCACATTCATCCCATTGAAAACGTAATAGATCAATATAAATAAATGGATCCCATTTGATTATTTTTGGTGTTGTTACTTGTATTCTACATTTGTACTGACACAGGGGTTCTACATCCAAATTTGTAATAAAATAACGCAATCGCAATCTGATTGATGAATAAAGAGTACTCAATCCGATTGCATCTGAGAATTACGTCTTATGTTACAGTTACCACTATAGTTACGATTATGACTATCATTATTATTACTGTTATAGTTGGAAAAATATCAATTTTGACATCTTTACTATTACTGTTATCATTATCACTTGACCTTTAGAGATAGAGGTAGAGGTAATGGTAATAATAAATTTGATGAAATTTATAATTTTAAGTAAATGAAATAAAAAAATTAATTCAATTATGTTTGCGATACAGATTCATTACAATAATCTATCAATAAAATTTCATTTTGATTATATCAATTTTTATTACCGTTGAAATTTTATAAATAAAACAATATTTTTGTTTTCCAATAATTTTTTATGTACGTTAGAAAAAATGTGAAAGTAGCATTTATTGGAGCAACAGAAAAGTGGACAGAAGAGATGACTGGGGCAATACGGCACCGTATTAGAGGACAAAAATTAATAAATGGCACCTTCTTTTAACATCACATCTTTTCCTTCACAAAGTTGTCATTTTGACAGAGGCTACTTTACACAAAGGGACCATTTAATTTTGAGACAGATATTATTGGTTCCCTTTTATTCTTCTCTGCTTTTTTTTTTCTCTGAAAAAATCAATAAATAAAATTTTGATATCAAATATTTAAATAAGCATCTCCCTCAATTTGTTCATGCCTAAGGAGGACTTTCATCAATGATTTGCAAAAAAAAGTTTTGAAAACAAAAAGTAGAAGATTGACCATTGTGAAAGTAGAAAATTGAACCATCAATTTTTTTAAAAGGTTGTCATAGGGTATTTTATCCACCAAATCATGATCAAATTAGAAAAATAGAGAACTGACAAAAGAAAAAGAAGAAAAAAAATTGTAACCCTAATATGAATTTGAAAAGACATCATTAACAATATAAAAGTAAATAAACTTCTATATGTGTGAGCAACAAAATTACTTTGAACAATAAATTGAAATGAAACAACCCCTTCCTTATATACAATTATAACCTTAGTTGAAGAAATCTTAAAAAAATTATAAACAACTTAAAATTACGGCTTATTCTAATCCGTTTAGGATCCTATTGGGTCATTTAGGTATGTGGAGGCCTATGGTTTGTGTGGTTGAAGTATCTAAGTCATCTATTCCTTTAGCTCTTCATCTTGGTATTAACGAACTATCTTTTGTGTTCGTGCCAAATTTACGACCCTTAGTTCAGTTTTCTATCGAAGATGGGTGTTGTTATTCGATTTGGTTTGAACCTTGGTTTAGATGGGGCTCTATCCTTCTGCAATTTCATGCCATTGTTTTTTTATATGCGAATAGTTCCTTTCATGCTAAGGTTTGAAGCAAACATGGAGGCCTATGGTTTGTGTGGTCAAAGTATTTAGGTTTTTTGTGAAGGAATTGAATTCCTCATGCAAGCATGTGAACATTGTGACATTGACATTCAATTTTGAAAACAACAAAATACAAAGAAAGACATACAGTACAACATAGGATAAACATTATTCACACCTAAGCACACATTTCTCGAGAGGAAGAGGGGAAGATAAAACTCACCTTTGTAGATCACCTCTCTTCACGAATCATCTTGTCTAGATCACGAACAACACCTTTGCACAAAAACAGGAATGTCTCCAGAAACACGAACATCGAAAGCTGATCCACAGAATAATACCACACAGTGACATTGCTATTCTCTGATAATGAATGAGGTGGTGGAATGTTAACCCCTAAACTTGTTTTACTAGTTAATAATGTTTAAGCTCTCCTGATTATGTGTAAGCTTTTATAAATATGTATTTAAGGTGTTTGTTTTAGTCATAATGTAGAAAGGCCTAGCATATATGTATGTAAGTTTAAATGAGGAAATATTCTAAGTGTTCATGATGACAACATTGCTTATAATGTTGTGAAAAATATGATGAACATGTAGGTGTTGTTAAGGGAGAAGAAAATTTCTAAGTGTTAAAAGTATGACTCCTGGGTATTTTATAAGGCAGTAAAATATTCTAAGTATGGAAAGATAAAACTCTCAAGTGAATAAGGAAGAATTAACACTTAGAGGGAAAACAGAGATGCCATGTGATGAAATCATGCTAGTTTATGCGATCAACTCTTCCAAATGACATGCAGCCAAGTATTTAAAGAAGAAAAGGAATTATGTCTAAGAGTGGTCGTGGGGTTTTGAGAAGTTCATGAAGGAAGTTAAGTTAAAGGTCGAGTAAGACATTGGTTGAAGCAAGACAAAGTGGTATGTGATCAGTTTCTTATTACCATGCAGCCAGAAAATAGTCAAGTACGAAGTAGATTATGGAAATGGATAAGGGTCAGTATTCACGCAAGGCCTTACTAAGGATGTCAAGGGTGAGATAGTATGACAATGACCCGGTTATGCAATAAAGCATGAAGGAGCCTAAGTGATCGCAAGCACCATGCGGTGAAGATAAGTTGAGGATTTCAACCTTAATAACTTGTTAGTGGGATTGACAGCCTTAGAGAAGGTTAACTAAGGATTAATGGAAATGTGACACTTAGTTAAGCAAACTTACCATGTAAAGCCTAAGTATAAATAGACTTAGCAAAGAAGGAGATCGTTTTGCCAAATTTCCTTACGTCCAAGAGAAGTGTGAGTGTTTGTTGAGTCATTGAAGGTGTTGAAGAAATTCTGAGCAAGTTTAAGGAGAATTGAGAAGTTTTCCAACTAAATCAAAAGGTTTTGATGCTCAAATTCTAAGGTAAGAGAGCTAAGAATTTTTTAGCAAGTTTTATTAAGAGGAGATTTAGTTAATAAATGGATAGAAATAGAATTATGAAGTTTTAAAAATTGAAATATGAACTAATGTTATGGATGAATAAACAGAAAGCTGCATATTAAGAGTAAGCAAACAACTGACCTGTCCAGGTGTGTGACGACGCACATAGGCGTGAAGTAAGGCACGCGAGGGTTGTTTAATACATAGGCACAGAAGAGGGTGTTTTTGCAACCATAGAGCACCCATAGAGAGGGTAGACAATATCTAGTCAGGAAAGAGGTAAGATGGCTAAGTTTAAGAGATGCGACGAACTTAGTAATAATGCGATGAAGATATGTGATAATGTTAAGTTAAATATTATGTTAAGCTCAAAAGGGAGGTAATGTAACTAACCAAGGGACCTCTTCTTATTACAGGGCAGACACAAGTAGGAGAGGCTTATAGACCCCTTTAGATAAGTAGCTTAAGACAGTGAGTGACAAGTTTTAATAAATGTTTTTCCAAATATAGTTTTATGAATATTTTTATCGTATAAGCAGTTTACATGAAGTTTTCATAATATGTTTTAATGGACACATGCTTTAATGGAATGTTGATCTCATGATCCATGTTTCAAATGAGAAAGTTATTTATGAATTTAGCATGTGGTTTTCAGTAAGCATGTGCCATGTTTTATAGCATGATACAATTTTATTAAGGAATTTTATAACATGCATAATATTTTACAAGGAACCATACGTTGATATGAAACCATAAGGAATGTTTTAAAAGAATGTACATTTTGTCTTGTGCATAAATGTTTTGTGCCTTGTATGAATCCTACTCTAATGTTGGTATTGAAGGTATAATAAGGCACCCGGATTTCAATTATGCTAAGCATCCTTGACACCAAACGTATGGTAAGGTGGTTAGGACTCAGTTCAGCTCTACATATACGTATGACTATGTTATCGATGTTGAAGAGATCGAGCAAAAGGACTCTCTCTCAACTAAGGTTATTAGGGATTGAGCAAAAAGGCTTTCCTACATGTTCAGGTAGTGGAGTACTGGTGTTTTCCAGAAAGATGTTGATGATGTTTATTTCAGGATTTTTACGTGATGTATTTTATGATTCGAGCATTAATTTCAAAACCATGCTCATGATTTGATAAATGTTTCAATGATAGGCACGTTGACGTTAATTATGTTTTTTATACAAGTTAGTCACCCACTGAGCATTTTAAGCTCACTCTTTCATATGTTTTCTTTTTCCAGGTAGTGGTTGGCGTCTTAAAATTGAGTAGATCTGTTAGTCAATCACCACTCAGGATTCCTTCAAAGAGTAGTATCTAGGTGGTTCAATATTTTTGTTTTGTTATGATTTTGTCTGTGCATATTTTGGGAATCTGTGTAGAAAATCTGAGACGAGGGTTGTAATTATAATAATGTTTGTTTCTCTTTTAACTGTAATTTGAAATTTTAGTTCAATGGCATTTATGTTAACAAGTTGTTATGGATTATGTTTGAAATGGTCATAGTATTGAAATGTTTATCCGGTTACCAGGTTTTAAATATACAGGTTAGAGAGTAGTGTAGGATGGTAGTTATCACAAAGTGGCAATTGCTGTCTTCACATCCCTTCTTGGATTAAAAGGGTAATCTGGGGAAGGATGTGACATAGAACTTCTTTATAGTTTTTGGAAAAGGGAAAGAACAATTTTGTAGAAAGGTTATAACTGTTTTTCTTAGAGAAAATTTTCCAATTTTTTTTTTAAATTCTTATTTCTGTAACTCTTACAGAATAAAAATAATGAAAGAGTTAAATAACATGCAATGGAAGTATCAAAGGATTCATAATCATTCAAATTCACTAATTTTGGCAGAAACTAAAGCATGCTTTTCTAAAAAGAGGGTTTTAAGATCATACCTTTGAAGAACTCTCCAAGAATCCGAATGTACAACAACAGTCTTCACCAGAGATCACTGTGAACCATCTCAAAGTCTTCTCCCCTATTCTCTTGGAGCTTTAGAAAGAGTTGCGGGACTCAAGAACAACTTGAAATGGTGAAGAACAGTGAAGAACACACAACAGCCGAATGGAAGAACACTTTTCTTTTCACAAAGATTTTCTCTCAAAATTTATGCATTAATTTTCCTCAAATGACTCCAAACTTCTTTATTTATTGCAGATGAACATGCAAAGAAGTAAATTACATGGCTTGCAGCTCATGCTTGGAGAATTAATGAAGAGAAGTTAATGGCTTTTGTGTGAGCAAAAAGATGAAGATAATGGAAAAAATGCATTCTCCATTTTGTATATCATGCAAAATCCGATTTTCATTTTTCTATTAAAAACACAAAATGATTTCAAAACTATTTTGATTAATAAAATGGAAAAATGATTTTCTAAAATTAATTTAAAAAATAATTAATTTAATATCAAATATTAAATTAATTTTTGCACAATAATCATCTTCATATATTTAAATCATATTTAAATATATATTCTCTTGTTCCGTTTAATTTGAACGTTTCAAATTAATTTCTCAAGCTACTCTAAAGCTTATCCATTTATGAGTTAGTAGGGGGACCTCATAGACCCACAGATCATGGGCTCCAACGATTCGAGATTAATTGGCTAAACTCATTAGTCCGATCTAACCCCCATTTGTTAACTAATGGGACACTCCACTATAGCCCATAGTTGAACTCCCCTCACTGTAGATATATTTTATCCATTTAATAACCATAATCAGTAAGTCGATCCTTCACAAGTTGTTCGTAATCGCTTCTAGGTCAAAAATATTGTTTTACCCCTGTGAATACATCTTGTTCCTTAAGTTTCTACTGATCCTTTAATGAACAATTCTGATTCATAATCTTTATGAATCAAATCATTTCTCTATCATAAGAAGGCGGGGCCCTGATTGTTCAAGACCTAGAATTAGTACTTAAGAGAACAACCTATTTGCTAACCCTAAATAGGGTAGGAGTGAATTCCATCTTGCAATGCTATGTCTTTAGCTATTCATCTGGTCTTATCCCCAAAATGGTAAGCTTATTGAGCAGTGTTGTTGGACTATTCTCACCGTTTGCAGATCAAAGGATAATCTCAAACAAATAAGAGTTCATAGCTAGCTTAAGATTAAGATTGAGCTAATCTAGGTTATATAATAAAGAAAATAGTCAGTTTTAACAGTAAATGGTCGTTATAAAGAAAAGTGACTCTTTTTGTGGTTAAGTCTATATGCAAACTCATTGCATATGATGTCTCCACTCACATGCCTCAACATGAACGATTTGTGGATCACATCGTTTGTAGCACCTTACAACCTCTTGTAAAAACTACAGAGTGGGCCGCATCCAAGAGTGTTACCGGGATGAGATACCCAATTTCATTCATATACTTATTAGACCATTTAGGCTATATACTGTCAACTTGATCCAGTTTATGTCATTACATAAAGTTACAACATTCAGACTATAGCCAAGGATGTGTTTATTGGATTTTCATAATAAGATGCAAAATCAAGAAGTCATTATTATTGATAAAATAGAATGTTTAACACGAACTGCGAGTTCTAGGACATTCCCAACAAATAAAAAAGAACGTGAGGGAATAACTCCCCTCACTCCAACAATTGCTCCTCTACTACTACAGGGGAGTTGTTTTTTTTAAAAAAAATATGTTATTTAATTTATTTAATTAAAATAAAAAATAATTTTAATTAAATAAACATAATTACTTAATCCAATTAATTAATTGTAAAATTAAATAATAAATATGATAATTAATTAATCTCATTATTTAATTATAAATTCAATTAAATGTCATGCATTTAATTCAACATACATTTAAATCATATTAAAAAACATAACTCTCTCATAATCTATTGTTTTAATATGAACTTTATTCATATTAAATTTTAACCTATATTATTTATATGAATCTTATTCACATAAATATTTATTTGAATTTTATTCAAACATTTATTCATACTACATAATTTTAATTATAAATCATATTTATAATTAACTATATACTATAATATATCAATATACATTATACTTCATATTAATCACATTCATATAATTAATACCTTTAATTCCCTTAAAAAATTTGAACAATTCAAGATATTCCAAAAATAATTATTCCTTGTTTTATCTTGAGGAGGATCTTATGGACCTACATATTATGAGCTCCAATGATTAATTAAATAAACTGTTTAATTAAATTGATCAATATTCATTAACGACGGATCACTCCACTAAAAACCCACAGCTACACTCTTCGCACTGTAGATATATTTTTGTGCCCATGGATATAACCAATCAACAGTAAGTCGACTCTTCACGAATTGTTCGTAATTACAGTTGGGTCAAATTTACCGTTTTACTCCTGCAGTTACATCTAGTTTCTTAAGTACCACTGATCCCACTAATTAACAAACAGTTTATAGTTCAACTATAAACTAATCCCTCTCCAGCCAGTGAGAGGGTGAGGTCTCATTGTTCAAGACTCGGAATCATGTATTAAGGGAGCATGTCACACCCCCTCCTACATTACACTCTTAATATTGAAGAGATTGTGATAGCAGCAATTACCAACATTTTTATGGCATCCACTGCCCATCTAGATTTCTATGACCTACTTAAATAACCCTTACCATAAAACACAGCGTATAATGTACCAATACTATTTTCATACTAAACTAAGAGCATCAAGGGTTCAACACACAAGCATGCATAACATATTTAAAACAATAAACTTAGTGGTTCTAACACTTCCTTACTAGTCCCTAACTATATACATGATATTGACACAGACATAACCGAGGTAAACACCTAGAACTTCTCTTCAGTTCTCTGAGTGGCAAAGTAGCAACACAGCTATCCTCTGGGGAGTTTTCCACTACCTAAGAAAAATGAAAACATTTGAAAAGCATGAGCTACTAGCCCAATGAGTGTCTAATTGAAAACATATATACTGGAAAACCCAAGGAAACTTATACTTAAAACTCTTAAACATAAAACTACTGTAAATCATTAAACATCATAATCCTTAGTTGGGAGGGAATCCTTTTGCTCAATCCCTCAATGTTAATCCTTAGTTGGTGTGGAGTGATCTCAATACAACCAACATCAACTCTACCTACGTGCACGTGGTAATAACTCGTCATACCTTAGGTACTAGGGGGTCCATATACCTTTTCAAAGTCCTCCAGTATCGGGTTCATCATTATAACATCATAAACTTATGCTTAGAATAAAAACATACTTTGTAAACAGAAGTAAACTAACATAACATACTCTGTAAACTAGAATCATAGGCTTAAATGCCATAAATCATAAGACATCAATCAATGCATGCTTCATAAACATATTGGTGGAAAACACTTAAACCATGCTTTTATAAATTATTCTTTAACTAAGCATGCATTTGAGAAAACTAGTTTGCTTGAAAATCTCTTTTGCAATGCTAACATTTAAAGTATGTATCAATATCTTTTCTTCAAATATGCATTCACTAAAGCATTTGTAAAACACTTAGATTTTTTCACTCACTGTCTTGGGTGTTCTTCTTATGGTTGGTAGGCTTTCCCTATTGATGTTTATCTTGGGAATTGACAAACACTTTTTGGTCAATGTTATTAATCTCTTGTGAGACTAACTTACTTAAATAAGCTTAACATTTAACTTAAAGCACTAGCCCCTAACATATACCCCTAACGCATGCCACACTTAGGAAATACCATAAACCAAATTGCTATGCTATGTGACTACAAGCACATGTTCCTTGCTCTATAACACACTCTCAAAGCCAATGAGCTGCATGCCTTACCTATGCGTCAACGCACACTGCCTCAACGCAATCGTGCGCTCACTATCTCGCTTACCATAGCAACGCTCGTGCTACACAACACAACCTTGTGCTTAATGCTCGCACAACACCTTGCACCCAACTGCCTTTGTACGTATGCCTGCCAACACCTCTGCTCGGCCAAGTGAGTTGCCTGCTTACTCAACTGTTGCAGCTGCCTACTTGTTTAACCAAATTTGCAGATTTAAATTTAAGCTTGAATAACTCATTTTCCAAACATTATTTTGGAAAACTTCCTACAAACTTGTTTACAATTGTCTTGAGTTTTTTACCTTAAAATTTGAGCTTCAGATTCCTCTTGATCAAACCAGAAACCATCAATCTTTCCACCTTGCTCAAGGTCACCCGAGAGCTTGAACTGAGCTGCTTGGGAAAACTTTCAGATTTTAACTCGAATTCATGAGAGATTACATCCGGCAACCCTAAATCATCATCTACACTTTTCAGTCTTAAGCTCACCTCAAGAATTTTCCTCTTGGCACGAGTGAAATGGGTAAATCGAAGACCCCTTTTAGTCTTAACATTTTTATACTTGGAGAAGCATGCCTTTTAAATCAACTTATGATGATATCTAGCCCACTAAGTGGGATTAAATCTCCTAATCATGATAGCTGGTCCACTAAGGTCGGTGCTTAAGCTGAATACCTTTACTTCTTCACCAACGCAAGGCCCTTACCCATCACATAGCTCATCACTTAGCTCATCATTGGCACGCACGCATAACCTCCATTCGACTAGTGCATGCTCATTCATCTACCTTCGCCTACAACGCATGCATCGCAAGCCTCATATTGCTGCGCACGATCGACTAGCTTCTTCGTCTCATCGCCTTAACGCATACTCAAGCTATCACATAGGCCAACACTCATCACATAGTATTCTCTCGACCATTGCTTAGTCAACCCACGCCTAGGCCTTTCTTTCCATTAGTGCATGACTAGCGCTTTACTTAACCTCCTTGGATGTGTGCGATTGTCGCACACCTAAGTTTCAGCATTCAACTCATCTTAGCATCAACACTTAGTCAAATTTCCTTCTTTCAACTAAGCACAAATACACCTTATACCTGAAAGTTTTAGGTATCAACACTTAGATTATTTTATTCTTTCTTTAGCATTATCAAGCCTCTTTCCTATAATTAAACACTATCATAAGTTACTTAACACATCAGTTAATCATACTTAAGTAGGAAAAACAGGGCTTAAGGTTTACAGAGAAATTTATTTACTTACCCTCAAGACGGGAAAGAGTGAATTTCATCTTGTGTAGCTGTGTTCCTAGCTCTCCATTCAGGCAAATCCCTAAAATGGCAGGCTTATTGAATTGAAGAATCTGACTTCACCCATACAGATCAAAGGATTTCCCTTATAGACAGAAGTTCACAACCACTCAGGATTAAGGTCAAATCACCTATGATCATCTTAGTGAAATGTTAATCTCTTCAAATAATGGCATTATAAAGCGAGAATAATCATTTTGCAGTTCGATCTTATACATGCTCTTTGTATAGGATACCTTCACTGACATGTCTCTACATGAACGATTAGGATCACTCTGTTTGTAACACTTTACAACTATTGTATCAATTACAAAGTGGGTCATATCTGTAGTATCAGTAGGATAAGGTATCCAACCTATTCCATATACTACAATGTTGAGATTGGTGTCCTAATTCTCCCGGAGTCTCATTGTTTTGTAAAGATGCACATTGTTAAGTGAATGAAATAAGTGTTATTTAATTCTGGCATTTACTCATATCCAATAAACAAAGTTCCTTGGTTATCTTATGTGAACTTAAGCATGTATATGTGATATACAAGTAGATCATGTCTTAAGTGATAACCAAAATCGATCTGTAGTATAAGGATTAAGGTGAGATACCTGATCCTTGTGACACTACGGATACGGCCCGCTTTGTAGAGGTTTGCAAGTGTTGTAAACTACTACAGATAGTTGATCCTGACTATTCATGTGGAGACGTGGAACAGGAGTGTTCTATACAAAGAGTTTGTATAAGACCTGGACCACGAGATGACTAGACTCTGTATATAACGCCGTTGATACTAGAGACTTTCATCTCACCTAAACGACCATAGGTGACACGACCTCAATCCTGAGTGTTTTGTGAACTCTTGCCTGTTGAGGGCAGTCCTTTGATTAGTATGTGGTGAGAATGACTAGATTGTCAACTCAACATGCCTACCTTTTTGGGGACTTGTCTAATCTGGGAGCTGGAAACTCAATCCAACAATATGGAAATTACTTCTTTCCCGAAGCAGGGATAAGTAAAAGAGATTGCTCCCTTAAGGGCTGATTCCGAGGCTTGAATGGCCACAACTTTCTCTTTGGAAAGAGAAGACTTAGTCATAGTAGGACTATGATTTATGTTCATTAGAGGGATTAGTGGTACTTAAGGAGACAGATGGAACTACCAGGGTATAACGGTTATTGGCCCAGCTATTATTACGAGTGATCTGTGAAGGGTTTTCACACTGCGCTCATTGGTTAAGATGGACACAAAATATATCTATAGTGAGGAGAGTTCAGCTGTCGGTCTTTAGTGGAGTCCTGGCAGTTAACAGATGGTGGATCTCGTGACAAAGGGTTTAGTCAGTTATTCACGTATCGTTGGAGCTTCGAATCTACAAGTCCATGAGGTCCCCTTGGTAGCTTGGATTCATGTTGAAGGATCAGTTCTTGGTGTTGATTTGAATTGTTCAAATTGACAAGAGGTATTTTGATTATATGTGATATAATCGGTATGATGTATGAGATACATCTAGTGGATGATTGATGTAAATGAGATTTACATTAAGTACCATGGAATAGAAAAAAAACTATGGTTTATATGTTTCATAAGATGAAATATTAAAATTATAGGTTATGAATATAGTATGATGAGTTGGTTATCATTTATATTTATAATAATATTGATTATTAGATAATTAATCATTTTTCTTTTAAATAACCAAATGTAATGGGTGGTTATTGATCATGATAACCGTGAGGTTTTAAAAGGAAATCGGTTTCCTATTTTGAAAAAAAAAGAGTTTTTTTTTTTTTACAAAGTTTGAAAAGTTTTTGAGTTTTCTCTCTGGCGAAAAGAAACTCACGAAAGTCTTCAGGTAAATACAGATTTACTAAACGACGGCTGGACTAGATAAACGATCGTGTAGGTGCTAGCTAAACGATCGTGCAGTATTTACTAAGCGATCGCATAACTTTGCTAGAGATCGCTGGCCTAAGGCAAACGATCGTGTAGAATCGACCGTGCTAAACGATAGAGCTAAACGATCGTATAGCTTTTGCTATGATTACACAGTTTTATCTAAACGATTGGGCATCGACCTATACCATAGGTCTCCGACTTCTTCCACTTGCTCAGTCGTGTACACGATCTGTCTTTCCTCCGTTCGTCTGCCTCACACCAAGTCCGAATAGAGCCCACCCTCTAGATTCTCACACCGAGAATACCAAGATCTCCTTGTTGGTGGTGTCAGACTCAACTCGACACCGTCGAGGTTTTTCAGAGGCCGTTCGTAGTGCTGTGGAGGTCGTTCGCTGTTGCAGAGGAGTTCGTGACTGAGGAGTTCATTGAGGACGAGCGCGAAGAGTTCGTGCTATGTTCAAGCGTTGTTGCAGTCATGTAGATCGAGCGCTTGTGATTACAATTGTTCGATCAGAGTCACGTATCAGAGTGTGAAGACGCGTCCTCTTATGTGCGTTCAGTTTGCTCTCTGTTCTTTATGTTGTTTCATGCTATAATTTCTCTATATATTTGTATAACCGCTTGTATTGAAGTCGACTGTAAATGTATTGTTGATTCATGATTGTAATTTGGAATAGTCTTGCTTCCGCTGCTCACGGAAATCATCGTCACAATTTCCATTTAGGTTATTACTTAAACATGATCCACTTGTATGTCAACTATATACATATTTAAGTTACATAAAGTAACCTTGGATCTTAGTTTATTGGATTGGGTTAATACAAACTAAATGTGGAATAAAATAACATCTTATTTTATTAAATAAATAATTTGTGTACAAAGAATTTACAAACTATGAATTCCATGAGATTTAGGGCGCTAACGCCAATAGTTCAATTCTCTAGCTCTTCATCTTGGTGTTGGCGAACTATCCTTCGTTTTCATGAAAATTTACGTCCCATAGTTCGTTTCTTTATTGGAGATGGGTGTCACTATAAGATTAGTTTGAAAGATGGTTAGATGGGGCCCTATCCTTCTGCAATTTGATACGATGGTTATTATATATGCAAATAGTTACCTTCATGCTAAGACGTGTGATTTCCTCCATTTTGAAGGGACTTAAACCAACCTTCTAATTATAGGGAGCTGGGAGTCCTTACGTCCTTAGCATCTTTTGGTTTGGAGGTAATTTTCCTAAACACACTTCATTGCCTAGCTTGCTATTTGAATTTGGCTTCAGACCATTTATCATATTGACAAGTGGTGTCCTGATATCTCTGGTGTTTGGGTTCTTTGCATTTGTGATATTGAGTCTCAAGGTCATGTATTCTTTGTTTGTCCTTATAACAGGACTATTTGGGAGATGTGCTATTGTGGAGAAGATGCTCCTGTAGGAGTTTTCGTTGGGACATAGAGCTTGACTAGATATGGTATGACTGCAGGTGATCGATTGTGGTATAAAGTTTGAAGAGTAGCTTGATGTGTTATTATTTATCATATTTGGAGAAAGCGCAATCTTTGTGTTCATAGGCTACCTCACGACTTATCTAGGTACTTAGTCATGAGATTGTGCAACATGATGTTACTATTTGTTGGTCTAACTGTTGTGGGGCTTCAAATCAAGGGAGTCCATGTTGGCTATTCCACTTGGAACATCTTTCCTTGAGTTGTATGAGTTTTCTTGTATGAGGTTTGCTTTCCTCATCTCTTATTTCTTCTTGTTGTGTTTTCTTTATGCTTTGACTTCAAGCTGTGAGGTCCCTTATTTTCATTGCAATATAATCCAATACGTTTACCAAAAAATTTTTTCATTCCACCCATATTTTTTAATATACCGAATTCTTAATTTCACATATATTAATTTTTTAGTACGTGTGTTTATAAATATTCAAAGTACAAGATAAATATATCATAAAAGAACAATTAAAACTTCAACAACTTAAAGCTAACAAATATTATTGATCGATACACAATCTGTTTGTAAAAAAAAATAATAAAGTTGTCAAAATGAACATAACTCAACGACAATTGACTTGTACTTACTCCTTCGAGATCATAACTTACTCAATTGGATAGGCATATTCTTTGATGCACCCTCTCTTTGAATGCACCTCTTAACCCATTAGAGGATCTTGGGACATCTTAACATCTAAGTCCAAATTTCCAGGCAATTTGAATGCAAGCAACATGTTGTACAATAGAATGAGAGCAATATCTATAATCCCAGATGTTTGGCCACGAAAATAGTCTTTTTCTCCAAGCTCTTCTTCCAGCTACTTAAAACACTCCAACAGTTCCTTTGCTTCTGCTTCTTTGTCCTCGTTTGTCTTCTCTATATTCCATAGCTTACTTCCAATAGGATAAATCTAATAATAAGGCATAAGTTTATCATAAAAATGGAACACATAAAAGTGAATCAAAAGTAACTAAAAGGATAAGGTAATGCATGTACTAGCTGTTAGAGATTTAAATCTCCATACTCCATTTCTCATTTTACTAAAAAATTATATATATTACATAGTTACATTAGCTTTGTCCAACAAATCTTATGTGGGTAGAAAAAACGTCCTTTAATAAGGTTAAAATACTTCTCCCTCCCTCAAGAGTTTCCTATCATGGGAAAAAAAGAAGTTTGATAGTGGGTTTATATTGAGCTAGAAATGTGAAAGATCAATAGTTCACATCTTGTTGGAATATTCAACTAGCCAAGTTGTCTTTAGAAAAATTACAATTTTATACTTTAAATAATCTTTATATTAAGAAAATTAATATATGTTCAGATAAAAATAAATTGAAACTTTTAAATATGTTCTCATATATTAAAAAGAACAATGATTAGGTGCAACGTAATGCATACATTCTTTCTTTAACACAGTAAAAAAATATAAACAACTCGGTTTTTATTAAAAAAAAAAAAATTACATGACACAATTTTATTGGATAACTATCTATCTACATATAGATTGCACCCAAGTTTTTTTTTCTAAAAAATCTACAAATCATTTATAAACAAAAAGGAAAAGAATAATAGAAAAAAGTACCTTCTTGTCTACATAGTCAACTCAAAACCTAGCATGGGCTCTGTCAAAAGGATGAGAAGGAAGCAAATTAGTATAAGTTCCCTCATCATCACTCCTAATCTCATCAATATACTCAACTATGGGAGAGGATTCAATAATGGGCTTCCCTTTGTGTATCAAAACTGGGATTTGCTTGTTAATAGGATTCATCTCCAAAAGCAAAGGGCTTTTGTTGCTCAAATCTTCCTCTTTTCCTTCATATTTTATGCCTTTTTCTGCCAAAGCCACCCTCACTCTCATTGCAAAAGGGCTAAACCACAAGTCCAACAAAACCAACTCCTCTAATTTACTCATTATGTAATTATAGCTTTCAAAAGCTAGCTAGCTACAACAATATAATGGAGGACTTAGGGTTTTCTCTGTGTTATTGTTTTTGGAGGAGCTCTATTGAAGGATGAGAGGCTTTATAAAATAACTTGGGATATCTTTCAAAAGAAATTTCAGAAAAATAGCAACTAAATATTGACTTGTACTCTTATGTTTAATAATGTGACTTTTCTACCACTTTGAAGAATCTTCACTTTTGTTGACTTGCTTTTTTTTTTTTTTTGGTCTTAGCCTAATGGGATTTTATGTGAGTTTGTAGACTGTTTTACTCATTTTAGTAAGGTTTAAATCCTACCGTGTTTGATTTGTTTTCTGTATTTATTTTAGTCCTTATTAATAAAATTATATTAACTCTTCAATACAAATGTAAAAGAAATTTATATTTTTTTGGATAAATAGGCTCTAGATGTATTGAGCAAGATGAAGATAAAAAAAATGCCAACAACTAACACGTCAAAATATTGAAGATCAAAATTTTGAACTAAAAATATCTTTTGCACCTTCAAAATTGAAACTTTAGATTTTTAATGTAGATAACTTATTTGGTAGTCTAGTCATCCAACAATACAAGTCATCTTACTATTTTATTAAAGAGTAAATAAAATCTTAATATATTAGAGACCAAAATAAAAACTTTTAAAAAGTTTAAAGACTAAAACAAATATTTTCAAAAGTTTAGGGACTAAAATAAAATAATATTAAAACTTTAGAGACTGAAATGAATATTTTTAAAAGTTTAGGAATCAAAATAGAACATTATTTAAAGGGTACTAAAATAAGATTTAAATCTTTTAATAATTAATTGTGTATTCAATCATTAAAAAGAACAAAACTCATGTGGTCCATATATGTTTATTTATTTATTTTCAGAGGTCGTAGTTTTGAATCTCTAGTGATTACTTAATGCAAAATGCATATCATATACTATTGTATTTTTTTTTTTCTTTTTCTGAATTCTCATCACATGCTTACTTTTTTGAAAAAATAGTATATCTGGAAATAGAATAGAATAAGAATTAGTTATAAACCAAAATTAAAATTATAGATTTTTTTTTAAATGATAACTCTAAGGAGTCGTTTGTTTCGTGGTATCTCAGGTTACCACCTCATCAGCATCTGGATGACTTTATTTGGATTGCGGGACATCCAAAGATAGCCGGTATCTTAAAATCTCTCATTTTTAGGCATCTCCATTCTCGTTGTATCAACGAGTTTATAAGATTCCCTACTATCATGCATATGTAAATTTATCATTCTTAACCTTAGCCCTAATTAGAATATAATTGGCCACCATATATTTTCTTTCTCTCATCACATTTTACATTTTAATTACGTTTCATCTACACAAAGTTTCTCACACAGAACTCACTCTACTATATTTCTTTACAAGGTATTTCCACATTCTCTTTCTTACTTTGATTAATCAGTTGGAGCAAGTCTACGCAAAACTTCACCTTAATTCTCTCCCCTTCTCATTCCTTGTGTATAAATTTTTGTTAGCTATTCACCAATTGCTCTGCTTTTTCCTTCAGTTTTCTTTTTTTGCTAATTGTATATGTTAAGTTCTACGATGAAAATTTCTCTTTACCACTGAGATTCAACCAATATAAATTGATTCTTTCTTTACACAGTACCCCAATTTCTTCACGCTTTAGCCCTCAAACATCGTTTAAAGCTTTAACCCTCAATTTCCATTTAAACCAATCGTTTCAAAGTAAAAAAAAAAAAAAAAATCCTTGAAATCAAACTTTGCTTGGGTTCTCAACTTGGGCACGAGGAAAGAAAATAATATAGGTCTCAAAGGTGTTGGCTTTTTACTTTGTTCTAAAGGTGTGTGGTGTTTGATTTACTTTACGTTCTATCGTTCTGTTAAATGAAACCCTAGATTTTTCTGTAATTGACGGGCTTATTTGGCAGTCCACCTAAGCTACATAAGTGCCAAACATCTAAAGTAAACAAGGCCATGTCATTTTTTTGTTCGTTCAAATTTGATTCAAATTATATTAGGTATTTTTATTTCTTCAAATTACATTGTGTATTTTCATTTTCTTCAAATTATTTTTTCAATTTTTACTTTTAAAAATCAATTTTTTATTTCTATTTTTTAACTAAAATTCTCTTATTCTTTGAGATATTTACAAGGTAAATTAAGTATTCATATTGCTAATGTTTTGAAGCTTATTTATGAAAATTATGTATTTATATTCTTTGCAGATATGGATCATTGTACTTTGGGATTAATGGATAATATTGTGACAATGTTAATTTCTGATATAGACATGTTGAACCAATTTTTTTTTTTTTTTTTTGAGTTTGTTATTATGATTAATTATTGTATGCAAGAAGCATAATCGTAAATATATAAGAGGCGAAAGTGCATTCTTTAGTTTACATGTTCAACACCTTAATATCCATAGATTGATATATGATAGTGATTTAGTATGTTTTAAGAATACTCGTATGAATAGAAGAACATTAGTATACTTTGTTATATGATTAAGACTGTAGGCAAGTTAAATGGAAGTAAACATATAGAGATTGAAGAAATAGTGGCAATATTTTTACACATCATTGCACATGATGTAAAAAAATATAGTGATGCATAGATATTTTGTGCAGTCGATTGAAACAGTTAGTAGATACTTTAATGAAGTTCTTAATTCAATATTGCGCCTTCATGAGTGCCTACTAAAGAAACCAGATCTTGTACCTACAAATTCATCTAATGGAAAGTGGAGATGGTTTGAGGTATAACTTGAAGTAGGGAGTTTAATATTTGTCATTAGTGATACTTGTTTGAATGAGGTAAAACAATCATTTTTTTTTCTATTTCTAGAATTGTTTGGGAGCATTAGATGGAACTCATATTAATGTTAATGTCAATATCATCGATAGACCCAGATATAGAATACGAAAGAATGAAATAGCAAAAAATGTGTTGGGTTTTTGTAACAAAAATATGGAATTTATTTATGTCTTACTTAGATGGGAAGGATAGACTTCAGATTCTAGAGTATTAAGAGATGCTATATCGAGGAGGAACGGGTTGAAAGTCCTAAAAGATAGTAACTATATGAATAGTTCAAATGTTCTCATAGTATCTGTATATGTTAAATTGTTTTCTAATTGATCCATCAATTTGTAGGATTTTATAACTTATGTAATGCTTGGTATACAAATGAGAAGGGATTTTAACACCATATATAGGACAACGTTATCATCTAAATGAATGGCGACGAGGTCATACACCAACATCACCAAAGGTGTTTTTCAACATGAAACATTTTTCTACAAGGAATGTAATTGAGAGGGCATTTGGCCTTCTTGAAGGAAGATTGTCTATTCTTAGAACAAAGTCATATTATCCCATCAAAGTTCAGTGTAGAATAATAACAGTCTACTATTTGCTCCACAACTTAGTTAGACGGGAAATGGCCATTGATGATCTAATAGAAGATGAGTTGGTTCATAGCACTTTAAGTGAACGTGAATTAGACCCCATCACTTATGTAGAAACATTGAATGAGTGGAATGCTTGGTGAGATAACTTAGTACAACAAATGTATGATGAATGAAGATATGGAATGAATTAATAAAATATTTACAAAATAATGGACGACCTACTATTTATGTTTTTAGGAATGTATAAGTATTTCTATAATTCATTGATTTGGATTGTTTAATTACCTTTTTCGATTGTTTAATTCTAATTTTTATAATCAAGCATATTAAAATGTTATTATTCTACTTGTTTTTGTTACATGATTTATTTTATATAAACTTGATCACATGTTTATGTTGTATTCTACATCTTGTAATCAATATGTACTTTTATAATAGTTTTGGTACTCTATTTAGTTGTTAAATTTGAATTCAAAACATGTGATAGGACATGGAAGAAAATGATCCATATAGATAGAATTCAAACAAAAAACATATTTGGACTAAACAAGAGGATGGCAAGTTGATTAAGTGTCTAATGGAGTTAGCAAGTCTAAGCCAATGTCGTTGTGATAATAGAACATTTTGATTAGGCTACCTACAAAAGGTGAAGCAAATAATGAGGTTAAAGTTATCTGGATGTGAGGTGAAAGCTCAATCTCACATAGAATCAAGAGTGAAACTTTTGAAGAAGCAATATAATGTAATTGTAGAAATGTTGGGACCAAATTATAATGGTTTTGGTTGGAACGAAAGAGAGAAGTGTATTGATCTTTGATGATTGGGTTAAGGTATGAAAATTATAGTTCTCATTACATTCATTAATATACTTTTTGTTTTTAATATAATATTACGTAATTTTTTTTTGCAGAGTCACCCAAGTGCAAAAGGGTTGCATAACAAATCATTCCCATACTTAGATGAAATGACAATAATATTTGGCAAAGAACGAGCTAATGGCCTAGGAGCTGAAGGACCAGAAAATATGGCTAAGAAAATAGATACAGAGACAAACAATAGGATGTGGGATGACTTCAGTGATGGTTATGTGCCACACCCACTTGAAGAGGTAAATATGCCCCAAACAGTAGTCGATGAGGTGGATTCTTTGTCCATAGATAAACTTGATTCAAGTATTCCAACCCCGTCTGAAACTACTCGTAAATTATAAAAGAGAAAGGTAAAGAATGAAGATAAACTAGTTGAAATTGTGACTAAGTCTTTCGATAACATGGGTGCAATGTATGAGAAAACAACTGAAAACAGTACTTTGAAACTCAAACTGTTGTTTCTGAAAGGAGAACCCATATATTTATTGAGCTAGTAGATGTTGATGGGCTAACAAATGCTCAAAGAGTTTGAGCAAGTGCACTTCTAGCAAAGGATCATGATCAGACCCATTATTTCTTTACACTGCCACATTCGTACAAGAGGGAATTTATATACATTTATTGGTAGGATAAAGTTAGCCAATAAAAAGATATGTGAAAGACATTTTATCTTTGTCGAGAAGGATCTTCAATTTTTGTGTTTCATTTGTAGAAAGAACTATTGACATTCAATTTTTTTTTTTTTTTTTTGGTCTTAGGTAGTCCTTATTATTGTTTGAAGAACTAGAAGAATAAAAAAGTTTCATACTTTATTATTTGTCTTGTTTATACGTGGACAAAAGATATGAATCATTATTTTATGAAATGAATAAGTATGTTTTTTAGATCATTTTATTTCAGTTGTATCATAGTTTTTTTTATTTCTTTTTATAGAGATATTATATTCAAATTCAAATTAATATTTATTTTATAAAACAAAATATTAAATTAACAAAAATTAATTTGGTGAGAAAAATAACATACAAAAATAAATTTAAATTAATAAAAAAAACAAAATTCAAATTATATTTAACTAATGAAAGTTCATGAAGAGTTGAGTAGGCATTATTGGAAGAATATGTAAATGTAAGAGATTCTCATGTACATATCCTCCAAAACAAACACAGTTATCAATAAATCCTAGACATCCATAAAACATATTCCTATAAAACAAATATGATTATCTAAAGATGTTGGACATCTACAATTCTAACTATCTATGATTTTAGACATCTAAATATTTCAGTAATTTACATTCTCAAAATTCCAGTGATCATGGTAATTGCTTACATGGAAAGGGCATATGACATCCTTCATGACCCATCTTTGAAAGAAGAAGAAAAATTCTTTCTGAGGCACTTTTCAATGATTTTTATATCGAAGAGGAAAAAAGCAATGAAGAAAAGAAAATTATAAATTCTAATTACTAGCAACTCACTTTTTGACTGGTTCAACTTTTATAGTCGATGCCCGATGGTGTTCTATTCAAATTTGGATAAATTATTTCTAACTACAAATTTTATGTTTTAGACTCGTGTATTTACCGAGATTGTTATCTTATTCATTGTTGGTTAATTTTTGAAAAATCATGTAATAGAAACCACAATTCATAATTATGAAGATTTTAGAGAGAGATAGAAAGATAATATGGGAGAATTAACATTAGAGGTTTCTCAAACTATTACAATAAAAACATAATGCTTAAATAGTAAGAACCAAGGCTCAATGGGCTATTACCTAAGATAAACTAACACTAATTAACATAATACAAAATATAATTACATCGATATTAAATACTCTAAAAATAATGCATAATTTTACTCGTTCTTTTAGTACAACAATGTAGAATATAAATTATATTTCAATAACTATCATGTTGATAGTCTTTTATTTACTTGATGGTTATATTAGAGAATAAATGTTGATGGTAAAATCAAGAAAGTTGTCTCATACTAAATGGACTTGAGAATGGTAGGAAACACACTACCTCATGAGAATTCTATAAGGAGTGGGCAAAACAACTTGGTCGTTTGACTCAATTGGCTCGCCTCAGCGTCAAAGGCCAAGGTTGAGGCCAACATGCCTCTCATGTAGAGCTTGATAGTCCTTTTACTTGCAACAAGCATATTGTGTAAGACCTCGGTCCAACTCTCACTTCTTAAATCATATTCTTAGAAGGATATAATATTTAGATTAGTGTTATTTTAGTTAACATAGTTGTTAAGATTTGTTAGGATTTTATATTTTATTGTATTTTATTATTAGATGTAGTTAGTTTTTTACTTGTATAAATATAATACTCATACTCAATAAATAATATAGTACATTTTTATCCCCAGTTCAGGTTTATTATGGTATAAGAGTGAAGAACTATCTTCCTCTAAGTTATATCTCCATTTGTTATTGTTTCCATTTTTTTCTTTTACCATGGAAACAGAAGAAAGTAATCTCCCTGAGATTGGTTCTTTGGTTGTTCAACAATTAGTAATTGAGGTGGCTCAGAATCCATATACTCTTCATCACGGTGATACTTCCAATTCGGTTCTTGTTACAGACCCTTAACCGATGATAACTATGTCACTTGGAGCAGATCTATTCATTTAGCACTCTCAATTCACAACAAGTTGGGATTTATTGATGGTACAATCACTCAACCAACAGGAAAGAAGTTTCCTTTAATGATTCACAACAATCACATCATGATAGCATAGATACTGAATTCAATATCGAAGTCAATTTCCTTTTGCATTTTGTTTTTTGATTCAGCAAAAGTTGGCAGGATTTAAAATTGCGATTTCAAAAGAGAAATGGCCCTAGAATTTTTCATCTCAAGCGTGAATTGTCCACTATAAATCAAAATCAAGATTCTATAACTCTTTATTTTTCAAGACTTAAAAGTGTTTGGGATGAGTTCATTATATACAAGCCATGATATACTTGTAATCGGTGTAGCTGTGGTAGATGTAAGAAAATGGAAGAATTTTTCCAAATAGAGTATTTGATGTGTTTCTTGATGGAGTTTGTTAGGGTTGATGCTCTAAATCTCGAAGGATCTTGTAGTTTGTAAACACCTGTATGAACAAACACTTATGATGTAATAATATGAGATATTTTCTTCACTGTTGTCTATGAAATATGAGATATTTAAGTTGCATTAACCACAAACCAATAAACTAAGATCCCTGGTTATCATTGTAACTTAAGCATGTATGTGGAGATATACAAGTGGATCATGCCTTAAGTGATAATTTAAATGATCTGTAGTATATGGATAAAGAAGGGAAACTTTATCCTTGTGATACTACGGATACGCCACCACTTTGTAGATGTTACAAATGTTGTAAAGTGCTACAGATGGTCTGATCCTGATCATTCTTGTGGAGACATGCAAGGGGGGGTATCCTATACAATGAAGTTTGTATAAGACCAGACTACGAAATGTTTAGCCTCGTTATATAACGTCATTCATGAAAGAGATTTTCATTTCACTAGAATGACCATAGATAACATGACCTTAATCTTGAGTAAGTTGGGAACTCCTACCTATGAAGGTGGTCATTTGATTTGCATAAGTGCAAGTGGCCAGATTGCCGACTCAAACCTACCACTTTGAGAATTCGTCTTATTGGGGAGCTAGAAACTCAGCTACACAAGACGGAATTCACTCATTCCCCGAAGCAGGAGCAAATAGATAGATTGCTCCCTTAAGGGTTTATTCCGGGGCTTGAGCGATGTGGCGCCACAAACTTTCTCATGGACCGATCGGTGTTCACTCATAGTAGGACTATGATGTTTGTTCAATAGAGGAATCAATGGTACTTAAGGAGTTAGTTATAACTATAGGGGCAAAATGATAAATTGGCCCAACTGTACTTACGAGGATCTGTGAAGGGTTATCGTATTGTTGATTGGTTATATCCAATGGACACAGAAATATATCTACAGTGAGAAGAGTGCAGTTGTCAATCTTTAGTGGAGTGCCCGACAATTAACGGGTGGTGGATTTCGTGATTAAAGAGTTTAGTCAGTTATTCACGTACCATTGGAGCTTCAAGCTATAGGTTCATAAGGTCCTCTTGGTAGCCCAATGGATTCAAGTTGAAAATAAGTTTTTTTGGGTTAGTTTGAAGTGTTCAAATTAACAAGAGGAAATTTGATTATATATGATATAATTAAATTGGTTCAATTACATGTGATATAATTGATATGATGTATAAGATACATTAATTGGAGGAATTTGATAGAAATATGATTTATATTAAATAAAGGAGAAAAAAACTATGGTTATATTACATATGATGTAATATTAAAACTATAAGATATAAATATAATATGATAAGTTAGTTATTATATTTATTTATAATAAAAACAATTATGAGATAATTGTTTTTGGTTGGTTATTTTCTCCATTAACCGTGCAAGTGGAAGGTTATGTTCAGTTTTGAATAACTGAAGGATAAAAATGAAAAGAGTTTTCATTTTGCTGATTGATCGCTTCATTTAGTGAATTACTAATCGTTTACTCATGAGAGACTATACGATAGCCCTCACGAGAGATTTACGATCGTGTAAACGATCTAGCAAGATTTACTAAACGATCGTGTGCTAGTGAGATTTATTAAACGACCGTGTAAACGATCTAGCGAGATTTACTAAATGATCTAGTGAGAGACTAAGCGATCGTGTAAGCAATTGACCGAGAGACTACGAGATCGACTATACGATTCTCACTACTAAACGATCAAGCATTCTCAGTCTATGTGATAGACAGAACCTTTCTCCCACTTGCTTGATCGTGTAGTTCGATCGTTTTTTTTCTCCTTCCCTCTACCAAATTCACATAGAGCATACATCTTCTGGATTCTCACTCCGAGAATACCAAGGTTGCCGAGTGGTAGTGTCAAAAGGTTATTGTTTGTGGAGCAGACTGTTCGTGACCTGAACAAAAGCGAGATATTGGCTAGACGATTGTCGCAACAACGAGAAGTTATTGTTCAATTGTTCACGAGAGTGAGAGATTTACAAAAGAAAAGTTCTTCAAAGGTATATCTCTTATTCCTTTTGTATTTAATTAAGAAAGCACGCTGCAATTTTGTTTAAGATGCATAACTGTTCTTATATGTTTGTGAATGCCTTTAATTCTTTCACAATGGGTTTGGAAAGATTTTGCTTCCGCTCACCGGTTCTCTTGAATAAGAGTTCCTTCAATTGGTATCAGAGCCAGGTTATCATAATTATGCACTCGTTGCTAGAAAACTTCTTGTACTTTTTCAGCAATCCTGTGCTGAACAAAGTTGATTATACCCTTACAACTCTCCTCAACGAGTTGCAGACATTCCAATCTTTCCTGAAAAGTAAGGCGAAGAAGGTTGGTGAGGAAAATGTTGCTTCATCATCCCAGAAGTTCCATCCGAGTTTGACTTCAAGAACTAAGTCTATACCTTCTACTTCTAACACTTCCAAGTGGAAGAAGAAGAATGGTTGTAAGGGGAAAGGGAAGGCACCTGCTAACCCACAACCTACTGCATAACGGGGTAGGTGACCAGCATTGGTTGCAAAAGGAAAATGTTTCCATTGCAAACAGGATGGGCATTGGAAGCAGAATTATCCTCATTGGTTGAAGGAGAAGAAGAAGGCTAAAGCCGAGGCAAAACAAGGTAAATATGATTTACTAGTTTTGGAAACTTATTTAGTAGAAAATGATGATTCTACCTGGATTATTGACTCTGGGCCACTAATCATGTTTATTCTTCTTTTCAAGGGATTAAATCCTGACGGAAGCTTAAGGTTAGTGAGATGACAATGCGAGTAGGCACTGGGCATGTCATCTCAACTAGAGATATCCACGGGGCGGGGCAGGGACGGGGCTGTCATTCCTCATCCCCATCCCCGTGAAATTTCCCACAGGGATCGGGGCGGGGATTCCCCACGGGGAATTTTTCCCCGTTACCTTTTTTTTTCTTTTTTTTGTAAAAAGTCAATTAATTTAAATCATTAATGTGAGAAAATTTTAATTAAATAATTAACTTTATCACTAAATTGTTTATTATGGTTAGTTTTAGATGACAATTTGAATTTAAAGATAAATTACTCAAACTTTGGCCTAAAAAAGCTAATTAATTTTTTAGTAGAAAGAAATAAATATAAATCAAATTATTTACATATTTAATCTAAATTTAAACATTCAATTTAAACATATTCATTATCTTTCCTAATAAATAATCAAATTTGAAATTTAAATGTTATATAATAATAATAATAATAATAAATAACATTAAATAACTATACTAAATAAATATGTAAAAGCTAATCGGGGCCGGGACGGGGAATGAGAGGGATCGGGGGCCAGGGCGAAACGGGGAATGCACTAACCCGTCCCCCGTCCCCGTCCCCGTCCCCGTTTAGTTCACGGAAATTTTTTTCCCCCACTCCCTCCCCCATTCTCCGCCTAATATTTATCATTTTGAATTATGTATTTGTTGTCCTCGAGTTAAATCAGAACTTAATTTCTGTAAAGTGACTGATTGAATGTAAATATACTTTCAACTTTTCGATGAATAAAGTGTTTATTCTGAAAGATGGTGTTGATATTTGTTCAGCAAAACTGGAAAAAAATTTCTACGTACTAAGGCCATTAGCAACAAATTTCCTCCATAACATAGAGATGTTTAAAACTACCGTAACTCAAAATAAACGACTTAAGGTTCTCCTAAGGAAAATGCCCAACCTTGGCACCTTCGATTAGGGCACATCAATCTCAATAGAATTAAGAGGTTGGTAAAGAACGGACTTCTAAGCGAGTTAGAGAAAAATTCTTTACCTGTGTGCGAGTCATGCCTTGAAGGCAAGATGACTAAAAGACCTTTTACTGGAAAAAGTTATCGAGCCAAAGAGCCTCTAAAGTTAGTGCATTCAGACCTTTGTGGTCCAATGAATGTGCGAGCTAAGAGAGGCTATGAGTATTTCATCACTTCTATTGATGATTACTCCTAGTATGGGTATGTTTATTTGATTAGGAAGTCAGAATCCTTTGAAAAGTTCAAAGAGTTCAAGGTTGAAGTTAAAAATGCATTGGATAAACAGATTAAAACACTTCAATCAGATCGGGGTGGAGAGTCTTTGGATTATGAGTTCTAGAACTATATGATAGAACATAGAATCGTTTCCCAACTCTCAGCACCTGGTACACCTCATTAGAATGGTGTATCAGACAAGAGAAATAGAATCTTGTTAGACATGGTTCGATCGATGATAAGTTATGCTTCCTTACCGGACTCTTTTGTAGTGGAGACTGCAGCTTATATCCTTAATTGTGTTCCTTCCAAGAGTGTTGCCAGAACACTTTTGGAGTTGTGGAATGGGCGTAAAGCTAGTTTGCGTCTCTTCTGCATTTGGGGTTGTCCAACACATGTGCTTGTAGCTAATCCTAAGAAACTGGAATCATGTTCGAGGCTATGCCTATTTGTAGGCTACCCCAAAGGTACACGATGGGGTTACTTTTATGATCCTAAGGAAAACAAAGTTTTTATGTCAATGAACGCTACCTTCCTAGAGAAGGATCATATGAGAGAGCACAATCCACGTAGTAAAATCGTGTTGCGTGAACTTTCCAAGAGTTGTTGAAGGGCCTACTGCATTTTACAAGTGTTATTGATGGAAGTTCATCTTGTAGATCAAATCCATCTCAAGAGTTGAGGGAACCTCGACGTAGTAGGAGGGTTTCAAACCCACCTATTCGCTATATGGGTTTCACTGAAATCCTGGCTATGGTAGCCGATGGCGAGGTTGAGGATTCGTTGTCTTATCAGAAGGCAATGAAGGATGTTGACTGGGATGAATGGGTCAAAGCCATGGTTCTCGAGATGAAGTCTATGTACTTCAACTCAGTATGAGATCTTGTAGATCAACATGATAGGGTTAAACCTATAGGTTGCAAATGGATATACAAGAGGAAACAGGGTGTTGATGGGAAGGTGCAAACTTCAAGGCTAGACTTGTGGAAGAGGGTTATACACAGGCAAAGGAAGTTGACTATGAGGAGACTTTCTCGCCTGTTGCCATGTTGAAGTCTATCCACATCCTCCTGTCCATTGCCTCATATTATGATTATGAGATATGGCAAATGCATGTCAAGACTGCTTTTCTAAATGGTAATCTTGAGGAGGATGGTGCAGCTCAAGGGATTCATAGCCCAAGGTCAAGAACAAAAAGATTGCAAATTGAATCGGTCCATTTATGGGCTGAAACTGACATCTCGATCTTGGAACATAAGGTTTGATACTGCGATCAAATCTTATGGCTTTGACCAAAACGTTGATGAGCCTTGTGTTTACAAGAAAATCATCAACAGTTCAGTAGTTTTCCGAATGTTGTATGCAGACGATATCCTACTCATTGGGAATGATGCAGGTTTACTGACTTCAGTTAAGAACTGGCTAGCGACCCAATTCCAAATGAAATATTTGGGAGAGGCTATGTTTTTTCTTGGTATTTAGATCTTTCGAGATCGAGAGAACAAAGTGCTAGCATTGTCTCAGGCATCGTACATTAACAAGATGTTGATCTCGATGCAGAACTCTAAAAGGGGCCTATTGCCTGTTCGGCATGGAGTGATATTGTCTAAGGAACAATATCCTAAGACACCTCAAGAGGTTAAGGAAATGAGACGAGTCCCCTATGCATCTGCCGTTGGCAGTTTTGTGTATGCGATGTTATGTACTAAACTTAACATTTGCAACGTTGTGATAGTCAGTAGATATCAGTCTAATCCAGGATAGGGTCACTGAACCACCGTCAAGAACATCCTCAAGTATCTTTGGAGAATAATGGACTATATGCTCGTGTATGGATCTACGGATTTTATCCTTATTGGATAAGGCTCGTATTTTCAGACTGATAAAAATTCTCAGGAATCCATTTCAGGATCAAGTTCACTCTTAATGAAGGGGTTGTAGTAAGGTAAAGCACTAAGCAGGGGTGCATCGCTGACTCCACGAAGGAGGCCGAGTATGTATCAGCTTGTGAATCTACTAAGGAGGCCGTTTGGCTAAGGAAGTTCCTGACTGATCTAGCAGTTGTGATAATAGTTGTGCTGTGGTGAACTCTAGGGAGCCTAGGAGTCACAACCGCGGAAACATATAGAGCAGAAGTATCATCTCATCCACGAGATTGTTCATCAAGAGAACGTGATAGTCACAAAGATCGCTTCAGAGCAGAACGTTGCTGACCCGTTTATAAAGGCTCTCATGGCTATAGTTTTTTAGGGTCACCTACAGAGCTTGGGTCTACGAAACCGTCCGCGACTGGACTAGGACAAGTGGGAGATTTTGTACTGGGCCTTAGTGCCTTACTTTATTGTTTTGTACTTGTTTTTCTCTTGCACACCCACTCACTTTAGGACAAGTAGAAGATTGTTGGGGTTGATGCCCTATATCTCGTAGGGTCCTGTAGTTTGTAAACACCTGTATGAACAAATGCTTGTGATGTAATAATATGAGATATTTTCTTCACTGTTGTCTATGAAATATGAGATATTTTAATTGCATTAACCACAAACCAATAAACTAAGATCCTTGGTTATCGTTGTAACTTAAGCATGTATGTAGAGATAAACCATGTCCTAAAACTCGTGGTATATAAACAATGGAACTTATTCTAAAAATTCATTAAAGGTGTTATTGAATAGACTCATTGCTTGAATAGAAATCCAATAAACCTAAAAGTCCCTTGACTATTGGATGAATACTTGAACTTTATGTGGAGACATAAAGGTGGTTCAGGTTCGAGTAAATAGTCAAAATGATCTATAGTATATGGATAAGGTTGGGTACCTTATTCTGGTAACATTATTGGATGCGGCCCGCTTTGTAGTTGTTACAAGAAGTTGTAAAGTGCTACAAACAAAGTGATACTAATTCATTCATGTTGGACATGAGAAGTGGAGGTGTCCTTGTGCAAAAGAGTTTGTACAAGATTGGACCACAAAATGAGTCACAATTACTTTATAACGTTGTTTATTGTTTAAGACTGACTATTTCAAAACGATAGGTAACTTGACCTTAATCCTGAGCTAACTACGAGCTCCTGTTTATTTGGGATTACCCTTAGATTTGCATAGGTGACGGTTGGCTCAACAACATCGGCTTAATAAGACTGCCATTTCAAGGGTAAGACTGGATAGATAGCTGGGGACATAGGGTGCAAAAGGGAATTCACTCCTACTCGCTTTAGGGATAGTAGAAAGGTTATTCCCTTAAGTACTGATTATGGGTCTTGAACAAGATGTTTCACCCTCTCATTGGCCTGAGAGGGACTTGATTTTGTTAAATGGATTACAAAACAATTGTTCATTAAGGGATCAATAGGGACATAAGGAACAATAGGTAATTTTGGGGGTAAAACAGAGCTTTGACTCTATCGTTATTACGAACAACCTGTGAAGGGTTGACTTACTAATCATAGTTATATCGAGTGGACATAATATATCTCCAGTGAGGGGAGTTAAACTGTAGACTTTAGTGGAATGACCCATTAGTTAACGAATGGGGGTTAGATTGGTCTAATGAGTTTAGTCGATTAATCTCGGATCGTTGGAGCCCATGATTTATAGGTCTATGAAGTCCCCTACTAGCTCGAAAATGGATTAGTTCTAGAGTAGTGTGATAAGTTAATTTGAAATATTCAAATTAGAATCAAATTAATTTGGAGAAAATATATTTAAATATGATTTAAATGTATGCAGATGATTTTGTGTAAAAATAAATTTAATATTGGATATTAAATTAATTAGAATTATTTAAATTGTTTAAATAATTATTTATTAATTTTATTTAGGAAAGTTAATTTATGAAATTAAATTTGTAAAATTAATAAATTTTTATTTTAGAAATAAAATATGATTTTAAATCAAAAAATAGATTTTGAAAATTGAAAATTACACAAAATTAAAAAATAAGCTTTTCATGTTCTTCTTCAAGTAGCTCACAAAGACACCTATCTCTTCCTTCATTTACTCCAAACTGAGTTGTATCTCATACAGCAAAATCTTTTTGCATGATATTCTGTAATATATTAAAGAAATTGGAGTGAGTGAAGGTGATGCAACTGAATGAATTTTTTCTGAAAAATTCGAATGAAGAAGATGTTCTTCATTTTTGTGTTGCAGTGAGTTACCTCCAAATTTTCTTTGATTTCAGCTTATTTTGAGTCCCACAACTCAATCTAGAGCACCAAGAGAATAGTAGGAAAGATCTTGTGGTGGTCTGCACAAGGATTTTTTGCAACTGGAAATCAAGATTTCAACGGTTCGGCCAAGGTATGTTCTTGAAACCCATTAAATTCCTTTCTTGCATGTTTCTTTTCAGTCAAAATTAATGAGTTAGAGTGCTTATGGATCCTGTTCCCTTCCTCTGCGTGTTGTTACTGTTCCAACAGATCTGTGAATGGTTATCGTACTATTAATGGTTTATATCCAATGGACACAGAAATATATCTGCAGTGAGAAGAGTGCAGCTGTAATCTTTAGTGGAGTGTCCGACAGTTAACAGATGATGGATTTCGTGATTAAAAGAGTTTAGTCAGTTATTCACGTACCGTTAGAGCTTCAAGCTACAGGTCTATAGGTCCCCTTAGTAACTCAATGGATTCAAGTTGAGAATAAGTTTTTTGGGTTAGTTTGAAGTGTTCAAATTAACAAGAGGGAATTTTGATTATATATGATATAATTAAATTGGTTCAATTATATGTGATATAATTGATATGATGTATAAGATTATATTAATTGGAGGAATTTGATATAAATATGATTTATATTAAATAAAGGAGAAAGGAGCTATGGTTTAAATATTGGCATATGATGTGATATTTAAAACTATAGGTTTATAATATAATATGATAGTTAATTATTATATTTATTTATAATAAAAAAATTATGAGATAATTGTTTTTTGATTGGTTATTTTCTCCATTAACCGTGCAAGTAGGAGGTTATGTTTTAGTTTTGAATAACTAAAAAATAAAAATGAAAAGAGTTTTCATTTTGCTGATCGATCACTTCATTTAGTGAATTACTAAACGATTACTCACGAGAGACTACACGATAGCCCTTGAAGGAAATCGACACTTCAAGATTTCCATGAAAAGCGAAACAAGACAATTCCAAATTACAATCATGAATCAACAATACATTTACAGTCGACTTCAAACAATAAACGGTTATGCAAATTACAGAGAAATTACAGCATGAAACAATACAAATGTACAAAGAGAACTCTATGCACATATGCAGAAACGTCTTCATGCTTCGATGTGTGACTTAGATCGAACAACCACAACCACGAGTTCTCGATCTACACGACCGCAACACGGCACGAACACTTCATGCTTGTCCTCAACGATCTCCTCCGCAACACCACGAACGGACTCCTCCAAAGCACCACGAACGGCCTCCAGAAAACCTCAACAATGTCGACTTGATTCTGACACCACGAACATGGCGAACTTGGTACTCTCAGTCTGAGAATCCAGAGGATGGGCTCTGTTTAGACTTTGGTGTGAGGAAGACAAACGGAGGAAAAATGACAGATCGTGTACACGACTGGGCAAGTAGGAGAAGTCGGAAAACCTATCGTATAGGTCGATGCCCAATCGTTTAGATAAAGCTATGCGATCGTCTAGCAAAAGTTATGCGATCGTTTAGCTCTATTGTTTAGCTCGACAGACTCTACACGATCATTTACCTTGGGCCAGAAATCGGTTTAGCAAAGCTATGCGATCTTTTAGTAAATACTGCACGATCTTTTAGCTAACACCTGCACAATCGTTTACCTAGCCCAACCGTCGTTTTAGTAAATCTGTATCTACTTGACGACTTCTGGTTGAGTTATTTTTCGCCAGAGAGAAAACTCAAAAAACTTTTCAAACTTTTGTGAAAACTTCTTTTTTTTCGAAATAGGAAACCGATTTCCTTTTAAACTCACGGTTACCATAATCAATAACCACCCACCATTTTTGTTATTTAAAAGAAAAAGTATTAATTATCTAATAATTAATATTATTATAAACATAAATGATAACCAACTTATCATACTATATTTATAACCTATATTTTTAATATTTCATCTTATGAAACATATAAACCAGAGTTCTTTTTTTATTCCACGGTACATAATGTAAATCTCATTTACATCAATCCTTCACTAGATGTATCTTATACATCATACCGATTATATCAAAATATAATCAAGATACCTCTTGTCAACTTGAACGTCTTAAATCAACACCAAGAACTTGATCCTTTAACATGAATCCAAGCTACCAAAGAGACCTCATGGACCTGTAGATCCGAAGCTCCAATGGTACGTGAATAACTGGTTAAACTCTTTAGTCACAGGATCCACCATCCGTTATCTGCCAGACACTCCACTAAAGATCGACAATTGAACTCTCCTCACTACAGATATATTATGTGTCCATCTTAACCAATCAGCAGTTCGACAAACCTTCATAGATTGCTCGTAAGTACAGTTAGGCCAATAACCGTTATGCCCCTGTAGTTACATCTGTCTTCTTAAGTATCACTGATCCGTCTAATGAACATAAATCATAGTCCTACTATGTCTGAGTCTTCTCTTCCAAAGAGAAGCTATGGCCATTATTTTTAACACCCGGAATAAGCCCTTAAATGAGCAATCTCTTTACTTATCCCTACTTCGGGAAATGAGTGAATTCCATATTGTGGATTGAGTTCTCAGCTCCCAGATCAGACAAGTCCACCAAAAGGTAGGCATCTTGAGTTGGCAATCTAGCCACTCTCACCCATACTAATCAAAAGTCTGCCCTCAAAGGCAGAAGTTCACAAAACACACAGGATTGAGGTCGTGTCACCTATGGTCATTTAGGTGAGATGAAAGTCTTTAGTATCAACGGCGTTATATACAGAGTCTAGTCATCTCGTGGTCCAAGTCTTATACAAACTCTTTGTATAGGATACCCTCGCTCCACGTAACCCCATGAATGGTCCGGATCAACCATCTGTAGTAGTTTATAACACTTGCAAACCTCTACAAAACGGGCCATATCCATAGTGTCACCAAGATTAGGTATCCTACCTTAATCCTTATACTACAGATCGATTTAGTTTATCACTTAAGGCATGATCCACTTGTATATCACATATACATGCTTAAGTTCACATAAGATAACCAAGGAGCTTTGTTTATTGGATATGAGTAAATGCCAAAATTAAATAACACTTATTTTATTCATTGAACAATGTGTATCTTTACAAAACAACGGGACTCTGGGAGAATTAAGACACCAATCCCAACAATCTCCCACTTGTTCTAATGACTCGTGAGACTAATGTACAATACAATATAAAAATATACAATATACAATAAACTAGGGCATACCCTAGTATCATCTCCTATTTACCCTAGACAAGATGCCGCACGTCCCACAGACCTAGACTCTTCAGGTGACCCTCGAACACTTTAGTCGTGAGGGCCTTTGTAAAAGAATCAGCAATGTTATGCTCTGATGCGATCTGCTCAACTATCGCATCACCGTGACGCACAATCTCCCTAATCAGGTGATATTTTTGTTCAATGTGCTTACCTCGAAGATGACTCCGAGACTCCTTCAATTTTGCCACAGCCACGCTGTTATCACAATATAATGTGATCGGCAAATCCATATTTGATACAACTTCCAAATCTGTAAGGAACTTCCTCAGCCAAACAGCCTCTTTAGTTGCTTCACAAGCGGCTACGTATTCGGCTACCACAATGGAGTCCGCGAGGCATCCTTGCTTGATGCTTCGCCAAACTACAACCCTTCCATTCAGAGTAAACACTGACCCCGATGTCGATTTGCGAGAATCTCGATCGATCTGAAAGTCAGAGTCTGTGTATCCTATAAGGATCAGATCCTTATCTCCATACACAAGCATGTAGTTCTTCGTTCTCTGAAGATACTTGAGAATCGTCTTGACCGCCGTCCAGTGATCAAATCCTGGATTAGACTGATACTGACTGACAATCCTACTGCATAGCAAATGTCGGGTCTGGTACACAACATTGCAAATATCAAGTTTCCTACAGCAGAAGCATAGGGAACCCATCTCATCTCCCCAACCTCTTGAGGTGTCTTAGGACATTGATCTTTAGACATAACGATTCCATGCCTGAAAGGTAACAAACCCCTCTTGGAATCCTACATCATATACCTGATCAACATTTGATCAATGTACGTTTCCTAAGACAAGGCTAACCATTTATTCTTGTGATCCCGAATGATCTGGATCTCGAGAACATACTGTGCCTCACCCAAATCTTTCATTTTGAACTGGGCAGCTAGCCAACTCTTAATGTCAGTCAGATATCCTTACATCATTCCCAATGAGTAGACTCATCCACATTTACAGTATCAGGGAAAGCTACTGAGTTGTTGATGAGTATTTTGTAAACACCAAGGTCCATCAACGTTCTGGCGGCAGCAGCAGTGTCAAATCTAATGTTCCAAGATCGAGATGCTTGTTTCAGCCCATAAATGACCTATAAGCTTGCAAACTCTTTGGCTCCTTATCTGGAAACTACGAACCCCTCTGGTTGCGTCATTATAGATGCTTTTCCTCAAGATTACCATTCAGAAAGGCAGTATTGACATCCATTACGCCATAAAATGTGGCTATGGACAAGAGAATCCTAATAGGACTTATAACATGACAACAGGTGAGAAAGTTTCCACATAGTTACTCCCTCAACCTGGAATAATCCTTTGCCACGAGGCCTAGCCTTTAAAGTTTGCACCTTTCCATTTACACCTCTTTTTCGCTTAAAGATCCCACTTACACCAATGGTTTTACCCCATCAGGTGGAATCAACAAGCTCCCAGACGTTGTGACAGTACATAGGACTCTATCTGGTTTCATGGCCTTAAACCATTCGTCTTTGTCAACATCTTACATTATCTTTCTTAAAAGACCAATGGATCCTCGACCCCATCATTCGTATGATGTTTTGGGCTTCAGTTAAAACTCATGTAGCGATCCGGTGGGTTCATTAACCCTCTTACTACGTCGAGCAGTCTCAACTCTTTAGCTGGTTGACTAAGACGTTCCACCTTAAAAACTTTTGTTGATCTTGTCGGCTTGTTCAACAAACTCTTGTTGAACCCTTTAGCTTGTCTCAGTCACTAGAGATCTCACATAAAACAAGTGTTACTTTAGGCTTATGGTATCCCTCATGTGATCTTCTTCAAGAAGAATAGCATTAGTGGAAACAAACACTTTGTTTTCACCTGGATCATAGAAATTATCCTTCCCTCCGTTTTCCTGAGTAGCCCACAAAGAAGCAAACCTCGAACACAGTTCCAACTTCTTTTGGGTTAGTCACTAGCCACATTGTGCCGGACAAACCCCAAATTCTGAAGTGGCGTTAAAACTAACCCTTTACGGCCTCTCCATAACTCAATTAGGTGTTTTAGAAACACTTTTTCAAGGGAACGTATTCAGATTATAACATGCAATTGCACTGCACAACCCCAAAACGAGTCTGAAAGATGAGCATAACTATTCATAGACCGAACAATTGTCCAACAAGGTCCTGGTTCTTTCTTTCTGATACACCATTCTACTGAGGTGTACCAAGGGTCGAAAGTTGGGATGCAATCCCATGTTCTATCATATAGTTCTGGAATTGGAGGTCCATATACTCTCCACCACGATCAGATCGTAGTGTTTTTATCTTCTTACCTAACAAGTTTTCAACTTCAGCCTTATACTCCTTGAACTTGTCAAGGGCTTCAGATTTACATTGCATTAGGAAGAGATACCCAAACCTTGAATAATCATCTATGAAAGAGATGAAATATTCATACCCACCTCGAGCTTTAAAATTCATCGGACCACAGAGGTCTGAATGTAAAGGCTCCAAGGGTTCCTTGGCTCTGTAATATTTTCCAGTAAAAGGTCGTTTGGTCATCTTGCCTTCGAGGTATGATTCACATACCGGCAAGGAGTTTTCTTCTAAACTCTTTAGAAGTTCACTTTTCACCAACTTCTCAATCCTATTGAGGTTGATGTGACCTAACCTTAGATGCCAAATATGAGCATTTTCCTTTAGAGAAACCTTTGGTCTTTTAGCTGTTGTTGCCGTACTGAACATTTTAGTGTTAAATTTATGACTAATGACCTTAGTACATATAAGTTATTTTCTATTGAACCAGAACCAATCTCCATTCCATTTTTGAAAATAAACACTTTATTCTCAAAAAAGGAGACGGTATAACCTTGTTCAATGAGACAAGAAACCGAGATTAAGTTCCTCTTAATATGAGGAACTACAAAAACATTATCCAGTAACATATAATGTTTCTTGTCAACAAATAACTTCAGCCTGCCTCCGACTCAAGAGTCATCTTTCCCTGTGGCAACGTTTTCCAGGAACTAAATCCTTAATAAGAGGAACATACATGATTGGTATCACCTGAATCGAGGATCCAGGCAGAATCATCATTCTCTACCAGACATGTCTCCAAGACCAATAAATCATATTTACTGTCTTGTTTCCTCTTTTAGAGAGTAGTGGGATGGAGGTCGTTTGCCACGAAATTTGTTTCACACGATTCTTTCCACTGTAATAAATCGGTCATTTTTAAAAGCTTTAAACGAAAATACTAACAAGTTGCTGAAAAGTAAAACACATTGACCTACGTTAGGTTTTAAGCAAATACTCATTGTAAAACAAAACAACATCCAATAAGGTTTTAGCAAAACTAACATGAACCCCATGTGACATCTAGTTTCGCAATGATGCTTCAAAGGTTTAGGACAAAAGCCACCGAAGGGAGGTCAGTTATCCATCTTCTGAATTGAGAAGATCTCAATCAGTCATTAATACTAGAACAACTCTTGCTCCTATAATGACTAGCCATCATTGATTTGGCCAAGAGATCATTAACTTACTTAACAATCTCCCGTAAGTGTGACCCGCCATTTTAAGCCCTAGAGGTCCGTCCCAAAAGGCCAATTCGAAGGGAAAAAATCCGATTGGGGCAAAACCTAAAGTGACCCTATCCATTTCTGTAGTTCACCTTGATATTGACCAACTGCACAAAACCCATCCGAAGGGGGCCGCTCCAAAGGCGACACAAGGGCATACAGAATGATCTCACGGTGTCAACCAATGACAGAGACCATAGGATGTGTTGGCACACACCCTTCACCCACTTACTATAAATACTCTCTCCGTCCACCTTGATATTGACTCATGCAAACACCATCCGAAGAGGGATGCAACTTGGGGCATCTCGAGGCCAAGCATGAATCTCACGGTATGGACATAAAGGGAGAAACATGAGTGGAATCATAGACATATNACTCTTGCTCCTATAATGACTAGCCATCATTGATTTGGCCAAGAGATCATTAACTTACTTAACAATCTCCCGTAAGTGTGACCCGCCATTTTAAGCCCTAGAGGTCCGTCCCAAAAGGCCAATTCGAAGGGAAAAAATCCGATTGGGGCAAAACCTAAAGTGACCCTATCCATTTCTGTAGTTCACCTTGATATTGACCAACTGCACAAAACCCATCCGAAGGGGGCCGCTCCAAAGGCGACACAAGGGCATACAGAATGATCTCACGGTGTCAACCAATGACAGAGACCATAGGATGTGTTGGCACACACCCTTCACCCACTTACTATAAATACTCTCTCCGTCCACCTTGATATTGACTCATGCAAACACCATCCGAAGAGGGATGCAACTTGGGGCATCTCGAGGCCAAGCATGAATCTCACGGTATGGACATAAAGGGAGAAACATGAGTGGAATCATAGACATATCTGATACGTCTCCTCCTCCCACTGAGTATTTTATAACTTAGGTTTAGTTTACCTAGAAAAAACACGGCTAAGGATTTTAGCTAAGTGACTTTTAGATTTTCCCAAGAGTAACTTTTACCTTGGATAGTTGAACAACTTTTGATCATCATCCATTAAACTCTTTAACGGAGTCTTTGACCAAAACGTCGCATGCTTGTTGAAAATCTATCTAATTCACCTTTCCAGGTAGGTTCCCAGGTAGGGATGATACGTTTTCGTCAACTAAGAACCCCAGCCTAGCTAGAACCCGCCTTAGACAAAAGGTCCCTTATAGATTGGTTTACAACAAATTTAATCTTTTATGCCAACAATTTAATCCTATTAAACCGATTTTAAAAGATTAATCTAGGTTACTAAACTCTTTAGAACCACTGAACTTAGGTCTATCTCAATCCAATTTTAAAACCCTTTAAAAAAAAAAGTTCACCCTAAGTCCGCATGCAAATATGAATTATCAATTTTAGGTCTAATTTCCTTTATAACATTTATAAATGGAAACAACCACCACAATGCGAAACTAACACATGCAAGGCATTCATAACGATTATAAATGGCCTAATTGTCATGCTCAATGCATTGTCCATTCATTGCTACTTCTTTTATATAACACTTACACAAAACAACAATGAAACAAGCAAAACATGCTTCCATTCACCCTTAGACTATAACATTTATAATAAAAGAATGATGCATGATAATGCTCACTGCATGCAAAATATAACTCTTATATTTCATGATGCATACGCATGCTTTTAAGTAATTTCTTTATGCAATATTATAACATTAATAATACATGATGCATGAATAATTGTACAACCTAAGGTGAGTTTTTAACTATATGACAAACACTTTGACATATAAGAAACATATATCACATGTATAAGCCATAAAAGTTGATGAACTAGGTTAAATTGCCTTAAAATTCAAAAAGGGAAAGCTAATTATTACAAATACAAGAAGTCTCTGGTTCAAACAGGTGAATCGGGTCTTGAACCACTCAGTAAAGCATCACTTCTTCAACCATCCATCGTGTACTAAGCACCCCTCGATCGTCTACACGATAAAACAAACCTTTCGTTCTATCGCTCACTAGCACTCCCAGAGTTAAACAATCGTTTAGCATTACCATATGATCTTCTTGAAAAATCCAAACGATCGTTTAGTTATTACTACACGATCGTGTACCTTTACTAAGCAATAAAGCCTGAAGTACACAATCGCTTAGCGTGCTCCACACGACACTACCTTCCGCAATCGTCTCAGCGACTACGATGCCACAAAGCACCATCGCCTAAGCGATCGCTTAGCTAGGATCTTCGTATTGTATACGTGTGTTCGCATAGGTAGTAACTAAGAGATAAAGCTTACTAACTACACGATCGTCTAGCGCACGCCTTCTACTAAACGACGAGCATCGCATGCTNATAAAGCTTACTAACTACACGATCGTCTAGCGCACGCCTTCTACTAAACGACGAGCATCGCATGCTCCCACTACGATCGCCTACCTCCAGCGCCTACACGATCGCGCAACCAAGACTACACGATATGGTAAACGATTTACCCTATCGCTTAACATTAGCTAAACGATCGATTAGAAAATACTACATGATCGTCTAGAACGAAAAATCTAAACGACCGCTTAGTGAAATCCCAACGATTGTTTACCTGAGGCTACACGATCCAATCATCGCTTGATCTTCTTCTTCGTTGAGAACTGCATCGTCATGCGCCAAAGCTTCATCACGAACGACTCGACGAACTCGAACTTTTCGAATTACAGACTCGATTGACAAGTTAATTTCGCCCAAAAACGCAGGGGCCCTTACAATTAACACTGTGTAATAACGAAATCTTTACAAAAAAGGCAATTTAAACTCGAAACATTCATCAATTCATCCATAAAATGCATAAACAGTTAATTATAAATGCAGAAACCCACCGTGACTGTAAAAACCGTTCAATTCAGATCTGTAATTTGGAATATCAGAGAACTTGGCTCTGATATCAATTGAAGGAAATCGACACTCGAGATTTCTATGAGCAACAGGACAAGACAATTCCAAATTACAATCATGAATCAACAATACATTTACAGTCGACTTCAAACATAAACAGTTATGCAAATTATAGAAAAATTACAGCATGAAACAATACAAATATACAAAGAGAACTCTACGCACATATGCATAAATGTCACCACACTCCGATGTGCGACTCAGATCGAACAACCGCAACCACGTGCACTCGATCTACACAACCACAATACCGCATGAACACGGCATGAACACTTCGCGTTCTTCCTCAACGATCTCCTCGGTTACGAACTCCTCCGCAACACCACGAACGGACTCCTCCAACGCACCACAAACGGCCTCCGGAAAACTTTGATGTTGTCAAATTGAGTCTGACACCACCAACAAGGCGACCTTGGTATTCTTGGTGTGAGAATCCGGAAGATGGGCTCTGTTCGGACTTGGTGTTAGGCAGACGAACGGAGGAAAGAAAAATCGTGTACACGACTGGGCAAGTGGGAGAAGTCGGAGATCTATCGTATAGGTCGATGCCTAATCGTTTAGATAAAGCTATGTGATCGTCTAGCAAAAGCTATGCAATCGTTTAGCTCTATCATTTAGCTCGACAGACTCTACATGGTCGTTTATCTTGGGCCAGTGATCGTTTAGTAAATACTGCACGATCGTTTAGCTAACAACTGCACGATCGTTTACCTAGCCAGCCATCGTTTAGTAAATCTGTATTTACTTGACGACTTCCATTTTGGTTATTTAAAAGAAAAAGTATTAATTATCTAATAATTAATATTATTATAAACATAAATGATAACCAACTTATCATACTATATTTATAACCTATATTTTTAATATTTCATCTTATAAAACATATAAACCATAGTTCTTTTTTTATTCCACAGTACATAATGTAAATCTCATTTACATAAATCCTTCACTAGATGTATCTTATACATCATACCGATTATATCATATATAATCAAGATACCTCTTGTCAATTTGAACGTCTTAAATCAACACCAAGAACTTGATCCTTCAACATGAATCCAAGCTACCAAAGGGACCTCATGGACCTGTAGATCCGAAGCTCCAACGGTACGTGAATAACTGATTAAACTCTTTAGTCACAGAATCCACCATCCGTTAATTGCAAGGCACTCCACTAAAGACCGGCAGTTGAACTCTCCTCACTACAAATATATTATGTGTCTATCTTAACCAATCAGCAGTGCCACAACCCTTCACAGATTGCTCGTAAGTACAGCTGGGCCAATAACCGTTTTGCCCCTGTAGTTACATCTATGTCCTTAAGTACCACTTATCCCTCTAATGAACATAAATTATAGTCCTACTATGACTGAGTCTTCTCTTCCAAAGAGAAGCTGTGGCCACTATGTTCAAGCTCCAGAATCAGCCCTTAAGGGAGAAATCTCTCTACTTATCCCTACTTCAAGAAATTAGTGAATTCCATATTGTGGATTGAGTTCCCAGCTCCCAGATCAGACAAGTAACAAAAAAGGTAGGCATGTTGAGTTGGCAATTTGGCCACTCTCACCCATACTAATCAAAGGACCACCCTCAAAGGCAAGAGTTCACAAAACACTCAAAATTGAGGTCGTGTCACCTATGGTCATTTAGATGAGATGCAAGTCTCTAGAATCAATGGCATTATATACAGAGTCTAGTCGTCTTGTGGTCCAGGTCTTATACAAACTCTTTGTATAAGACACCCCCACTCCACGTCTCCACATGAATGGTCTGGATCAACCATCTGTAGTAGTTTAAAANCAGGTCTTATACAAACTCTTTGTATAAGACACCCCCACTCCACGTCTCCACATGAATGGTCTGGATCAACCATCTGTAGTAGTTTAAAACACTTACAAACCTCTACAAAGCGGGTCGTATCCGTAGTGTCACTAGGATCAGGTATCCCACCTTAATCCTTATACTATAGACCGATTTAGATTATCACTTAAGGCATGATCCACTTGTATATCACATATACATGCTTAAGTTCACATAAGATAACTAAGGAGCTTTCTTTATTGGATATGAGTAAATGCCAGAATTAAATAACACTTATTTTATTCATTGAACAATGTGTATCTTTACAAAACAACGAGACTCTGGGAGAATTAGGACACCAATCCCAACAGCCCTCACGAGAGATTTACTAAACAATCTAGCGAGATTTACTAAACGATCGTGTGCTAGCAAGATTTACTAAACGATCGTGTAAATGACCTAGTGAGATTTACTAAACGATCGTGCTAGCAAGATTTACTAAACGATCATGAAACGATTTAGCGAGAGACTAAGCGATCTTGTAAGCGATTGAGCGAGAGACTAAGCGATCGGCTATACATTCTCACGAGAGCAAGATTTACTAAACGATCAAGCATTCTCAGTCTATGCAATAGATAGAACCTTTCTCCCACTTGCTTAATCGTGTAGTTCGATCGTTTTCTTCCTTCTTCCCTCTACCAAATTCACACAAAGCCCATACCTCTTGGATTCTCGTTCCAAGAATACCAAGGTTTTCAGTGGTAGTGTCGAAGGGTTATTGTTCGTGGAGCAGACTGTTCGTGATCTAAACGAAAGCGAGATATTGGCTAGACGATTGTAGCAACAACAAAAGGTTGCTATTCAATTGTTCATGAGAGTGAGAGATTTACAGAAGAAAAGTTCTTCAAAGGTATGTCTCTCATTCTTTTTGTATTAATTAAGAAAACATGTTGTAATTTTGTTTAAGATGCATAACTGTTCTTGTATGTTTGTGAATGCCTTTCATTCTTTCACAATGGGTTTGGAAAGATGTTGCTTCTGCTCACCGGTTCTCTTGAATAAGAGTTCTTTCAGGGTTAAACTGCGAATCAGACCTGCTAGATCACAAATTCTTTTAGTGGATCCTCCTCTATCATGTAAAGTTTTTTTTTTTTATCTAATTACGCAGGAAGAGGAGCAACAAATTAGGGAGAGTCCAACACCAGTCGTCTCTCTTGCTATTGGAAATCCAAATTCATCTCGCTATGTGAATCAACAAAGTAATAATAAAAATTTGACTGGATCAAAGAACTCTTAGCGCCTAGTTTTTACACGTCGCAAAATTCAAGACCACACAATTGATAAGTGCTACAAAGTACATGGATATCCTCATGGGAATCACCAACATTGCAATGGAAAAAATTCTAACCTAAATAAGAGGACCAGTTTGAATGCCAATACTGCTGTTGTTGTTAATGTTAATCCTGCTACAAATACTGACGTACAAAGATCCTTGAATGCTGAAGAAATGTTGGCGCGATGTCACACTACAAGAAATCGCACTTCTTTCGATGTCCAAAATCGTCGAAAAATGGTGGAAAATACGTCAGAGATCCACTCCTGATGATAAACAAATCGTTGGGAGTTTGGTCGGAAAAAATCCGTTGAGAGAGGAACTCCCGATGGAAAAAAGGATCCGTCGGGAATTGCTCCTAGAACTCTCAATATGTAGAAGGAAGTCCTGACAACTAGTATATGTTGTCGGGATTTCTAGGAACTCCCGATGCGCTCTTCTATGCATCGGGAATTCTAGAACTCCTGACGACCTGTTTTATTCGCTAGGAGTTAAGGGAACTCTCGATGCACTAAAGTATGCGTGGGAAGTTCTTTCATTGGTTGAATATTGGTTTTTCAATTTTTTTAATTTGTAATTTATAACTTCTTTAAATGTGATATGAATAACCTATAAAGCATCAGTAACCAACTCAAACAGATTCACATAATAAATAAAACAAATAAAAATAAGTCCATACTATAACAATTAAATGAAAAGTTACAAGATCCTACAATAAAACAAAGTCAATACTATAACAAATAAAAGAAATTTGTTTTCAAAAATACATGAAAGAAATAAATTTTAAAATAACGTCAATAAATACAGAAAAGAAAACAACGTCTGGAACGCAACATCTTGAACAATCGTCCAACCTCATCTCTGAACAGCATCCTACAATAAAACAAAAACATTCAAATGTCATAATCTTTTATAAACAAGAACGATTATAAGAGCGCACCTCAGATGAGATCCCATTGAAATGCATCTTGAATAATCATACCCCATTAACAATGCATCCATTGTAAGAGCGCACCTCAGATGAAGGTCCCATTGCAAGTGAAAATAAATCCTCGGATATCTTCTCTCTCGCACCATTATAGAACTTGATAATTATACATTAAAAATGACTAGAAAAAATGAATCATCTCTCAACTTCCAATGCTATGTATACCTGAGATCTGAACCAATCGGGAAATTTGTGTTGATGTTTTATATATAAGTCAGAAGCGCTTTGAGCTTCACGACGAATTAACCTCAAGTGTTGCCTAGAAAATTGATCATTTGAAATTTATATCAAAGAATTTATCCTAGAACTTAGAAATTTATAAGGTTTGAAACGAACTTGCGATAGTCTGTTATTTCTTTACAATTGTTGAGAATGTACCAATGTGCAATACACTTTTCCTCCGCTGATAGTGTTCATAAAATTGACACCCCTAATGGTCGTACCCTCTACCTAAATAATTTAAATTCTTCAAATATCTCATGATCGAAAATGTTATCACCATTTCGTTCATCTCTATTGAATCTCGTTTCAATCCCACTTACATATCGTGAGCAGAAGCTCCATGATTCATTCATTGCATATGCTTCCACTATGGACCCCTCAAGACGTGTTTTGTTCCGTACAAATTGTTTTAATGTTTGTAAACTTCTTTCAATAGGATACATCTAATTGTAACTAACTAGACCCACCACTTTGGTTTCATATGGTAGATGAACAGTAAGGTGTACCATTACATCGAAGAAGGCAGGCGGGAATATTTTCTCCAACTTACAAAGTATGACTATGATGTCTGTTCAAATCACTTACACATATTTTTTTGGCACATAAGTCGCAAAAGAATGTACACAATTCAACAATAGCAGTGGATACGTTCTTCGGTAAGATCATAACATGCTCACTTACATGTTCTTTACTTACACGTATGATCATAACATGCTCACTTTGCTGCAATCAAAATTTGGAGCAATGAAAAATGATTCCACCAATACTTCCTCCTTCATAGTAGGTATGTGCCCCAATATTATTTTATCTTCTATGAATACTTAGTGGATTATTGATTTGGGGGCCTCGAGACATATTTTCTATAAAAAGGAAGTTTTTAGTAAACTAGAATCTATCAACACCTTAATAGTTCTACCAAATAATTCAACAATACTCGTTCATTTTGTCAAAACAGTGACATTATTTGGATCTTTATTGCTTCAACATGTATTATTTGTCCCAGAATTTCAGTATAATCTCCTCTCTATCAGTTTTTTAACCAAAGATAATGGTGTTTTTGCCTCTTTTTGGGCTGACTATTGTGAAATACATGAAAGGTACACTTTGAAGACGATTCGGAAGGGTAAATTGCACAATGAATTATATCTTCTTACAAAACATGTTAATTCTAGGCACTACTGCATTGCTAATAAAGTACAGTACAACTCCATATTGTGACATTTAAGGATGGGACATCCTTCTTTTAATCAATTGAAGGCTTTAAAAGGAGTATTCAAGTTTGATTATACTATTTTATTTTCTAATCAGCCTTGTTAAGTATGTCCTCTTGCAAAAAAAAAAATCGATTATCTTTTACTTCTCATAATAATCGTGTTAAAGCCATTTTTTATCTTATTCATGTTGATGTCTGGGAACCCCTAGCAATTAGTTCACTTGTTAGTCATAAATATTTTCTTACCTTAGTAGATGACTTTAGTTGCTATACTTGAGTCTTCTACTTAAGAAAAAATATGATGTCTTGCATATTGTTCCATAATTTTTCAAGCTTGTTGAGACTCAATATAGCAAAGTAATAAAAGTTATTCTGATTATGCTCAAAATTATATTTTGCTGATTTTTTTGGTAAAAAGGGTAGTTCACTAGTTTTCTTGTGTTAGTAGACCTGAGCAAAATTCTGTGGTAGAAAGAAAACATCAACATATCTTGAATGTTTCATGAAGCTTAGATTTTCATTCTCGCATTCCATTACTTTTTTGGAATGAATGTATCATGATTGTTTTACATCTTATTAACAGAACCCCTTTTCCGGTATTAAATTGGTCTACTCCTTATGAATTACTTCCTGGTTCTTGTGCTGATTATTCATTGTTAAAAGTGTTTGGATGTTTATGTTTTGCTTCCATACTTACCACAAATCACACAAAATTTTTCCCTCGAGCTATACGTGCTATTTTTATTGGGCATCCTCCTGGGATGAAAGCCTATAAGCCAGTGGATATTGAAACTCAACACATTTTTTTTTATCACGGGATGTAGTTTTCCATGAAATGGTTTTTCACTTTCATAGAGTTACAAAGCCTCAGAGTAACTTGATATGTTTTCTAACTTAGCATTTCCAACACCTTTTAATGTAGACTTACCTTCAAATCTTGTTCTTGAATCCATCCCATCTAAACCTATTCTACCTCTTCCATCCCAACCGACTGACACAAACTCTCTACCTACTGATGTTTCAAACCTTGAATCCATCCCAGGTGTTATTGAATCTATTTGACTACCTAACATTCATCATAACCCAATTACTAGTAAGCATTTTATACCAATTGATCCTAACCTTTCTACTGGTCCTAACTCAACCATTGTCCCAGTTCTTCGACATTCCATAAGAACCATTAAGCCTCCATTATATCTTAAAGATTATCATTGTAGCATTGTCTAAAACACTTCTCTTCCAACCTTCTCCACCTGTTATCCCCTCCAAAACTATCTCAATTACTCTCACCTTTCTCCTTCCCACCAAGCCTTCACTGTTCAACTTTTTTCCCATTTTGAACCTCATTTTTATCATTAGGTTATTCCCTATGAAAAGTGGCAAGAAGCAATGAATTTTGAACTCCATGCTATGGAAGTTAATAATGCATGGACTGTTGTATCTTTGCCAGAAAACAAACACAGTATTAGGTGCAAATGGATTTTCAAGATCAAATATCGAGTTGATGGTTCCATTGAGCGTTACAAGACTCATTTAATGACTAAGTGCTACACTCAACAAGAGGGATAGGACTTTCTTGAGACTTTCTCTCTAGTTGCAAAACGTGTTACCATATGCATCATACTTACAATGGTTGTTTCTTCTATGTGGTCATTGGTTCAATTAGACATAACAATGCTTTCCTTCATGGAGATTTATTTGAAGAGATCAATATAGATTTGCCTTCGGAATACAAACCTTCGGAAGTTTCCACTAAGAGGGAGCATTTAGTTTGTTGTCTCCATAAGTCAATCTATGGATTAAAGCAAGCATCTAGGCAATGGTTTGCCAAGTTCACAGTTGTTTTGTTGACATTAGGATTTCAACAATCTAAAGCTGACTATTCACTCTTTACTTGTGGAAGTAGAGAAGATTTTATTGGCTTATTAGTATATGTTGATGATATCATCATCATCGGGGCTAGTCAGTCTCATATTACTCTGTTAAAGAGAGTATTAAACGAATTTTTCAAATTGAAAGATTTAGGGGATCCAAAATATTTTCTTGGTCAAGAATTGGCTCGATCCTCACGTGGTATATATATTTCTAAAAGACACTATACATTGCAGTTAATAAAAGATGTTAGACTACTTGGTGCAAAATCAGAGACAGATCCAATGGACCAAATTGAGGCATTTTAATGATGATTTGTTGAATGATTCTTCCTTATATCAAAGGTTCATTGGACGATTTCTTTATCTTACCATTTCACATCCTGACGTTGTTTATGCAGTTAATAAACTCATTCAATATGTTTCAAAGCTGTGTAAAACACATTTAGCAAATTTTCACCATCTACTTCGATACTTGAAATCAGCCCCTGGCCAAGGAATTTTACTACCAACAACCAAGTGTTTCCAACTTCATGCCTTTGCTGATTTTGATTAGGCAACTTGCCTTGACACAAGAAAGTCCACAATATTTTTTTCTATTTTCCTTGGAACTTAGTATCATGGAAATTAAAGAAACAAAGTGTTATGTCATGATCATCTGTAGAGGCTAAATATTGAGCTTTAGCATTGACTACTTGTGAACTCATATAGCTTTCATATATATTTGTTTGAAGGTTTGAAGAAATTGTTTCAAAAACCAGCTTTACTGTTTTGTGATAACCGAGCTGCCTTATATATTGCTACCAATCCCATATTTCACGAGCGTACGAAATACATAGACCTTTATTACCACTTTGTTAGGGATCATGACTCTAATGGTTTTCTCAAGCTCTTGCCTATTTGGTTCCATCTTCAACTTATTAATGGGTTTACAAAGGCCTTACCTGTTGCTCGATTATTCCTTTTACTATCCAAGTTGGATGTTTTAGATATTCATGGTCCAACTTGAGGGAAAGTTTTAGATATTCATTCTTGAGGGGGAGTATTAGGATTATGGTTATTTTAATTAACAGAATTGTTGAGATTAATTAGAATTTTATATTTTGTTGTATTCTATTATTAGATGTAGTTAGTTTCTTATTTGTCTAAATATAGTACTCATACTCAACAAATAATATAGTATTTTTTATCCCCATTTCACGTTTATTATATAGCAATTATGAATACTTTTTCTAAAAGGTCCCAGGTTTAGTCTCACTATATATAGAACACGACAGTTTTCCATATCAAGTAAGCTCATCTTCTTTACAAAAAGTTTGTTCTAACCCTTGAGCTGAAAACTAACTTAAGTATTAGAGTGTTTGCAACATATACCACACTGGTGAATGATTTTGATTGTTTTACAGGTGACCTATTTCTGGGAATACAAATTCACTGACAGTGTCACGTGAAGGTCAAGTCAGTTTCGGCTAGATCATTTTGTCAACAACATTTATGTACATTTTCTAGGATTATTGCTTAAAATTTTCTTTTGCAACCTAATTTTAAAATTATTGTAGGTTTTACTTGGTTGGGACGAAGACATCTATGTTGTTTAAAACCAAGAGTTGTTGATCGGTATGTAGGTACAAAGGTAAAAAATGAAATAGTCAAAATTGAGTTAATTGACACGTACTTTCTCAATTGAGATTATAGCATCAATTCTAAGCCATCTCCACAATATTGTTATTTCTAAAAAGTTGAAATAATACAGTAGAACCTAATTTTTGCTTGAAACTTGGTGCTCATGACTCTAGAGTGAAAATAATTGGTCCTATTTAGGTTGTAAACATGGCCCAACTTTCCAAAGGTCTCATGGATGGATAGATATTGATTCTTATTTTGGGGTTGTTTGGAGGTCCAACATGAGATGATATATCCCTACATCCTATATCAGTGTTTGAGGTCCATTATCCTATCTCACCGATTTTAGTTGTTTGTGGGCCCATTTTCGGAACGTGTTTCGTCTCTCACCGTCATTTTTCTTCCGTGTATCGTATATCATCTAAGTGCTTAAACATACTCGATTATACTCGATCCGAACTCCTTACATCCTATATAGCGCCCCAAAAAGTTTTCTCACCATTATTTAATTAATAAATAAATAAATATATTTATTATTTCAATATCAAGTAAGGAATTCAAACTTCAAATATTTTGTAAGTCTATTTTTTATGCTAATTGAGCTATGTTCCATTCATATATTAATTACAACAACGAATGTGGTGTTTGGTTTAATTTTTTCAAGTGTTTAATTTTGAAAATAATTTATTTTATAAAAAATTGAAGTGTTTGACAATCACTTAAAATAACTTTTAAAACACTTCATAGTATATTTTAAATTTTTTTCTTTTATAAAAAAGAGTTTAAATAGAAATAACTTTTTTGAAAAATATTTTCTTTTTCTAGTCCATTCAAACATTCCCAAAATTTGATTTCCCCAACCTATTCCAAACTATGAGTTTGTTAATCTATTAATTCAAATATCTATGAAAAACCTTTTCTTTCTTTGGATTACCTATAAAACTTAACAAATACATAAATCTACAGTCATTACTTAGGAACAAAATTGAGAGAATTAACGAAATATAATGAAATATATTGTTTGAAACTATTGGGTAAGAAACATTTCTGGCAATCTAGAGAGAGGAAGCTGGGCAAATTCTTATGCAAATTAAAAATAATATTAAGACAGTCCAGATTAATTAGATCAAGTTAACATAAAACTTAGAAATGTTATGTCGTATGTCTAAATTTGTACAATAATGTATATATTTGAGGTTTACATAAAAGAAAAGATTTTATTCTTTGAATTACAATTTGTTTTCTAGAATAATATAGAATGTTATAAAATAAGAATACAAAGATTTTGACCTTAAACCACCATTGATTAGCTAAATGCATATTTGGGATTAATTTTGAAGTTTAAAATAACACCAAAACTGTTTTTAATCAGTTCAAATTATTTAAAGGATTAATTTTACATTTTTAAATAAAATTCTCATTGAAAACATTTTGAAGGTTGCGCCTCTATTCGACGTGAGTTGAGTAAGTTTTTGTCTAACTTGCAATGTAATAATGTTACTCGTGTTCTTGCGAAATTTACTATGGATAATTTTTCTCCTTTTGGTAACTCTTCTTCCTTCAATTTGGAAGACGAGGTGCTTTTTTGGCATTTCAAATATTCTTGAGTGGATGGATTCGACAGTAAAGGAGGATCTGGTGTATTTTCTTCTAACTCTTAATGCAAATTTCTCCTTCAAATATATAATATCATACAAATTTTCTAGAGTGATTTTAAAAATGACAAATATGATCTACCAAACATACCACAATTAATTTGTTTGACACGTCCACGTTTTGAGAGTAATAAGCAAAGGGTTTTGTAGAAACCAAAGCTGGGTCATACCATTTATTCATAATCACTAACTACATTGATAATGTTCAAAGCTCACACATCAAAGTGTGCAAACAAACCTTTTTCCAGCATCAAAACAAAAACTAACAAAAAACACTACAAAATACATTGATTAATTAACCTTCAAGCGCTAGCTGCAACAGTTTGGGTTTAGCCAAGCCCATACTTTTTCTTCATTTGAAGCACAAACTCACAAACCTTCTTGGGTTCTGGTAAGGACTTAGAAACACTCTCATTTTGTAAGCATTTTTTCACCCAATCCATTATCTTTGGACACTCAGCCTCAATACTGAAGTTCCCAATGGCCTCATAGGCATAAAACCAAGTGTAATATCCAATCAAAACAATGTCTAAAAATCCCAAACACTCACCTCCAAAATAAGGCTTTTCCCCAATTAATTCTTCAAGCTGCTTCAATATTCCTATTACCTCCTTCTTACCTTCTTCTTGCTCCTCTCCTTTGCTTGTCCAATAAATTTTCCTTCCACCATCAAAAAGCTACATTTTTTTTAAAACAAAATCATAATGGTTTCTAATAATTTTTAGTAACTATAATTGTGTGCTAATAAGAATTGAAAGTGGTGTATTTGAACATATTTGAACACATAGATATACCACTTGGAAGAAAAATGAACTTTGTTGAAAATTGGGTTTAGGTTATAACTTGTAAGAACAAACAAGTTGGATCAGACTGGCCATGTCTATGTTCAAAATCTGTTAAGAAAACAATAAATTTAAATATGAACAAACACTTTTTAGCAAACTAACTAATTTAGAAATTTTAGAAAGTGAGAAGACCGACCATATTAAGACCAAACAAAACTGACAACATGACCCGTGACTATTTTATACTAAAATTAGTGCATCATGCTCATGCTCTGTGAGCATTCGAGTCCATGTGTAACTCTATCAATTATAAAGGTCGATGATGTGATCACCATATCTAACCTTGGAATTATAGAACTCAGAAAAAAGAAAAACCAACAGTAAATTTTATGAAATCTGGGTCAGTTCGAGCGTGAAATTTGAGTCATCCGTACAAAATGTGAAGTGAAAATAAATTACCTTCTTATCGATGATATTCACCCAAAATCTGGCCTGAGCTCTTTCATAAGGATCAGACGGCAACAGAGGAGCTTTATGGTTCCAAAATTCATCAATATACTGAACAATAATGGAAGATTCACAAATGGGTTTTCCATTGTGAATAAGAACAGGGATTTTCTTGTGAATCGGGTTCATTTCAAGAAGCAAAGGGCTCTTATTCCTCAGATCTTCATCCACATATTCGTATGGCACGCCTTTCAGAGCCAGGGCTACTCTGACTCGCATCCCAAACATACTAGGCCAAAAATCCAACAGCTTCACTTCCTCCGCCATTGTTAGCCAAATGGGAAGAAACTCGATAATGGAAATGGATCAGAACGCCGCTTCAGGAGAAACTAATGAGATTGCGTTTTAAGAGAGAGAATCGTAAAGGACAAAATGAAAATGGGAAAGAAAAGGTGGAAAAAAGGACTTCATTTTCTGCAACTTCCCAATGTCATTCTTGAAATTTTCACATTTCCCCCCTCTCTTCTGTTGACGGACATTTTGGGATATGGTGTGTGGCGAAATTTTTCAGTATTAAATTTATTCTTTTATTCCTTTTCTAATTTGGATATGCTTGAGAATGATAGTTAAAATAGTTATTTTAGAAGAAGTGATTTAGGTATAATTCATTCTCAAATTTTATAAATAATTTTGAATCGTTTGGCTTCAAATGTGATTTTAGAATTGCTATGACCTCGTATGATAATCATTTGGTCTTTTATTTTTGTTTTTGAAAATTAAGTTTATGGACACTACTTTTACCTCCAAATTTCTTCATTCTTTATCTACTTTTTATCAATGGTTTAGCCAAAATTTGAAAACTAAAAAAAAAAAGTAGATTTTAAAATTTTGTTTTTGTTTTTTGAATTTAATTAAGAATTCTACCATTGTACTAAAGACATGTAAATTATTATAAGAAATAGAGAAAAAATAAGTTTAATTTTCCAATACTAAAAACAAAAAACGAAAAAGTTATCAAATATGGCTTAAATTAGTTTAAAGTAATTTTATTTTAAAAAAAAAAAATCATTCAGTAAATAAGTGGAACAAATTTTACTTAAAAGAGGTGAATTATGTTGGGTGATTGTGGGTTAATCATCCCACTAAAAGCACACTCCAACTAATTGGTGACGAATCACTAAATAATTGTATACTTTTCTAGTGTTTTCTTAATCAATCTTGGATTTGTGGATCTTTTTGGATTTGATGGTTGGTTGATCATCTTGAATTGATTTTTGACATGTTTTTCTTTTTGGACTTCTTGGTTCCTTTGTTAGGTGAACTTTTTAGATCAACCTGATGGCTTATTAATTTTCTTAGATTGACATGTTGGATTGTTGATACTTGTTTGAATGATCAATTCTTGGTTTGTTGACCTGCTTTGGCCACATTCCGACTTATTGATCTCCTTGAATCACCTTTTGACTTTGTCGATCTCTAGAGATTTCATTCTTCAAGGTGATTTTTAAAGAATTTTCGATTTTCCAAAGAGATCTCATATTTTTCTAGAAGTCTTTCTAAATTATCTACCTCCTTAGGAAAAGTGCTTTGTCTCTGTATATAAAAGGTTTTAATAAATTTCATGTTACCCCTTGTCGACTAGAAGCGCTTTTTTAAATGTAGGTGTCCATTCAAAATACAATAGATGCGATATTTCAACTTTTCAATTACAAAATATATTTACACATTTTAAAATTAAATTTTAGGTCAATAATGTGTCATTGGTGTTGGCATAACACCACTCTTTGAGCGTGTGCACTTGATTAGCACCAATTAATGCCAATGAAAGGTGACTATTTGTATGGTGGTAGTTATATATCGAACAAATGCTTCCTTTCACAAGTAATGTGAAATGCATATATAAAAGAAAAATAAATCAACATATGTGATTGTGTTATTAATCAATTAAAAAGTACAAGCATGATAAGGAGTCATTTGGTTGGAGGTTTTCCTAGATGAAAATTTACACAAATATGCAAAACCCATGTTTGTTTCACAATTTTCAACACTTCGTCCGAGAATAAGCTATTTTAGGGCACCCTATTTTCCTACATATAAGTATTTTCTTTGCCCTTCCAAAATTGTGGGTTTTCTCTTTTTCTCCTTTTTTTTTTTTGTTCTTCATTTGGGTTGTTTACAAATATAGTTAAATGAGTTCACTTATTTACAAATATAGCAAAATGTCATAGTCTATCAGTGTTTATCCTTAGAACTCAAGGACACAGATGTTTCTATAGAACAGATCTTGTTCAAGTAAGGTCGTATCTATCTGCGTCTATCATTAATATACTATGACATTTTGCTATATTTAAAAATATTTCTAACCACTTTACCATTTAAAACAATTACCCTTTTCATTTTATGTATAATTTTATTTTGAATATAGTTAATTAATTAATTAATATTAATTTAACAAAATTAATATATTTTTTTTAATAAATCAATAACAATCTATTAAAATATTTCCGTAACTTATTTTTACAATAAAAATTTATAAAATGAATGCAATTACTTATTTACCTTAATTATTAATTAATTAGCTAAAATATCAAAAATATATTTAATTAGTAAACTACGATTAGTCAAATTTACTTAAAATTTTCATTTTTCAATAATAATAATTGATTACTTATTTTTTTAATAATCAAATAATTATTTATTAAGATTAATTTTACTTTGATTCTTCATTATGAACATATAATCATTATTGATTATCTATAATAAGTTAATTATTTATTATGATTAATTTTTATTACTTCATTTATTACTAACATATCATATTTATACTACTTTTTTAATATTCTTTATTAACATATCATATTTTTGTTTTATTTTTTTCACTTTGTATATAATATATTGTTTATTAAAATATATTTTTTATATTATTTAATTAAAATTAAAATTTAATTTTGAGCTTAATTATTAATAATGATCAAATATTATATTATAATTAACTAGATATTCATTAATATATTAATTGGTTAATAATTATAAATTACTAAATTTTTAAATATTACATTAAAGTATAATTAATTCTTAATTAATTAATATTTATCAATATATTTGGAAAATATTTATTGTTTAATTAATTAATCTATTAAAATTATATAAGATTGTCATGCTTAATTTCATAAATTGTATACAAAACATAATTTTTGTTTCATAAAATTCTGATAGCATTTTCCATGCACAAAAATACAATCATTTTTTATTCTCATACATTTTTTTTTCTAAACATTCATTCTCTCAAACTTGCTTATTCATATTTCCAAATATCTATAAAAACTTAAATCAAACGATCTCTAAAGGGACAACACTGAAGTAAGTAGAACTTATATATAAAAATTATTTGGACTATTTTATAAATAAATTAATTATATATATGATAGTGATTTTAACAATTTTAAATTCCTAAATATAGGGCTTGTTTACTTAAAGCACAAAAGTGATGATAGATGTTGATGGGGTCAGGGAGGACTTTGAAACAATTATTTGTAGCATCTCTTCACCCAACTCATTATCTTTGGATACTCAGAGTCAATGCTGAAATTGCCAATGGTCTCATACGCATAAAACCAAGAGAAAATCAATCAAAACAATGTCTAAAACTCTCAAATATTCACCTCCAAATAAGCATTCTTCCCAAGAACTTCTTCTAGTTGCTTCAATATTTCTATCACTTCTTCTTCCCTCCCCCTTGTCCTCTCCTTTTTGTCCATATCTTCGTTCCAGTCATAAAGCCGCACATTTTCACAATATAGTTTCAATTGGTTTAGAATTTCAATGATTATTCATTAGAACAAACTATCAAATTAAGCTTTTCAAAGAACCCTCGTCAAAAAGAAAAATTAAGACACCATTTGATAACCATTTAGTTTTGAATTTTTTAGTTTTGAAAATTAAATCTATAAACACTCATTCAACCTCTAAATTTCTTATTTTGTTATCTACTTTTACTAATATTTTCAAAATTTAAAAAAATGTAGTCAACTCTAAACCGAAGAAAAATACCAAAGACTCTGAAATGCGAATAAGTGGGATCATATCCCTTCATGCTCTCTATGAAATTCTAGACTAAGAGCATTGGTGGAGATCGATTATCTAATACACGATACATTGCACTATTTCACCCCAAAATTCTTAGGAGTCAGACATTCTAAGCATACATCTCACCTTCTCTACAGTGGTACTGTTCATCCTCTCAACACTCTATGTGTTGTGGTGTACAGCTATGTATTTCTCATGTTTGATGCATGTTATGAACAATAATCTTGAATTCATTCGAAGTATAACTTACATCATTTCAAATCAAAGACACTTCAATTTTCTTTTAGTCTCCCTTTTTACTATGTTATGAAACCTTTTGAAAATCTCGAATACTTGGTTTTTTTCTTCAACATATAAGCCAAGTTCTTTGAGTAGCACATCAATAAATGAAAAAAATTATTGACACCAAGAGACTCCACTTAATAGGACCACAAATATCAGAATGTATTAACTCTAATTTCTTTTGCCTTTTAGTAGACTTACTAAAAAAGAAATTCTATGATGCTTATTGCCAAACAATGATCACAAGAGATCAAGAGAACTATCAAGAGAAATGTTTGGAATTAAGCCTGAATCTCATAAGGGTCCTATAGTTTTTAATATATTGAACAAACTCATTCCGCGAGCCTAATTCCCTGTTTCCCCGCAGAGATTCCTTACTAGTTCCACAGGATTACCTCTTTTTTTAATTAAAATTTGATTTTATTTAAGTTTTAAGTTTGGACTTGGCTCTTGGCTTAGAATTAGAATTTGGATATTTAATATTGGGCCTAATCCAACACTATACATTATAAACTAAATAAATTATTTTATATAATTATAATTATATATTTATAATATATAAAATATATCAAATCGGGGTTTGGGTTAATCGGGTCGAGCGAGATACTATCCCGTCCCAGACAGGGCCCCAAAATTTTTCTAGTTTGACCCATCCCCGTCAAACTGAGGATTTTCCTGCCCTATCGAGGCTGATCCGCAGGGACCCGACCCACGAGAAATTTGCCAACCCTAGTTTTCCAAACTCACTCAGGATTAAAGTCATGTCAACTATGGTCATCCTAGTGAAATGTAAGTCTCAATTATCAACGATGTTATATAAAGAGATTAATCATCTCTGCTCGATCTTATACAAACTCTTGTACATGATATCCCCTCGCATTTCTCTACATGAATGTTCAGGATCAGACCATTTGTAGCACTTTACAACATTTGTAACATCTACAAAGCGGGCCGTATCCGTAGTTGTTACCAGGATAAGTATCCCTCCTTTACCTTATACTACAGGCTATTTAGGTTATTATTTAGGCATGATTCACTTGTATGTTGTCCGCATACCGTATCCGTAGTGTTACCAGATAAGGTATTCCTCCTTTATCCTTATATTATAGACCATTTAGGTTATTAATTAAGACATGATCCACTTGTTATTTCTCCACATACAACTTAAGTTACATAAAATAACCTCAGATCTTAGTTTATTGGATTGAGTAAATGCTTATAAAATAACACTTATTTTTTTTAATAACAATATGTTCACAAAGTGTTTACAAACTACGAGACTACAGGAGAATTAGGACACCAATCCCAATCTCACATCTCAATCTCTCACTTGTCCAATGCTCGAGAGACTAATGTACAATACAAAAAACAGTACGATATACAATAAACTATGGCATACTCTATACCCTAGTATCATCTCCCACTTGCCCTAGACAAGATGCCGCATGTCCCGCAGACCCAGACTCTCTAATTCACCCTCGAACACTTTTAATCGTGAGAATCTTTGTAAACGAATCAGCAACGTTGTGCTCCAAAGCGATCTTCGTGACAATCACATCACCGTGATGCACAATCTCCCTGATCAAATGATATTTTCGTTCGATGTGCTTGCCTCTTCGGTGACTCTGAGGTTCCTGAGAAATTGCCACAGTCCCGCTGTTATCACAATAGAGTGTGATCGGCAAAGACATATTTGGAACAACTTCCAAATCGATAAGGAACTTCCTAAGCCAAACAACCTTTTTAGCAGTTTCACAAGCAACTACGTATTTGGTTTCCATAGTGGAGTCCGTGATGCATCCCTACTTGATGCTTCGTCAAACTACAACTCCTCCATTCAGAGTGAGCACTGACTCTGATGTCGATTTTCGAGAATCACTATTAGTATGAAAGTTAGAGTCTGTGTATATTGTAAGGATCAAATCCTTATCTCCATACACGAGCATATTGTCCCTCATTCTCTAAAGATACTTGAGGATCATTTTAACCACCATCCAGTGATCTAATCTTGGATTGGACTGATATCGACTAACGATCCTTATTGTATAGCAAATGTCAGGTCTAGTACATAACATAGCATACATAAGGCTACCAATAGTCGATGCATAAAGAATTCTTCTCATTTCCTCATCCTCTTAAGGTGTCTTAAGACACTGTTCCTTAGACAAAATAATTCCATACCTGAAAGGTAATAAACCCCTCTTGAAATTTTGCATCGAGTACCTGATAAACATCTTATCATTGTACGATGCCTGAGACAAGGCCAACCTTTTGGTCTTACGATCCCTTATGATCTGGATCTCTATAACAAACTGCGCCTCTCCCAAATCTTTAATTTGGAATTGTGCGGCTAGCCATTTATTAATGTCAGCAGAAAACCTACATCATTCACATACCGCACAAGGAAAACTACTGAGCTATTGATGATTTTTTTGTAAACACAAGGCTCATCAACATTCTGATCAAAGCCAAATGACTTGATTGCACTATCAAATCGAATGTTCCAAGATCTAGATGCTTGTGTCAGTCCATAAATGGACCTATTAAGCTTGCAAACCTTTTGCTCTTGATCTGGATTAATGAATTCTTCTGGTTGAGTCATGTAGATGGACTTCTCGAGATTACCATTCAAAAAGGTAGTCTTGACGTCCATTTTCCATATCTCATAATCATAAAATGTGGCTATGGACAGAAGAATTATGATAGACTTTAAAATGATAACAGATGAGAAAGTTTCCTCATAGTCCACTCCCTCAACCTAGGTATAACCCTTTTCCACAAGTCTAGCCTTAAAGGTCTGCACCTTTCCATCTACACCTCTTTTCCTTTTGTGGATCCATTTACAACCTATAGGTTTTACCCCATCAGGCTGATCTACAAGTTCCTAGGAAAAATTGAAGTACATAGACTCCATTTCCTGATTCATGGCTTTAATCCACTCATCTTTGTCAACATCCTCCATTGCTTGCTTATAAGACAATGGATTCTCAACTTCATCATCAGATATGATATTTTGAGCTTCTGTCAAACTCATGTAGCGTTCAAGTGGGTTCGCAAACCTCCGATTATATCGAGGAAGTCTCAACTCTTGAGATGGTTGACTAGATGAATCGAAATCAACAACTCTTGTTGATCTATTAGTCTGTTCAACAACTCTTGTTGAACTCTCAGTAGTCTCATTAGAAATCTCATTTAAATCAAGCTTACTTTGTGGTTTATGATCCTTTATATGGTTTTCTTCCAAGAAGATAGTATTTTTCGATACAAACACCTTATTCTCACTTGGATCAGAGAAGTATCCATCCCTCGTTTCTTTGAAGTAACCTACAAATAGGTAAACTTTTGAACAAGGTTCCAAATTTTTAGGGTTAGCCACAAACACATGGGTTGGACATCTCTAAATCCTGAAGTGGTGTAAACTACCTTTACGACTTCTCCATAACTCAAAAGGTATTTCAGAAACACTCCTTGAGGGAACATTGTTCAAAATGCAAACTGCAGTCCCTACTGCGTATCCCCAAAACGAGTTTGAAAGATGAGCATAACTCATCATAGACCGAACCATGTCCAACAAGGTTCTGTTTCTCCTTTCTGATACACTATTCTACTCTGGTGTACCTAGGGCTGGGAGTTAGGACGTACTTCCATGTTCTATCATATAGTTTCGGAATTCTAAGTCCATATACTCTCCACCACGATCAGATCGTAGTGTTTTTATCTTTTTACCTAACAAGTTTTCAACTTCAGTCTTATACTCATTGAACTTTGCAAGAGCGTCAGACTTATGTTGCATTGGTATAGATACTCATATCTTGAATAATCATCTATGAAAGAGATGAAATATCCATACCCACCCCGTGCTCTAACACTCATCGGACCACAGAGGTCTAAATGTATAAGCTCCAAGGTTTCCTAGGCTCTATAACCTTTTCCAGTAAAAGGTCGTTTGGTTATTTTGCCCTCAAGGCAAGATTCACATACTGGTAAAGAGTTTTCTTCTAAACCATTTAAAAGTCCACATGTCACCAACTTCTCAATCCAATTGAGATTAATGTGACCTAACCTTAGATGCCAAAGATGGGAGTTTTCCTTAGGAAAAACCCTTGGTTGTTTTACAGTTGTTGCTGTTTTGAACATTTCAGTATTAAGCAAGGCTTTTATGACAAACGACCTTAGTAAATACAAGTTATTTTCCATTGAAGAAAAATCAATCTCCATACCATTCTTAAAAATAAACACTTTATTCTCAGAAAAGAAGATGGAATAACTTTGTTCAATCAGACGAGAAACTAAAATTAAGTTCCTTTTTATATGAGGAACTACATAAACATTATCCAGTAACAGACAACGTTTTTTGTTAAAAAATAACTTTAGCCTACCTACAGCAACAGCTGAAAAAACCTCACCAGTACCGACTCGAAGAATCATCTCTCCATTTTTCAATGTTTTCCAGGAACTAAATCCTTTATGGGAAGAACATACATGATTAGTAGCACCCGAATCAAGTATCCAGGCAGAATCATCATTCTCTACCAAACACATATCCAAGACAAATAAATCACATTTATTGTCTTTAGATTTCTTCCTCTTCTGGAGAGTAGTGGGATCCGTATCAGAACCTATATAAACTCCAAGTTCCATTTCAGAGAACAATTCTCGTCGATGAACTTCATCTGAGTCAGCAACAATTTCTTTCTGTTTTAGTCCCTTGACATTCAAGAAAGACTGGAGATTATCTTTGGAACTGACACTACTGGTTTCTTTGTCATTAATCCCATTTTGCTCAAAAAGTGCGAACTTACGTTCAAACAATTCTTGTAACGAGTCAATGATCTGACGTGCAATGACCATGTTCTCAACCTTTTTGGCCAATGCATCAGGTATGCTAGCCAAAATTTGAAGTCAAACCATCGAATTAGCCTTCATCCAAACTTCATATGCATTACGAACAATTTGCAGTGCATTAGGGTTTGGGACTTGAGAACACTCCTCGACCATGACAAACTCGAGGTCATTTACCACGAAATACGTTTTTAGAGACTCTTTTCAATATATGTAATCGGTCATATTAAAAGAGGCAACTAACGGAAAATCATACATGTTGCTGAAAAAACAAACACATTGATCTACATTAGATTTTAGCAAATACTCCTTAAAAGACAAATCCAATCAGGTTTAGCAAAATCTAAATGAACTCTATAACACATCTAGTTTCGCAATGACGCTTCAGTGGCTTAGGACAAAAGCCACCGAAGGGTAGTCAATTTATCCCTCCTCTGAATTGAGACACTCTCAAACAATCATTACACCATAACAACTCTTGTTCCTATAACAACTAACCATCATTGATTTTATCAAGAAATTATTAACTTGCTTAACAATTTCCCGTAAGTGTGACCCTACATTTTAGATCCTAGAGTTTCGTCTCAAGCAGCCAATCCGAAGGGAAAATCTGATTGGAGAAAAAACTAAAGCGACCCTATCTATTTATGGAGTTTACCTTGATATTGACCAACCGCACAAATCATTCGCAAGGGGATGCTTCTAGGGCCCCACGAGGCCGTGCAAGAAGATCTCATGGTGCAAATCAATGAAGCAGACCGCAAGACATGTTGACACACATCCTTCACCCACTTACTATAAATACTTTCTCCGTTCACCTTGATATTGACCCATGCAAACACCATCCGAAGGAGGATGCTCCCAGGGCACCACGAGGCCAAGCATGAATCTCACGACATGAATATTAAGGGAGAAACGTGAGTGAAATTGACATATCATATACATCTTTTCCTCCCACTGAGTATTTTAAGAACCTAGGGTTTAGTTTACTTAAAAAAAAACACAGCTAATTATTTTAACTAAGTGACTGTTTAAGTTTGCCCAAAAGAACATGTACTTTGGAAAGTTTAACAATTTTCTATCATCATTCATTAAACACTTTAACGAATTGTAATCAACTGTTGCATGCTTGCAGCAAATTTATCTAATTTACCTTTCCAGGTAGGTTCCCAGGTAGGAGTGTTCCGTTTCCGTCAGCTTAAATACCCCAGCCTAGCCAGAACCCACCTTAGACAAAAAGTCTCTTATAGACAGATTTATTACAAATTTAATCTTTTATTCAAATCAATTTAATCCTATTAAAACAATTTAAAATATTAAACTTAGGTTTCTAATCTCATTAGAACCATAAACTTAGGTCTATCTCAATCAAATTTTAAAACCCTTTTAAAACATGATTTTACCTAAGTTTGCATGTAACTCTTGGTTATTGATTTTAATTCTAATTTCATTAATTATAACTCTTATAAAAAATGAAACAATCAAAATCAACCACAATACGAAGCCACACATTCTCAAGGCATTTATAACTCTTAAAAATAAACCTAAGTATCATGCTCCATGCATTATTCATTCATTACTACTTTTATATAACTCTTATATAACAAAGTAATGAACCAAGCTACATGCACTCATACACCTTCATATTATAATACTTATAATATAAAGATGATGCATGAATATGCTTAATGCATGCATAAATATAACTTTTATATTATATGATGCATGAAAATGCTTTAATTTAATTTAATCAGGAAATATACTAATTATAACACTTATAATATAAAGATGATGCATGAATAAATGCATAACCTAAGGTGGGTTTTAAATCTATATATCATACATTATGGCATATAAACAAACATACATCTCATGTACATTAAAAATAATGATGGACGGGGATAATATGCCTCAAAATCTAAAATAAAACTAACTATTACATTGAACCATCGAGTCGGCCGATTCAAACAAGCGAACCGGGTCTTGAACCGCCCGAGTGAATTCTCGTTCCACTGATCGTATAGCTTTTCGTTGTGATCATCGAGTAACTACAGTCGTGTAGCAACAATCAAGTACCTTTGACTTTGCAATGAAGCATGAAGGCCACTTGATCATGCAGCGCACCGAGTTTAAATGCATGCCTATACGATAGAGTATACGACAACTATGTGATGAAGCATGATCTTCTAGACGATCAAGGAGCAAGCGACGAGTATCACATACCGAGAAATTTGAGTAGCCAGTGACTATGCGATGAAGCATTCTGGCCTACTCGATCACTTAATGCGCGCGTCTACCATGCAACGAGTATCATATATTCAGCGATCATTTATACCCTCGTTTACACGATCGAGTAGCCAATGCAAACCGATTGAGTAAGCACTTTACTCATTATTTAGCATCAGCCATATGATTGTTTAGTAAATGCTACACGATCGAGTTAGAACTTTTCTACTCATCGTTTAGCCAAATCTAAACGATCGTTTAGCTTGGGCTACACGATACTATATGACCAATGCTTGGTCTTCTTCTTCCTCGAAGTGAACTGCATCCCCATGCTTTGAAACTTTATCACGAGCGACTTAAAACTCTTCAAACACTTTGAATACAGACTCGATGACAAGTTAATTATGCCCAAAAAAACGCAGGGGCTCTTACAAATTAACTTTAAAATGTAAAAGAAAGCTTTAAAACAGAGGCCATCATCCCGAAACATCCATCAAACCATCCATAAACACACTGAACACTTCAATGCATTGTAGAACAAACTTAAAACCCATCAAGACTGTAAAATAAGTTCAATACAACAATGGAATTTGGAATATCAGAACAACCTGGCGCTGATACCAATTGAAGGAAATCTAAACATAGAGATCTAGTGAGCGGAAGTAGATCGTTCCAAATCCTATTGAGAAAGAATTCAAACAATTATAGTCTAAACGGGACAGATTATGCATAAACTATGAATTACAGCATGCTTCTTATAAATGCTTAAAGCTTGAAACTCTTCTGTTGTTTACTGGATGACATCTTAATCGTGTAGACAAAGCTCCAAGAACTAAACGACAGTTCAATTATGTAAACGATAGGACGAAGCGCTAGACGATCGTGTAGACGACAGTTGAATGAAGCTAAATGATCGTATAAACGACAACTGAAGAGCTAAACGATCATATAGACGATTGGATGTGGAGCTAAACAATCGAGTACACGATGCGATAGGAACTACACGATCGTGTAAATGATACTTTAGTAAATGCTAAACGATCGTAGAGTTAGAAAGAAAGAACACATGAGTTTAAGTGGTTAGGCCAAAGGCCTACGTCTACTGTGCAAATCGAGAGGGTCTCTTTTATTACTTCTTCTTCAAAGTTATTACAAAACGAATGTCTTGCTCTCTCTCGTTTTCTCTCTTATGTTATTCTCACATTTGTTTTCCTTTATATACACAGGTGCAATGGTCAACGATGAGACTCTAGTGGTTACAACACATAACAGAAAGAAGTCGACAACGGTTCAATTGCCTGTAACGATTTTTTTTTTTTTTTTTTTGGTCTTCAATTCTATCACCTTTCAAACAAAATTGGGAATTTATGAACTGAGACTGTGAGTGAACCCATTCTATAGGAAACATTGCAAAATTAGAGAGACAAGACTAAAGAACAAAGTAAATAAAACAGCTTATTTTCTGCCCCCACTTCTTATTTCTGTCGTGAATCTCGTGTAATCGTCGTACTATCCGACGAGGATTCCACTTTTATAAGCACTTTTGGAAATGTTAAAGATTTTTTTAAAATTACTTTTAAATACACTGTTCGTTTTTTAAAAAAGACGCGTTTTTGTGTTTGAATGACCTTCATGGTTAAAGTATTTCTAATTCACTTCTATTTATTATAAAGATTTCTATCTTTTTATATGAAATGGAATGGTGAACAATGTTAAAAATATTTTTTTGTTTTAAGCTTCATTTTCATATCTTTTATCATTATTTATTTTAAACAATTAAGTTTATCTGTTTCACTTTTATTTGTTTTTTATATCAAATTGAATGGTAAATAATGTCAAAAATAATCTTTTTTTACACTTTATTTTCTCATCAATTATCATTTTAAAAAATATCTTAAAGTTTTGTTAAACAATTTTTTAAATTTTAAAGTTAAAATGGTTGGAGAATATGAATAAGATATATTTAAAAAAAAAAAAAATACGAGAATTTATTTTGTAATAAAGGATACAACTCAATTGACATATATGGTTTTATTTAAATATGTGACTATTTTTTGGCTTTTTTTCTCAACTTTCAAAATAATTAATTAATATTTTGGTAATAATAAACTCACTCTTATTTATTAATATTTTTAGTGTTTTGAAAAACTTATTCTGTAGAACTCAAAACAAAGATTCAAACCAAATTTGAATCAATCAAATCGAGTTCAAAGGAATAAAATAAGAGCAAAACAAAATTCTTATTAAATAAATTAAAGTGTGACATGTGGAGCAATCGACAGAATGTGGTGAGTTTTGTTTGGCACGAAAATTAAAATTTAAAAAAAAAAAAAAAAAAAAAAAAAAAAAACGTGAATTTTAATTTAAAAACTTACAATAATGATTACAACTTCCCTCACTTTTTTAAAATCATTTTCTTCCCCAAAATCCACGATAATTTTCGAAATTTCCAGTCCTTTGAACACAAAGATTGCATGGTTGCTTTTCCAAGCTTTTTAAATTTCTTTTTCATCTTTTTCTTGAAAAAGATATATTGTTGTGTGAGCACTGATTTGTCAGTGCTATAATTTGTAAATCTATTATTTGATTAGTTTTTTTTTCATATTTCTCTTCATTTCCAAATCTATTGTAAAAGGTTATTCTTAAACGCATAACAAAGAGTCTTGTAATGATTTGATCTTAATGTGTAAAAATGATTGAGTTTGTTCTTGAACTTATAAAATGAGTGTATAACGGTTGAGCTCTAATCTGTGAAAAGGTTAGTAAATTTTTATGGGATAGTTGCATAAATGGAATTCAAAAGAATAGAATATGTAGTACAAAGATAAAATAATTGCATATATAGAACAAAAAATGGTAAAAGATTATAAAACTCATGCCTAGTTACCATTTTGCTTGCTTCTTCTCGATTTTCTCAAATTGAAGGCTATCAGCCACTGATAGCTGCTATCAATTACTACCACTGATAACTGCTATCAGTGGTAGCTTTCAATTTGAGAAATATTAATTAATACAATCTTGAAATATTAGCTTTTAATTTGTTATCAGTGTCAACGGTGACTATCATTAATATACATTCATCAATTGAAATCAACCTTGAAATATTAACAGTTAAGGCTATCAATGACTATCAATGATAGATTTTTATAAGTAGTTATCAACATTGAAAGAAAACCAACAATTTTGAAAGATTAAGCGATACCAGTGATGGAGAACTATTAGTGGCTGATAAACTTTCATAAATGGCTATCAACTTTGAAAGATTAACACAGTAGCTATCACTAATAATCTTCTATCGTGGCTATCACCAATAGCAACTATCAGTCATTATCGCTGATAGGTTTTCATCAATTAGAATCAACCTTGAAATATTAACACTTAAGGCTGGCAATGATAGACTTCTATAACTAGTTATGAACTTTCAAAGAAACTCGATATATAGATTTCACCTAACTTCTACTACCGAATTCACTAATATCACTCATATCGTGGTTACCAATGATAGCTTCTTTCACTGATAACATCAATGATAAGATGATATCAATGATCTCACTGATATCATGCTATTAATGATCTCATTGATATCATGTTATCAGTGATAACTCTCTATTACCAATGACAGCAGCTATCAGTCATTATCGGTAATAGAAAGTTATCACTGATAACATGCTATTAGTGATAGCTCCTGTCAATGATAGCTATTGACCACCTTATTGTCCCTTTCCTTGTCCTTTCCAACTATCCATACAGTCCCTTTTCTTTTTAATACCTCTCAAGGGCATTTTCGTAAAATTAGCGAACAGTCAAACCAAATCCTTTTTCTTTGTTTGATTTTGTGAACAAATATTATGGTATACAAATACACAAGTTTTTCAATTTGTGCTCTTCATTTTAAGCCATCTATGCTATTTTTTCAAGTTTATTTTAATAGACATCATACTCTTAAAAGTTCTATAAAAACAAAACAAAACTATTGGTTTGTTTGATATATCATTCGCATTTCTCATTTTTTGAGAAATATACTTGTTTAATAACTATTCTTGTTTCTTATCTCAAACTTTTAAGAAATGTTTCTAAAAATGGTACAAATTTGTGGATTAAATTTTTTTTCTTTTAAATCAGTTTTCATTTGTTATTTATATTTAATGTTTGGTTATAATAATCAAAATTAATGATTGGCTTGTTGGTGTTAAGTCAATTATGAATTGGGTACTTTCAAGTTTAGAGTACGGAACTCACCTTCATAATCCTTATGGAAAAAAGAAGAGATGAAGCAAAAACTGAATAAAGGAAAAAAATTAAAAAACAAAAAAAAAAATAAAAAAGAAGAAGAAGAAAAAGCTGAAGAAAAGAAAGAAAATTTTAAAAGAGAGAGAAAGAAAGGAAGCAAAAATCGGAGAAATGAAAGAATTTTTTTTTTTTAAAAAAAAAAAAAAAAGAAGAAGCAAAATCAGATAAAGGAAAGAAAATTAAAAAAAAAAAAAAGGAAGAAAGAAAAACAGGAAGTAAAAACTAGAAAAAGAAAATAAAAATAGAAAAAATGTAAAGAAACAAAACCGGAGAAAGGAAAGAAATTAAAAAGAAGCAAAAATTAAAGAAAAGAAAGAAACTAAAAAAATAAAACAAAAAAATTAAAAATTAAAAAGAAAGGAAAGAAGAATGTAACAAGACAATGAAAGACGAAACTGAAAATTAGAAAAAATTCAAAAGTTGACTAGTTAACACTTCCATATTTGCAAATATTTTAAAGATGTGTGATATATTTTTAAAATTTTTTCCCCTTGTTTTACTATCTATTACAAATATCCAATTTTTATCCAAATACCTAAGAGGAGCATGAGGAGTGTAATAGGCTAGTTGTGTCGGGTCACTATAAAATTTGTGATGTCAATTTCTCTATACCTATATTACTTTAGTTTTGCAATTAATTTATTATTATATTTTATTGTATGAAACTAGTTACAATATTTATTATTGAAATTAATTTCTCGTAAGTTGGTTGACTTTATCTCTACATATTTATTATTAGTCTTGATATGAAAGTTAAATTGAGTGTTTGAATTTGTTTATGTCAACTTCTTATTACTTTGTTGTTGAATTTATTTGTATGAAAGTATTGTTTAACTTATTTGCTAACAATATTAGTAAATAGTTTTATTAATTTGAATAAACTCTATTCATCATCCTCTAGAATTGTCATATTGATCCGATAATTGATATCAGAGTTAGTAACTCTTCTGCATAATTCAATTTTCAGATATTATTTTGATAGATAAAATATTTTGAGAAATTATTTGAAAAACTTAATTACTAGAGATTTGACAACTTTAAATGATCATTTTATTGTTAGGCCCCGTAATAGATATTATGATATTTCAAAAAAATAAAATGAAAACTTGTGTACTTTTCTATAGATTTTAACATTTTGTATGTTTGTGAGCCTATCATTTAGCTAAATTGTAATTGAATAATGAGTTGCTTATTTTTAATATCAAAGTTATAAATATCATATATTGTACATTACAAGAAGTATGTGATATAATTTTTACATTTTGATTATTTTTATTTTATTTATTCTACCATAAATACAATTTTATTATTATTATTTTTTATGAATCAGAAATCTAGATATTATATATTTTTTTTTAAATTAATCATCAGAGCTTAATTATTATCTCTACACTATTTAGTCACACACTTTAAACCTAAAAATCTATAATTTTAGATTATAGACTTTTTAGCTTTCTTATAATTATGGTTTTTTATCATTCTTAAACAAAGATCAATTTTTAAAAGGAAAATTTTGACAGATAAAAAAATGTCAAACTATTTACAGAGATAGAAAAAAGTATTGATAGACTTCTTTCTGCATCTATTAGTAATAGACTTTTATCATCCTTTATCAACTTCTATTAAAAAAAATTAAAATTTTGTTATGTTAGGTAAATAATTTTCATTTTGTTTAGTATTAAAAAATGAAGAAGTGTACTAATTTTGTGACCTAGAAATTATGAAAGGGCACATGGCATTTATTGAATGATAATAATAATGTTCAAAACACACATCAAAATGTGCAAATGAAACATTTTTCATTTAAAAGCATCCCAACAAAGAAAGTAACAAAGTAGTATTTAATTAACTAATCCTTCCACTTCCACTTCTACTTCCAAACTGAAACTAGAGACAAGGAACAAATTTAGTCAAACCTTTTCTTCAGTTGAAGCAAAGACTCACAAACCTTTTTGGGGTCAGGCAGAGAATTAGCAACACTCTCCTTTTGTAAGCATCTATTCACCCAACTTATTATCTTTGGACACTCAGCCTCAATGCTGAAATTCCCAATGGTCTCATACGCATAAAACCATGAGGAGAATCCAATCAAACCAATGTCTAAAAATCCAAAACATTCACCTCCAAAATAATCCTTCTCCCCCAGAACTTCTTCTAGTTGCTTCAAAATTTCTATTACCTCCTCCTTCCCTGCCTCTTGCTCCTCTCCCTTTTTCGTGTATATCTTCTTCGCACTTTCATAAATCTGCATTTTGAATCTCCCATCTCAAAAACGAATATATAAATATGTGTTTATGCATGAAGACAGAATTTGCACATAGGTGTGCCGTGAAGTGCAGAAGGCCGAAGCCTCCTCGCCGCAGGAGAGAAAGAACAATACACCAGACGGAAATTTTTAACAAGCTTTCTTCACATTTCAGTGTGTGACTCTGTGTATTTTTCTCTTGGATTGGGGCTTTTCTCTTGTTAGTTTACCGGGTTGTGGTATTGGATTCAAATAGTCCTTGTTGGGCTATTTGGGGAGAGATTTGTAACGTAAGTTTTGGTGTCTTTGTAATCTCCATCATAGTGAAACCTGCAATTACATATGACTAGATATAGTTCCAAGTTTGTAACCATATATTTTTCGGTGTCGTTTTCTTTCTCCCTTATCCTGTTTATTTGATGTTTTATGATCGATGACTTATTTGATTCTAATCCGTGGAAGTGGAAGTTTGAGATATATATCTTGCATAAATTCCCAACAGAACATACGGAATAAAGAATAATCATTGTATCATAATAGACAGTTTCTCATATTACTAAATATTATATGATGATTATCCAATGTGGTTATATAAATCATAATGAAAAAGCATTGTAATATTTGAAACTTCGAAAAAAATGTCATTTCATTCAAACATGTCACCTGGAAAAATAATCAATAGATCAAATTTTATTGATGAAACAAGTATCTCATATCATATCATATATACCAATTGACTTACATACCTACTTTTTTTTTCTTTAATATATCAGTACACAATAATTTAGGTCTCAGATTTTAGTTTTTCTCTTTTATGCTTTTTATATTTGTGGAAGAAACATGTTTTTGAGAAATTGGGTCAAAATCTTAGGTTCGTTTCTATTTAAACTCACTAATTATCACTAACCTGAGCATAACTCAACATTTCTAAGTCTAATGTAGTTCTCTCCCAAATTAAAATTAAATTAAAATGATGACGAATGCTAAGGAATATGAACAAAAGAAATTGAGTTAAAAAAGGGAGCTAGAGAGAAAACAAAATTTTACCTTCTTATCGATGAAATCAACCCAGAATCTGGCCTGAGATCTCTCATAAGGATCAGACGGCAACAAAGGAGCTTTATCATTCCAAAATTCATCAATATACTGAACAATAATGGAAGATTCACAAATGGGTTTTCCATTATGAATAAGAACGGGGATTTTCTTGTGAATCGGGTTCATTTCAAGAAGTAAAGGGCTCTTATTCCTCAGATCTTGTTCCAAATACTCATAGGCCACGCCCTTCTCGGCCAGAGCTATTTTAACTCGCATACCAAACATGCTGGGCCAGAAATCCAACAGCTTCACTTCCTCTGCCATTGTTGGTGCTACCCAAATGAGAACAATCCTTCAAGCCAATTGGGAATTGTGGAGAAACTGAGATCGAGATTGATAGTAGAAGACGCATAAAAGGCAAATGGATGCCTTTCTGGAAATTTCACCACTCTTTTATTCTTTTTATTATTTTCATAATACAGCATTGGAGTTGTCGTGGCCTCGTTGGACTTAAATATACTTTCTGCATTTCACATTTATTCATTTTCTTCTCTACGCATCTTATCTTCTCATTTTAATTGAAAAATAGTTTTAAACCTTAAAATGAGTCAAAGATATTTTCAAATACAGTAAAATATTATAATTTATAAATCACATTTTATTGTATACCATCCTTTCTATGGAAGATTTAGACAATTAACTTTATATGACTAATCTTTCACAAATATCCATTTTTTTAACACATTAATAGAAATATATCGTTTTTAAATTTACTATTAAGGAAAGTGTTTCCAATATGATCGATAACGATTTTTATTTTAGTTTTTCTGTTTTTCAAATTTGTATGAAATTTCATCTTAAAACTAATTGGTAATAGGTGAAGTAGCTCATTTATTTTAAAAGGAGTGTGAAGTTCTTTAATTTTTTCAATATGGAATTCTTAACGATTTTCACATTTTTTGAAGAAATATTTGAATCTTAATCAAATTTTAAAAAGAGAACAAGCTTTTTAGAAATTGAGTCAAAACATTAGATTCATTCCTCTTTAAACTCACTAACACATCAGCATAACTCAATATTTTGAAATAATGCTATTTTCTCTCAAATAAAAACTAGGATGATGATGAATGTTAAGGAATAGGAATAAATGATATTGAGTTAAGAAAGAGAGAGAGAAAACAAAGGATCTTCATAAGGATCAGATGGCAAGAGAGGAGCTTTATCATGGTCATAAACATTATTTTTTAGAACTCTGTTGCAATAAATTTTTTTTTTTAAATATGCTTATGAGTTTTTATGAATATATATATAAAAACAGTATTATCCCTTTTTTTCTCTTAATTAATGTATACAACCATGTTCTTTCCACACAAAAAGTATACCATAATACAACCATTTTTGTCATCCACTTTTTTGCAATTAGTCTTAAGTGCACTGCAGAAGAATTTATATAATGCTTTCAACTTTGAGTGTTAGAATGTCTTGAATTTGTTTGTAGACGCCTTCTAACAATCAAGTACGAAATTTAGAGAAGTGCACTATATAAACTCTCTAACTCCAGTGGTGTCATTTTGTATTCAGATAACATTCTTTCTAATAACATGTTCACCCTTTACCTTGTAGACATAACTAACACACTGTTAGTGAATCACGTAAATTTGTGTGTCGATTATCTATTTTTTTATGTTCTTTCGTATTCTTTAATTACCAATTTCGTAACGTTGAGCTTCGAATCTGGGTTAGTTGTTTAGCTCCCTACATTAGAATGTAGTTAAAAGCTTCTACTCACAAGTCACTTAAAAAGGCATTAACATGTGTAAACACAAGATAACCAAAGAGAAAAGGAAGAGTCAATGAACATGTGGAGTTGGTAATCCAGTTCAGTGTAACCATATTTACATCTAGGAGACACTTGCCCTAAATGAAAAGGTTCCACTAGATAAGATAAGTAATGACAACAAGAATACTTATCTAAAGTTTAAGCTAACTTGATACACAAATAGCTTTGTTCTATGGACTAGTTTAGACTCCCCTAAACCAAATGCTTCGTCACCTATAGAGTAATCAGATTCGGGCTCCCCCTTGAATCAATGTCTCTGTATATGAAGCTTCAAAAATCTTTTTGATTAACTGATTGAACGCCCTTCAACCAGCAGACTTATCCCACATGAACAACAATTCATTACCTCAATTCGTGCAGTTGCAACGCTCTCTCTCCGAAGGATTCACCACACTTGCAGAGCAGCAACACAACAAGTTCTCAGCAATGTCATCAATATTTCATACAATCATTCAGTTGCTTCACCAACTCCGAAGATCACAGCAACAAAATAACATAGACAATCCATAAGGAAAGAAATAGAAACGACAAGAATAATATTGCCATCTAAAAATGGAAAGAATAAAATCAAATATGCATCCATAAAGGAAAGAAAGAAGATGATCACCAAAGCCACAAAGAATGGCAACAAGAAACCCAACAAAACAAATAAAAGGAAACAATAACAGCTAACACAATTTGTAATGACATTTGTTTTACGGAAAAATATATTTTAAACGATAAATTGCTTAATATACTAATTGTAATTTTGTTAGGAAACAAATATTCAAATTACTCTACGCAATAACTTGATTAAAAAAAAGTTCAATGATGTTGTAGAGAACGAAAAATTTTATATAATTTGTTATAGAAAAATTAGTACTATGAATCACTTATATCTTAATGTTACGAGATCGAGATTACAATAATAAGTAGTCATGACATGAAGAGATTAAGAATATGTAATAAAAATGATAATCAGATTGATTTTTCTTCCACCAATAACTAGAGGATACATACAGTTTGGTGGTTCGGCTTCTACAAAAAAAACTGAAGCTATACCCACCATTCGATGGTTGAAAGTATAAAACCATAACCAAACCGACTTGGAAAGAAAACCGCACTGGCCAAACCGTTGGAAATACGGTTAGTCGCTTAAGGGATCTAGAGGTGGTGGTCCATGCATGTTGGGCTCGCTCAGATATTGGGCACTTATAAAGCCCGTATGAATGTAGTTAAAGAATAAGAAGCCAAGTTGTGTTGTCCATGGAATCATGGATAATTAAAAGGGACGATTGGATAAATGTCTAATTTTAAAATGAAAATTTGAAAAAAATATCCAAATATAGTTTCTATCCTAAAAATGTCTAAACATAAAATATTAAATTAAAATACATGGTACGTATTTAAAATTATGGCAATATACCTTTCTTGAAAAATAGAATTATACAACATTTAAATACAAAATCTTATCCAAAAATCAAATGTGGCGTAAATAAAGGAATCAGAATCTTGTATGAGAAACGTTAATAGTCCCTCTAAACAATACGCACAAATACAATGTCTATGACCAAATTTAAGCAAAATCAATATGAAAATAAAAGATAAACTTCAGTATATATATATAAGTACAAATAACAATTACATGCCCTAATATTGACAGAAATACAAGGTTTGCACTGTGGAAAAAAAAAAACTTCACTGAAAAAAATATATCAATACACATAATAATTACATGCCCTAGTATAGCCAAAAATACAAGATTTGCACATGCCAGACCAAATAAATAATAATCTATGCCCTCTAGGATATAAGGTACACATTCAACCCTATCACCTTTAACACTAGTTTAATTACACTGTCATCCTATAACTCTCAAACCCATGAACTAAACAACAAATAGCAAATATATAGTCTCACGACCTCAAACCCATGACTTAATCAACAAATACATGTTAAATACATGTGTTTTTTTTTTTTTACGTTATTGGTCTGTGCTACTACCTTGGATAGATAGTGTATTCGAGTTATTATCAAATTTAATGACTATAAAAAAATAATTTGACATAAACTACAGGTTTTGTGAGGTGTCTTCTACTTAAAATCGTCACAATAGCTCAGTTTCGTCCGCCTTGTCGCTCAAAATCAATTGCCGCCATGCTTTGGTGTCAGATTTCCACCACTCAGTCGGATCATGTTTCAGAACCAAATCAGTTAGGTTCAAGTGAAGGTATAAATAGATGTTATTTCACTTTCAATCCTGCTTACCTTATACAACGAAAACTTCTTTTCCGGGAGTTGAGAATGGATATGGATATGGCACGTCGCATTTCGACAAAATGACTAGATGATCAATAGCCCAGTATATGGTGTTTATTATTCTTGTCCTTGTCAATGGGCGTTACCATTACGGGTGTACATAGATTGGGTAGGATTAGGTTGAAAGGATTTTTTGGATCAACCCAAAAATTCAGGTTGATTGAGTTGGCAACCCGAATAAGGTCTCCAACCCAACCCTTAAAATTCGGGTTGGGACGGGTTGGGTTGTCGGGTTATTTATTCTTTTTCTTTTCTTTTTTTATTACATTTATTATTAACTTAAATATTTAAATTTGTGTACAATACATATTAATAATTAAAATTTCATAAAACTTAAATATTAAATATCAAAATTCAAGATATCTATTACAAACTTCGTACAAACATCATAAAAATATATATGAGTTTATATATATATATAATAATAATATTACAAATTCGGGTTGGGTTGAGTCAACCTGAATTTTTAAAAGTGCAACCTGTTAGACATATTTAAATAATAATATGTTTAAGTAAAGCATGGGTTATGTATTTGGATTAATAATTTATCACATTGGGTTATTTTATTAGATTGGGCTCTATTATGTGATCTAATTAATTAAGGCACTAGATTCCTAATTGAATATGGATTTAATGGGTAGAAGCTCATTCCTACTTAATTAGGGTTTAATGGGAACCCTAATTGAACTAGTATATAAAGAGACCTTAGACTATGGTCCTCCATATACCAAAACAATATAAGCACCCAGTCTTTCTTGAGTCAAAGAGATCCCACTAAGAGCATTCGGAGTTTTGGTTGAGGAAGACCATAGTCATCCATCATCATCTTGAAGCTATCATCAATTTTGCAATGGAATCCGGTATGTTATTCTTGACAATTTGACATGAATGATCCTAGGGTTTATCTATTCAATATAGATATAAAGAATTTATGCTAACAAGTGGTATCAGAGCAGAATTTCATGTTGGATTGTTAGTTTATGCATTTTCCATTGGCATTGTTGATTAAATTTTGGTTTCGTAAAGAATTTAAAGAATTTTTTTTTAAAAAAAAATAGCCGGCTTACTATAGCAGCGTTGTAAACTCATCGAGTAGGAGGAAATCTCGGCGGTCATTTTTTTCTTTGCAATAGTGTTCTTGCAACCCGTATTCTTGTATGTGGTATTTGATACCCATCACAATTATTGAATGATGTGCTAGTGGTGGATTAAAGTTAATTTTTTTTTTTTTTTTTGTTGATTATTTTGATTGAACTAGTTTCCTAAAGTTTTTTTTTAAGGAAAAAAAAAATCCCTTAGTTCTCTTATTGTCAAAATTAAGGATTTCAACATTCATGACAAAAGTCCACCATGTGATGAAATCCACTGGAAAAAAGTTAAACCCAATCGAAGGAGTTGGTCTTTAGTTGCTACAAGTTTTACCCATCAAACTTTCGGTTAATGACTGACTGGAGTTGTTGTTGCGCAAAGGTATTGGTTCAATTACCCGATTAAAGTCTTGCCGCGGTTCTTGGTTTTAATTATCATTTTTTTATTTTAATTCTTAATGGATGACTTTATGAGTTCGGTTTTAAATTTGATTAGTAATGGAAAAGTTATGTTGTCGCTGTTTTTTTTTCTTTTATTTTTAACTAAAAAGTTATGTTAATACTAATTGATGAATATGAGTTTCAAAAAAAAAATGATTGAATTTAGTGAATCTAAGTTTTATTGATTAATATTTGTGAAATTCTTGAAAAGGTTCTTAGTTCTTGATTGATAAGTTTGTGAATTAAAATCTACAATTTGAATTTTTTTTTTTTTTTGTGATATATTCACATGTTTATGTTACTTTAATTTATTATGTGTATGCAATTATTAAGTGAATTTTGTAAAATACTATTTGGTGTTCTTCCTCCTTTATTTTTTGTATAATAATATTATTATATTATTATATCTTATATTTTAGATTGAATTGGTAAAAAATAATATGTTACCAAAGTAGTCTCTAGTTTTAATAATGAAATATAAGATGTGCATATTCATGAATTTATGCGGATAATTATCGGCCCAAAGGAAGATAATTATTTGGCCAAATTATGGTATGCATGTGGTAATAAGTATGTGGCAATTATAAGGATTGTTCATGTGAAAAACAGTCGGTCCAAAGAAATGCTATTTTTTGACAGAGTTAATTGTCAGTACTTTGATTACTACGTTGAGAGTACTATTTACAGTGGGTGTTTTTTGCCCAAATGCTGGACATCAATGTTGTGCTAGGTATCTTGTTAAAGAGGCCCACCATATATGTGAAATTATTTTGTTATGTTTTAGTTTTGAGCATATGTTTTTTTTTTTATTGTTTCAGTTGGTCTTACTCAAATGTCTGGAAATCTAAGTTCAATCCCTAAGTTGAATGGATCGAACTTCAAGATTTGGAAAGAAAGCCTAGAGATACTTCTTGGGTGTATGGATTTGGACCTTGCATTAAGGATCGATAAACCTACTTCTACTGAGGAACAGCCAAATACGGCTAATATAGAGAAGTGGGAACGGTCAAATCGCATGTGTCTGATGATCATTAGGTACTCTATTCCGAAGTCTTTTCAGGGCTCTATCACGGAAAGTGAAAATGCCAATAAGTTCCTTGCTCAAATTGAGAAATATTTTGCTAAAAATGAGAAAGGGGAAGCAAGTAGTCTTTTGACTTTTTTAACTTCTTTGAGGTATAAGGGCAATGGAAACATAAGGGAGTACATTATGGAAATGCCTAATCTCGCAGGTAAATTAAAGGCACTTGATATCGAGATAAATGAAAATTTACTCGTGCATTTGGTACTTATATCCTTAATAGGGTACACTATGTCGGGCAAACCCAGCATGAATGGTGAAGCAAAAAGGCGAAATAGTGCTTAAGGATATGGTAAGAAGTATGATTAGTGATTCTTCTCTACCAGAATCCCTTTGGGGTGAGGCACTAAAGACTGCAACATATATCCTTACTATGGTACCTAGTAAAGCAATAGCCAAAACCCCTTATGAGTTGTGGACAGGAAAGAAGCCTAGTATTAGGCATCTTCACATATGGGGTTGTCCAGTTGAGGCTAGGCCATATAGACCTAATGAAAGAAAATTGGACTCAAGAACTATTAGCTGCTATTTTGTTGGATATTCTGAGCACTCTCGGGGTTTCAAGTTTTATGATCCCACTTCTATATCATTGTTTGAGACAGGAAATGCTAGATTCCTTGAGGATGTTGAGTTTGGAGGGAAGATAACATAAGGAAAGTTGTCTTTGAAGAGGAATTGGTTTCTTTTCCTCATGTGATTATAAATGATGTTCAGGCTCCAATTCCTGACTTCATTATTGAACCAATTATAGAACAAGACAACATTGAAGTCCCCGTTATTGAACCTGAAGTTCAAACTCAATAACCTCAAAAAGTGCCACTAAGAAGATCCATTAGAGAGAGAAGAAGTGCAATTTCAGATGATTATATTGTGTTTATTCAAGAACATAAAGATGATGTGGGCATAATGGAAGATGATCCAATCAACTTCCAAAAAGCTTTACAAAGTTCTAACTCTCAAAAGTGGATAAGTGCTATGGAAGAGGAAATAAAATCCATGACAGACAATGACGTTTGGGAACTTGTCGAACTGCCATCAAGAGTGAAACCCATAGGTTGTAAATGAATATTTAAAACCAAAAGGGATTCACATGGCAATATCGAAAGATATAAGGCTTGTCTTATTGCAAAGGGTTTTACTCAAAAGAAAGGCATTGATTACAAAGAGTCTTTCTCTCTGGTTTCATCGAAAGACTCTTTTAGGGTAATCATGGCACTGGTAGCTCACTTTGATTTAGAGCTACACCATATGGATGTAAAAATTGTGTTTCTCAATGGGAACATTGATGAGACGATTTATATGGTGCAACTAGAAAACTTTGTGTCTAATAATTCAAAGTCTATAATGTGCAAATTAAAGAAATCCATCTACGGTCTCCTCTCATCAATGGTATCACAAATTCCATGAAGTGATAACCTTATTTGGTTTTGAGGTGAACATTGTGGAAGATTGTGTATATCACAAGTTCAGTGGGAGTAAATCAATCTTTTTGGTGTTATATGTTGATGACATACTCATAGCTAGTAATGATGTAGGTTTATTGCATGACACTAAGAGATTTCTCAAAAGAAATTTTGAGATAAAAGATTTTGGTGATGCTTCTTTTGTATTAGGAATTGAAATACGGCGAGATCGTTCTCAATGTATTTTGAGATTGTCACAAAAGAACTACATTGAAAAGATTTTGAGTAGATTTGGCATGAAAGAGTGTGTGCCGGGAGATACCCCGATCGCTAAAGGTGATAAATTTCATTTAGGTCAATGCCTCAAGACCACACTCGAGACTAAGGAGATGAAGAAGGTTCCCTATGCATCGGCCATTAGAAGTCTAATGTATACTCAAGTATGTACGCATTCAGATATTGCGTTCATAGTTGAAGTGTTAGGCAGATATTTGAGTAACCCGAAGATGGATCATTGGAAAGCAGTCAAAGGGTTATGAGGTATTTACAGAGAACAAAAGATTATATGCTCACTTATCAGAAATCAGAAGTTTTGGAGATCATTGGGTATTCTGATTCTGATTATGCTGGATGTCAAGACACTTTGCGATCCACTTCAGGCTATATCTTCATGTTGGCTGGAGGAGCTATATCCTGAAAAAGTGTTAAACAAACACTTATGGCTTCTTCTACCATGGCTGCGGAGTTTGTAGCATGTTATGAGGCATCCAATCATGGAATATGGTTGCGAAATTTTGTCACTGGGCTGCGGATAGTGGTTAGCATAGAAAAATCACTAAAATTATTTTGTGACAATAAGTCGGCTGTGATGTATTCCAACAACAACAAAAGCAATACGAAGTCAAAACATGTAGACGTGAAGTTTCTGATTGTTAAAGAAAGAATTCATAATGGTCAAATTTTGATAAAACACATAGGAACAAACTCTATGGTGGCAGATCCATTGACTAAAGGTTTACCACCTAAAGTTTTTCATGAGCATTTTACTCACATGGGTGTTAGTCACTTTTCTGATTCCATGGTTTAGTGGGAGTTTTTTATTGAGGATATTCTTTGACCTTATTTTGTTTATTTTCTATATAGAATAAAGTTGATGGTTTATGTTTTATTATTTGAACTTGTTTATCATACATGCAGTTTAGCATAAAGTTTTTTAGAATGATCTCATTAAGGAATTTGAACCAGTTGGAAACAGGCATGATCTAGATCACTTTGCATGTAGTTTCCATGCTATCCATCCATACTTGATCTATGTCATTGAATGTATTGGAATTGGTGATCAAGGAAGGTTTAGTTACAAGGATAGTGATGAAAGCCGCCTTGATTCCATACTAATACAGGAGATGGACCAGATTGAACTAAAGGAGAATTCTATTATTAAAATAATCTGTTCATGCGCGCTTAAGGTTTATGTGATTTAATTATATTAGGTACATAGACATAGTCCAAGTGGGAGATTTTTAGACATATTTAAATAATAATATGTTTAATTAAAGTATAGGCTATGTATGTGAATTAATAATTTATCACATTGGGTTATTTTATTAGATTGGACCCTATTATATGATCTAATTAATTAAGGCCTTAGATTCCTAATTGAGTATGGATTTAATTGGTAGAAACCCATTCCTAGTTAATTAGGGTTTAATGGGAACCCTAATTGAGCTAGTATATAAAGAAACCTTATGCTATGGTCCCCGATATACCAAAACAATATAAGCACTCAGTCTTTCTTGAATCCCATCTAGAGAGAGATCCCACTAAGGGCATTCGGAGTTTTGGTTGAGGAAGACCATAGTCATCCATCATCATCTTGAAGCTATCATCAATTTTGCAATGGAATCCGGTATGTTATTATTGACAATTTGACATGAATGATCCTAGGGTTTATCTATTCAATATAGATATAAAGAATTTATATTAACACAACCTAAACCCAAACGAAAAACATAAAAATTCAATCCAATCCAACCAAAAATTAAAACTAACTCAATCTAACACTTACAATTTAGGTTGGTTAGTTCGGATTGTTCGGGTTGTCGGATCATTTGAACATTCTTAATTTTCCTGGAGTTTAAAGAAATTCCATTTTCAGGCAAATAAGAGGAGGGAGACATTTTGCAAAGAGGTTCAAGATATTGGTGCCGCAACCGCTTGAATTTAGGGCAAGAATTTTGTTTGAAGAGAGCAGTGGGGGCGATAGAGGAGAGTCATGAAGGTAAGGGTAGGGGAGAGAATAATAAACTTTGAATAAAATAGGTTGCAAATCCATGGAACTAAGATCTTCCATTTTTTTAACAAAAAAAATGGAAATTGTATTTTAAACAATTCAAAAAATTAATGTCCAAATTATTAGGAGAGAAGCACAAACCCAACAAAATACCAAGGCAATAAAAGAAAAAGAAAAAAAGAAAAAATCAGCCATGTCACACCCAATCCAGAAAGGAATAATTTCTATTACCCGTTGGTTATATAAAATCTTCTATAGCCCAATATCTTATTGACGTCTATAAATCCAACTATTCTTTATTATTCCATTTATGTCCCTACTTTAGGGTTTTGTTGTATATAAACTGTAAGGCCATATGAGTCGTAAGATAAGTAAAATACATACCGAAAATTCCTTCAGCTCACTGCCCAATTACTTCTCTGTTATTCTTTTCTTATTTTGGTATCAGAGCCTTATGGCTAACCCCTCTTCACTTGAAACACCATGGCCACTAGAAATTTCACCAATCCACCTGTCAATCAACTTTTGAACCAAGTCACCTCAATAAAGCTAGGTCGGAACAATTTCATACTATGGAAAAACATGGCTCTACCAATCTACGTGGGTACAAGCTAGAAGGATACATGACTAGGCTAATTCAACGACCACCAATGCTCAGCCATACTAATTCAAGAAGCTCTTACTACTGAATAAATTGAGGAAACCTCAAGCAACCACCCTCCGAGGATTGCAACAGGAGCTATCATCAAACCTTAATATAAAGCATGGTTAGTAGTTGATCAATTACTTTTAGGGTGACTCTACAACTCTATGACACCAGAAATAGCAACATAAGTGATGGGCTATGAGACCTTAAATGACTTATGGGAAACTATTCAGAGCTTGTTTGGCGTTCAGTCAGGGGCAGAGGAAGATTTTCTCAAACAAACTTTCCAAACCTGAAAAGGTACTGCTAGGCCTGGAATAGGAGAACAATCCAGTTGCAGCAACCATTCAAGGACGGTCATATATCTCTTGATTAGATATGCAAACTGAACTACTTGTGTTTGAAAAGAGGTTAGACCATTAAAACACTCAAAGAGTGGCTGTAAACTCCAATCCTGCTAATGAAGTCAACCATAACACATCAATTAATATGGTGAACAATCAAAATCACAGTGACAACCAACGATCACAGAGGATTAGAAACAATAATGAACAAAACCGAAATGGTCGCTTCTCAAGAGGAAGTAGAACTCCAAACAGAGGTCGTGGTCGTGGTCATGGAAACAAACCAACATGTCAGGTATGTCGAAAATATGGTCACTCTGCAGACTATTGTTATCACAGGTATTATCGAGAATTTGTACCCAATGTGAACTCAAACAAAGGAGGAAATAATTGAGGGTCACATGGCAACCCTTCTTTCCCTCCCCATGTTGCCTTCATGGCTAATCAGAACACCTATCCAATCTTTGCTCAACCAGAAACTGTGCTAGACCCTAACTGGTATGCAGATAGTGGAACATCCAACTATGTTACATCAGATTACAACTCTCTAGCTAATCCAATCGAATACACAGGTACTGATCTTGTAACTGTAGGAGATGAAAGTGAACTTAATATATCTCATGTTGGTAACTCCAAACTAACAAATGGTCATGCTTTATTAACTTTTCAAAATGTGCTCTATATTCCTGCAGTAACCAAAAACCTGGTCAGTGTTTCAAAGCTAACATAAAACAATGATATCTATATTGAATTTCATGATTCTTATCGTGTTGTTAAGGACAAAGCTACAAGGGCCAATTTACTGAAAGAGGTGCTTAAAGATGAACTCTATCAACTTCAAGATGCCAAAGATCAATTAGTTAAGTCGTAGCAAAGAGCCACTGGTGCAACTAAACCAATGTGCAAAAATAAAGGTGTCTTTGTCTTAAGTTTATCTAATATAGCAGTCAATATCAACAACGTAGTGATCAAAGATTTGTTACACAAACGTCTAGGCTACCCCCATCAAAAGTCTTAAAGTTTATTATAAAAAATGTAGTCTGAATGCTAAAGAGAATGATATCAATCAATTTTTTAAAGCATATCAGTATGACAAAGACCATTCCCTTTCTTTTCCCCTCTTAGATTCAAGAGCAAGTAACAGCTTCGATTTAATTCACTTGAATGTTTGGGGACCAACCTCAATGATATCTAGAGAAGGATTTCGTTACTATATCATATTTTTCAATGATTACAGTCATGGCTCTACCCCTTAAGACAAAAGAGTGACACAGTAACAGCCTTCAATCACTTTCTTACTATTGTCAAAACTCAAATTAACTCACATGTGAGGGCCTTGCAATCTAATAGTGGGTGGCGAATATATCAAACTACATAAAGTATGCTATCAACTAGGGATGAAATCTCAACTTACATGTCCATATACCTCGTCTCAAAATGGCAGGGCTGAACGCAAGCACCGTCATATTGTAGAAGCTGGCTTAACCTTTCTTACTCCAGCATTACTACCTTTATACCTATGGTGGGATGCCTTTCAGACTGCCCTATATCTTATTAATGGTCTTCCTGAAAGAGTTAAATAACATGCATCGGAAGTATCAATGATCCATAAGCATTCAAATTTACTAATTTTAGTAGAACCTAAAGCATGTTTTCCTAAAAAGAGGGTTTTAAGATCATACCTTTGAAGAACTCTCCAAGAACTTGATTGTACAGCAGCAATCTTCACCAGAGATCACCATGAACCACCTCAAAGTCTTTCCCACTATCCTCTTGGAGCTTTAGACAGAGTTGTGGGACTCAAGAACAACTTGAATTAGTGAAGAACAATGAAGAACACACAACAACCCAAAAGGAAGAACTTTTTCTTCTCACAGAGATTTTCTCTCAAAATTTCTATATTAGCTCTCCTCAAATCACTCCAAACTTCTTTATTTATTGCAAATGAACATGCAAAGAAGTGAATTGCATGGCTTGCAGCTCATGCTTGGAGTATTAATGAAGAGAAGATAATGGAAAAATTACATTTTCCATTTAGCATGACATGCAAAACTGATTTTCATTTTTCTTTTAATAAAAAAATATTTTGATTAATAAAACTGAAAAATGATTTTCTAAATTTAATTTCATAAATTAATTTAAAATATTAATTAATTTAATATCAAATATTAAATTAATTTTTGCACAATAATCATCTTCATATATTTAAATCATATTTAAATATATATTCTCTTATTCCGTTTAATTTGAACGTTTCAAATTAATTTCTCAAGCTACTCTAAAGCTTATCCATTTACGAGCTAGTAGGGGGACCTCGCGGATCGAGCTAGTAGGGGACCCGTGGACCTACAGATCATGGGCTCCAATGATTCGAGATTAATCGACTAAACTCGTTAGTCCAATCTAACCCTATTCATTAACTAATGGGACACTCCACTATAGCCCATAGTTGAACTCCCCTCACATTAGATATACATTAGATATATTATGTCCACTTAATAACCATAATCAGTAAGTCGGTCCTTCACAGGTTGTTTGTAATCACAGCTAGGTCAAAAATACTGTTTTACCCCTGTAAATATATCTTGTTTCTTAAGTTCCTACCAATACTCTAAATAACAATTCTGATGCATAATCTTTATGAATCAAATTCTTTCTCTATCATGAGAAGGCGGGGCCCCAATTATTCGAGACCTGGAATCAGTACTTAAGAGAACAACCTATCTATAACCCTAAATAGGGTAGAAGTGAATTCCATCTTGCAAGACTATGTCCCCAGCTATTCATCCGGTCTTATCCCAAAATGGTAAGCTTATTAAGCAGTGACTACTCTCACCATTTGCAGATCAAAGGATAATCCCGAATAAACAAGAATTCATAGCTAGTTTAGGATTAAGATCGAGTTAACCTAGGTTATATCATAAATGAAATAATCAGTTTTAATAGTAAACGATCGTTATAAAGAAAAGTAACTATTTTCGTGGTCCAGTCTATATGCAAACTCATTGCATAGGATGCCCCCACTCTCATGTCTCAACATGAACGATTTGTGGATCACATCGTTTGTAGCATCTTACAACTACCCAACATTCAGACTATAGCCAAGGATGCATTTATTGGATCTACATAATAAGATGGAAAATCAACAAGTCATTATTATTGATAAATAAAATGTTTAACACGAAATGTTACTAAGAAAATCGATTGATGTATCATCATTGAAAATATTTGGGCGTGCGTGCTATTCTTGTCTTCGACCTTGTAATCAGAATAAGTTCAGTTATCAATTTGAAAAGTGCACATACTTGGGTCCAAGCTTGTCAAAGTCTCCAGTTGAAATGCTATTAAGAAAATCGATTGATGTATCATCATTGAAAACATTTGGGCGTGCGTGCTATCCTTGTCTTCAACCTTATAATCAGAATAAGTTCAGTTATCAATTTGAAAAGTGCACATACTTGGGTCCAAGCTTATCAAGCAAAGGATATAAATGTCTCAAATCTAATAGGAGAGTGATCGTCTCAAGATATGTTATCTTTAATGGAGAGGACTTCCCTTTCAACAAGGCATCTGGCAATAGTAATTCTTGTAACTCTTATGTTCACACCTCAAATTTTCCTATCCATTTATATCATTCTATTCAGGTCTCGACGATTACAAGTGAAGGATCCCTAACGGGAGAGAACCATAAGCAGAAGCAAGATCGACCCTAATCCCATTTTTCATTGAATATAAATTATTTCTTCCAATTGCTTCAATACATCTAATACCTCCTTCCCCACCTCATGCTCCTCTCTTTTCCCTACCCATACTGAAGATCAACTACTCTTGAAATTTAGACACTAGAGTGAGTAAAATTGTCTTGAGGAGATACCATGAATTCGTTGGATTCAGATTCTCTCCTTTGTGAAGCAAACCGGACTTCAACGACTTTTTAAAAGCCTATATTTGTTTTTATCTTTATTAAATAAATACGGCTTTTAAAAAAACCAAATATTTTTTTAGTATTAAAAAATTACCTAATTTTGTGATCTTCAAATTACCTAAGGGCACATGGCATTTACTGAATGATAATTTCAAAACACACGTCAAAATGTGCAAATGAACCTTTTTCTTTTAATAGCATACCAACAAAAAGAAACTAACAAATAATATGCATCAAGTAATTAATCCTTCCACTTCCACACTGAAACTAGAAACAAGGAACAAAGGAGAAAGAGCTACAACAACAGTTTGTTTACTCAAACCTTTTCTTCATTTGAAGCATAAATTCACAGACCTTTTTAGAGTCGGGCAGAGACTTAGCAACACTCTCCTTTTGTAAGCATCTCTTGACCCAACTCATTATCTTTGGACACTCAGCCTCAATGCTGAAATTCCCAATGGTCTCATAGCCACTAAACCATGAGGAGAATCCAATCAAAGCAATGTCTAAAACTCCAAAACATTCACCTCCAAAGTAAGCCTTCTCCCCAAGAACTTCTTCTAGTTGCTTTAATATTCCTATCACCTCCTTCTTCCCTTCCTCTTGCTCCTCTCCCTTTTTCGCATATATCTTCTTCCCACTTTCATAAAGCTGCATTTTTAATCTCAGATTTCAAAAACGAGTATATATACCAATTACCATTAAATAAACTGTGCTCATGTTGACATATGCAATTAAAAACAATCATTGATTTAACATTGTATCATAATCCAAAGCATCTCATAATATTTTAACCTTTACCAAATCTCATTTCCTTCTTAATTTATATTGTTAATAACTTGAGTTTTATGCAAATTCTTATTGTATCTGTGTCTTGTATCTTAACTTTTATACTACCATTCATATTCAATTGTAGATTTAGTTTAAAATAAAAACAGGGAGGTATTATATAGAAAATCAATTGAGTCATCATCTAAGAAAAGGAGTAGTAGTTCTAGTAAATATTTTATACAAATATAGAAGATTTACCAATAGATCATGGTCTAAGAACTAAATTTTTTTATTTATTTGACAAGATAGATAATAAAATTGTTAGGGAGTCATATCATAATATGACATCTCGAAATGGACAAATCCACCTAAAATCTTAGATTCATTCCTCTTTAAACTCCTCTATTATCACTAACCTCGTCATAACTCAACATTCCTGACTACCTAATGTACTTTTCTCCCAAATTAAGATTAAGATGATGATGAATGTTAAAGAATAGGAACAAAAGAAATCAAGTTAACAAGGGAGAGAGAAGACAAATGTCACCTTCTTATCGATGAAATCAACCCAAAATCTGGCCTGAGATCTCTCATAAGGATCAGATGGCAACAAAGGAGCTTTATCATTCCAAAATTCATCAATATACTGAACAATAATGGAAGATTCACAAATGGGTTTTCCATTATGAATAAGAACAGGGATTTTCTTGTGAATCGGGTTCATTTCAAGAAGCAAAGGGCTCTTATTCCTGAGATCTTGTTCCAAGTACTCATAGGCCACGCCCTTCTCGGCTAGAGCAATTCTAACTCGCATACCAAACATGCTGGGCCAGAAATCCAACAGCTTCACTTCCTCTGCCATTTGTTAGCCAAAATCAGAACAAACCTTCAAACAAATTGGGAATTTTACGGAGAGACTGAGTTTGAGAGTTTGGAAAATTAGAGAGAAAAGGCTAAATGACGCATAAAGGAAAAAGAAAGCAGCTTCTCTTTCTGCGAGTATCGATGCCTTTTGAAAATATTCCCCATATATTTATTATGGTTTTTAATCTCTTTTTAATACAGCATTGGAGTTGCTGTGGGAATTAAATATACTTCGTGCCTTCCACGTTCTTCTTTTTTTTAGAATTGGATTCCACATTATCACAATCATTCAGGCCCGTCTGATAGAACATCCCAACCAACTGTTGCACACATGATTCAAGTTTTCGGTATTCTAAGGGCCTAGATACCGGTAACTGAATTCTCCTTTTTTCATTTCAATATTAAGCATATTATAAAATGACTAAGTATTTGTATTATATCTTTTTATTTCAATATGAAGCAGATTATAAAAAAATACGGTTGAATCATTTGAATTTTGAATAACGCAATTAGTGATCTATAAGTATACGTGAAGACATCAGCTAAAACATACAGCTTCACTGCAAAGAATTAGTTTTGATATTTTCTGAATTCTCCATTTTGTACCATTCTGTGTGTAACAGCTCGGCCCTCTCCATTTCCTTGCTAATAATTTGTAATGAGTTGTCTGTTTTACCCTTTAGGTATTCTTCTAGGGTTTCCCCTGTTATCACCTATTGTGTACAGAATAAATCATCAAAAGCAGTGAATTATCCATCGAGCAAAGTGTCAGCCTCGGGTTTTTCTTTTCTTGGCTGTATTCCTTGGGATTAATATTTCTTTCCTGGTATCAGAGAAACAAATGGCTAATGCCTTCTCTTCCTCTTCCGTCAGCCACAATAGAGCCCTTTCAAATCCCACCTACAGCATGAATCAAATTACCTCCATCAAACTTGATAGAAGTAACCTTCTGCTAGGGAAGACCTTGGCTCTTCCCATTCTAAGGAATCATCGGTTGTTTTGATTTAATCAATTTAATTTAATAAAATAATTAATTAATTAATCATTCAATTTAATATCATGTATTTAATTTAAATTTTCCATTTGAATTATATTCAAATATATTTCTCTCATTTAATCTATAGTTTTAATGTACATCCAATACACATTATTTTTAACCTATAATTTTCAATATGAATCTTATTCATATTAAATTAATATTTGAACTTTTTTCAAATATTTCGTTCTCTCATTTATTAATTTTGAATCATATCCAAAATTAATAATAATATCTAAAATTAAAATTTAGATTAAAATGTATCATCATACATTAAAAAAATTTCAGTTCTGAATTTGAACATTTCAAATTCAATTTAATGATAAATTACCTCAATACCCTTTACAAGCTAGGAAGGAGACCTAATGGACCTGCAGATCAGAAGCTCCAACGATGTGAGATTAATTGGCTAAATTCATTAACCAAATTAATCAATATTCGTTAATTGTGGGTACATTTCACTAAAGACTTACAGCTGCACTCTTCTCACTACATATATGTTTCTGTGTCCATAGATATAGACCAATAACAGCAAGTTAGTCCTTCACGAGTGTTTGTAACATTAATTGGGTCAAATTACCGTTTTACCCTTGGGTTACCTTTACATCAAGTACCAATGCTTCTCTAATGAACAACCTGTTTATGGTCCAACCATTAAACAAAAATCCCTCTCGGGCTAATGAGAGGGTAGGGCTCTTTGTTCAAGTCCTGGAGACACCACTTAAGGAAACACTCATTTACTTACCATGAAGTCAGGAAGGAGTGAAATCCATCTTGTATGATTATATTCCCAGTTACCCTCTCGGTCTTATCCCAAAATGGTAGGCATATTGAGTCGGCGAACTGGCCACTCTCACTCATACAAATCAAAGGACAATCCCTCGTGAACATGAGTTCATAATATACTTAGGAGTATCACTAAGTTGCCTACGTCATCCTATTGAAATAGAAACCTAACTAGTCAACAGAGTTACATCTAGTGATTACTATTTCACGGTCCGGTCTTGTGCAAACTCATTGCCTAGGATACCCCCACTCGCGTGTCTCCTACATGAACACATTGGATTACTGCGTTTGTATCAAATACAAAGTGGGCCGTATCCATAGTGTTACCAAGATGAGGTACCCAACCTTACCCCTATACTATACACCCTTTAGGTTGTATCTTGAACATTTATCCCTATATGTCTCTACATACCGTTCAAGACTCATAAAACAGCTAGGATGTTAGTTTATTAGATTTTAGGGTTAACAAGACAAAATTAAATAAAATATCAATAACACTTATTGAGAAAAACATTAATAACTATTTATTAATGACGGTCATTTAATTACATTCACTATCTACGAGTTTTAAGGCATAAAACTCAAAAAACTCCCACTTAAACTAAAACTCTAGTTAGTGGGATGTACATTACATGGAACAATGGGAATATTACAAGTACAAAATAAAAAACAATAAACTAGGACATCTCATACCCATTACACATCTCCCACTTGCCCTATATTATAAAATGTATATATCTCGTAAACCTAGATTCTCTAGATGAATCTCGTGAAGGATCTCATATCTGAAGAGTTCTATGAGCACGTTCGGATCGCTCCAATCTCACCGTGACCGAAATACACATTATACATTCAAAACATACAGTTATGCAAACAAACACAAATTATCGGCATGCTAAGAACAAGATAAATAACAAGGGAGAGGGTTCCATACCAGTTGAAGACAGTCTTCACACTTCAGAACTCCAATGCAGCGGAAACCTCCACACGATCTACCAACGCCCAACAGAAGCATCGACTGCAGCAGCACGAACAACCGCAAACTCACAACCGCAACGGGAGCTTCAAAGTTAATGCTTCTAAAAAACCCTAATTAACTAATTTAGGGTTGTATGTTTAATTTATGCAATTAGAGTAAAATTGATCCTCAATTCCACTGCGCATGCCTATTTTTTCATCAACCACCACTAAAGAACCCCGAGTATTCTCGAAGTGAAAACCCAAAGGGTGGTCTTTGGTGAATTTGGTAGAGAAAGGAGGAAACATGAATCTTGTTGGCGATAAGTAAGTGGAAGGGAGAAAGACGCTATTGCATAGCAGAAATGCTTATCATTTAGGAGGAGCTACACGATCGTGTAGGATTTACTGAACGATCATTCATGAAAAGGTATACGATCGTTTAGCAAAATCGGCACACTATATGATCGTTTAGAGAAACTATGCGATCGTGTAGGCGACAGTGTGCGATCATTAAAGTGCGAGGTAGACGATAGTCTAGACGAAAAGTGACTATCGTATAGGCTCTCAATTTTCTTAAGCGATCGTTCTCTATTCTCTAGCGCACGCTCTTACGATTTCTCTTCAGGCGCGATTAATCAAAATGAAAACCATTTTCATTTTAACTCATCGGTTACAATAACCGACAATGCCCCAATAACCCACGTCCGAACGTGAATTTTGAATTAATTATCATATAATTAACCAACTAATTAATTAATAAATATAATCATATTATATTTTTATCGTATAGTTTGATATCACATATCTACTATAGTATTTTCTCCTCTACTTGATATAAATCATATTTATATCTAATTTCTTCCAAAATAATGTATCTCATACATTTAGCCAATTATATCATATATAATTAATCAGACCAATTATATCATATATAATCGAACTTCCTTTTGTCAATTTGAACATTTCAAATTAACCCAAACACTGGTTCTCAACTTTATCCAAGCTACCCAGGGGACCTAATGGACCTGTGGCTCGAAATTCTAACGGTCCGTGAATAGCTGACCAAACTCTTTAACCACGAGATCCACCATCCGTTAATTGTCAGGCATTCCATTAAAGACCAACAACTGAACTCTTCTTACCACAGATATATTTCTGTATCCATCGAATATAACCAATCATGAGTATGATGACCCTTCACAGATGCTCGTAAGTACAGTTGGGCCAAATTACCGTTATGCCTCTATAGTTACATCTCACTTCTTAAGTACCACTGATTCCTCTAATGAACAATACAACATAGTCCAACTATGTGTGAACACCTCTCTGGGCAAGAGAAGGTGTGTGGCACCACATCGTTCAAGTCCCAGAATCGATCCTTAAGGGAGCTATCTATCTACTTATCCCTGCCTCGGGGAAGGAGTGAATTCCATCTTATGTAGCTGAGTTCCCAGCTCCCAAATTAGACGAATCCTCAAAATGGTATGTTTGAATCGGCGACCTGGCCATTCACACCCATACAAATCAAAGAACCGCCCTCAAAGAGACATATGTTACCTATGGTCATCCTAGTGAAGTGAAGTCTCTGTCATGAATGGTGTTATATAACAAGATGTTAACACTTCGTGGTTAGGTCCTATACAAACTCTTTGTATAGGACGCCCCCGCTTGCATGCCCCCAACATGAATGATTAGAATCAGACCATCTATGAAAAATCACAATACTTGTGACCATTCCACAAAGCGGGTTGCGTCCATAGCGTTACCAGGATAAGGTTTCCCTCCTATATCCATATACTACAGACCATTTCGGTTATCACTCAAGACATGATCCACTTGTATGTCACCACATACATACTTGAGTCACATACAGATAACCAGGGATTTTATGTTTATTGGTTTGTGGTAAAGAAAATAAAACAAACAATTGAGAAAAATACAAGATGTGAAGTAAATATCATATTTTATACAACACAAGCGTTCGTACAAACTTTTTACAAACTACAAGACACGAGACTTTAGGGCATCAACCCCAAAAATCTCCCACTTGTCCTAAAGCGAAGTGGGTGTACAATAAACTAGTACAAAAAAATAAACTAGGGCATAAAAGTCCAGTACAAGAAAATCTTCCACTTGCCCTAGTCCAGTCACGGGCAATCCTGTAGACCCATGCTTCGTAAGTGACCCTTAAAAACTATAGCCGTGAGAGCCTTCGTAAACGGGTCAGCAACATTAAAATAGCCTGGGTTAGACTGATCTGTCTCATCTCCTCAACCTCTTGAGGCGTCTTAGAACACATGTCCTTAGACAAAATGACTCCATGCCGGAACAGCAGTAGGCCCTTCCTAGAGTCCTACATCAAGTACTTGAGCAACATCTTGTCAATGTACGATGCCTGAGACAGTGCTAGCACTTTGTTCTTACGATCCTGAAAGATCTGTATACCTAAAACAAACTGAGCCTCTCCCAAATATTTCATTTGGAATTGGGTCATTAACCAGTTCTTAACTGCAGTCAGTAGGCCTACATCATTCCCAATTAGTAGGATATCGTCTACGTACAACACTAAAAAGACTACTTAAGCGTTGATGATCTTCTTGTAGACACAAGGTTCATCAACATTTTGGTCAAAGCCATACGACTTGATCACAGTATCAAATCGTATATTCCAAGATCGAGACGCCTGTTTCAGTCTATAAATGGACCTATTCAGTTTGCAAACCTTTTGCTCTTGTCCTTGGGCTATGAATTCCTCGTGTTGCACCATATAAATGGTCTCCTCAAGATTCATGGTCTTGACCCATTCATCTCGGTCAACATCCTCCATTGCTTTCTTATAAGCCAACGGATCCTCAACGTCGCCATTTGCTACCATAGCAAAGATTTTCGTGAAACCCAGATAGGAACAGGTGGGTTCAACAACCTCCCCCTACATCGAGGTTCCCTCAACGCTTGAGGTGGAATCGACCTACTGAATGAACGCCCATCGACAACTCTTGTTGATGTAGCAGGATTCTCAACAAATCTTGTTGAAGTTTCGTAGTTTCATTAGAAATCTCATGCAACACGACTTTGCTTTGTGAACTGTGCTCCCTTATATGATCCTCCTCCAGGAAAGGAGCGTTTGTTGAAATAAACACCCTATTTTCCGTCGGATCATAAAATAACCTCCTCGTGTACCTTTGGGGTAGCCTACAAAGAGGCATAACCTCGACTGTGGTTCTAACTTCTTGGGATTAGCCTCAAGCACATGTGCAGGGCAACCCTAAATGCGGAAGTGACATAAACTAGCTTTACGCCCATTCCACAACTCCAGTGGTGTTCTTGCAACACTTTTGGAGAGAACACGGTTGAGTATGTAGACCGCAATCTCCACTGCAAACCTGAAAACGAGTCCGATACGGAAGCGTAACTCATCATCGAGTGAACCATGTCTAACACGGTTCTATTTCTCTTCTTCGCTACACCATTCTGCTAAGGTGTACTCGACGTTGAGAGTTGGAAAATGATTCCATGTTCTATCAAATAGTCTTGGAATGCCGAGTCCAAAAACTCTCCACCTCGATCGATCGAAGTGTTTTAAATCCTTCTATCTAATGCATTTTTAACTTCAACCTTGAACTCTTCGAACTTTTAATGTTCAGACTTCTGTTGCTTAAGATAAACATACCCGTACCTGGAGTAATCATCAGTAAAACTGATAAAATACTCATAGCCACTCGGGCTCGCACATTCATAGGACACAAAGGTCAGAATGTACTAACTCAAAGGCTCCTTGGCTATATAATCTTTTTGCAGTAAAAGGTCGTTTAGTCATCTTACCCTCAAAGCAAAATTCGCACACTGGTAAAGAATTTTCTTCTAACTCACTTAGAAGTCCATTCTTCACCAATCTCTCAATCCTATTGAGATTGATGTGCCCTAAACGAAGATGCCAAAGTTGGGCATTTTCTTTTGGAGAAATTCGTCAACGTTTTGATTGAGTTACGGCAGTTCTGAACAATTCAGTATTATGGAAAGAATTAATGGCTAACGGCCTTAGCACATATAATTTGATTCCAGGTTTGTTGTACAAATAAAAACACCATCTTTATGAATAAACACTTTATCCACATTAAATGAGATAGTATATTTACATTGCAATAAATACTTTACAGAAATTAGGTTCCTTTTTAGTTCGGAAACAATATATACATCATTTAAGATAAGAAACCTATTCTGTAAAGCTAACTGGAGTCCTCCCACTGCCACAGCTGAGACGACATGCCCGGTGTACTCGCATCATCATCTCACCAGCCTCCAGCTATTGCTAATATCTAATCCCCTGAAAAGAAGAACAAACATGGTTAGTGGCGCTTGAATCAATTATCCAGGAAGAATCATCATTCTCCACTAAACAAGTTTCAAGCACAAGTAAATAACATTTACCATTATCGACCTTGGCCTTAGCCTTAGCTGCTTTCTTCTCTTTCAGATACCAAAGACAGTTCCTCTTCCAGTGTTCATCTTGGTTCCAGTGGAAACACTTTCCCTTAACAACTTGTGGACGCCTTCATGAGGCGACAGGCGATGGGTTAGCAAGTGCCTTCCCTTTTCCCTTACCACCCTTCTTCTTCTTTCCCTTTACAGAGTTAGAAGCAGAAGGTGCAGACTACGTTCCTGAGGTCGAACCTCTATGGAACGTCCTGGAGGATGAAGCAAAATTTGCCTCACCTTTCTGCCTCTCCTTACTTTTCAGTAAAGATTGGTATATCTGCAACTCATTGAGGAGAGTTGTAAGGTTATATTTCACTTTGTTAAGAATCACATTGCTAACAAAGTGCAGGAAGCTCTCCGGCAAAGAATGCAGGATTATGCTAACCTGGTTGCCCTCATCGATGGTAGACCCATTCAACTCTGCCACATTAAAGTGGACCATCATGTTTAGCACATGTTCACAAACAGAGGTGTCTTCTTCCATCTTAGAGTTGAATATGTATTTAAGAGCCTCATGCATAAGCTGTTCAGACGGTTGTCCAAACATCCCCTACAGGGACTCCATGATCTCACACACTGAGACCATAGGCTCATGTTTCTTGGCCAAGACTTTAGAAAGACTTGCCAAGATGTAGGCTCGGGCCTTCTCATTCACCCTTGTCCATCGCTTATATGTCTCCCGAACATTTCAAGCGGCATTCGGAGCTGGAATAGGAGGACAAGCCTCTGTGAGAGCGAACATGATATCTTCGATGATCAGGATTGTCGTGATCATGTGTTTCCATGTTGCAAAATTATCGCCCATAAGTTCTTCGGCGCTTAGCAATGATAACATGGTTGTTGCCATTTTGAAAATGTTGCTGAAAATACGAACAAAACTTTATTAGATTTTTCTAAACCAATCAGTTTTGCAAAACTATTTCAAGTACCCTAAGTTATAGACTTCTATTGCAATGATGCCTCAATGAGGCAGGACAATCGTCACCGGTAGGGTGATTACTTACCCCTTCGCTGGGATGAGACATTCTCAACCATTAGGCATAACTAACTCTTGGAACTGAACCTAACAGTCACCATTTTTGGGTCCAGAATCATTAACCTTTAACTATTCTGCGTAAGTGTAACCCCTCGCTTTCGGTGCCAAAGTCCCGCCTTAATGAGGCCACCGTAGGGAAGAAGCAGATTAGAACAAGAGATTAAGTTACCTTATCCTCTGACAGGAGATCAAATAAAGAAACGCGCAAAACTGCCATCCTTTAAGGGGACACTCCCAGGGTGCCTCGAGGTGATGCGCAGTAACTTTATTCAACCTAAAAAGGGAGACCGAGGGATATGCTGTCACACTTCTGGCTCCCACTTACTATGAACACTCTCTCCATCCACCTTGATATTGACCTATCCAAACACCATCCATTAGGGGGACATGCCAAAGGTGTCGCGAGGCTGAGGGTAGATCTCACGATGTGGACTATTTAGGAGAAACGTGAAAGGTTTAAGTGAACCATCTTATGCCTCAAGTACCTTCCACTGAATATTCTACCTAAGGATGCATTAACCTAGACAATCTGGCTACTGATTTTAGTATAAGCCGTCTTTTAAAACTCTGCTCATAAACAATGTTTGTCTATGAAATATGAACAAGTTCAAGTAGTCACATTTAAACACTTTAATGGACTATCCTTAACTTGCATGCATGCATCAAATCTATCTAATTCACCTTTTCAGGTAAGTTCCCAAGTAGGGGTGTTACGTTTCCGTCAACTTAAAATACCTCAGCCTAGACAGACCCGCCTTAGACAAAAGGTCCCTTATAGATAGATTTGCTATACTATTAACATTTTTATTAACCATTTAATCCTATTAAACTGATTAAAAGATTAAAGCCTTAGGGTTGCTAATCATATTAGAACCGTGATCTTAGGTCTATGTGATCCAAGTTTTAAACACTTTAAAACCTTGAATTAAACCTAAGTGAGCATGCATGTCTTTCTTATTTCTTTTAGTTCTAATTTCTCTTTAACTTTTAAAAAGAAACAACTAAAACCATTGCGCACAACAAGGCATTTATAACAGTTATAAAATAATCTATGTGTCATGCTTTATGCAATGTCCAGTCATTACTATATATAACTTTTATATAACGCGTAACAACCAAGCAAACATGCTATCATCCACCCTTATAATATAACAATTATAATATAAGGTGATGCATGTCAATGCTTTTTATGCATGCATAAATATAACTCTTATATTATATAATGCATGAGCATGCTCTTACATAATTAAATCATGCTTCTCTAAATTATAACAATTACAATAAAGAGATGATGCATGATCGTTGCATCACCTAAGGTGGGATTTACTATATGAGCATACCATATGACATATAAAAACATACATCGCATGTAATAAATAAAGGATTAATGGACCGGGATGAGCCTTTACAAAAAAAAAGGGAATGAAAAAACCCTATCTATTACATTTTTCATCAAGCAAATCGGTTCATAGGGGAATCGGGTCTTGAACCGCCAGGAGGTCTCCATCGTGTACTAAATTCTAGTAGGTAGACGATCATTCAGCGTGCATTAGACGATAGAAGCATGATTAAATGATCGTGTAGACGATGACGAGGCTACGAAGCCTGATCGTATAGCGCGATGACAGGTAAATGATTTACCTTGCATTACTAAGTGATTGTTTAGTTAGTTACTAAGCGATGAAGCTTGCTGACCTAAACGGTTCTCTAGCGCGCGTGTGCGTTTAAACGATAATCAGCGATCGCATACCTGATCATCAACACGATACGATCAACTCTTGATTGCATACCCCATTGATGTGTTCAATAGCGATCGCGTACTCCTTCATATTTACAATGGGATCAATAGTGATCGCGTAACACATTTTTTGCACGATGCAATCAACCTTAGATCGCCTTCTTCTTCGAAGAACTGCAACGCTTGCCAAGAACTTCGATGAACGACTCAAAACTTCAAACAAACTTTGAATACAGACTCGAGAACGATTATTAATGCCCAAAAACGCAGGGGCCTTTACAAATAACCACAAATGTAAAAGGATTTAAATCAAATCGAGGCTAATCATCCTGAAAACATCCATTAATCCGTACATCCACAGCAAATTTAACCATTAAACCAATGTAGAAATGCACCCACCATGAATGTAAATCTCATTTCATTGCAACAGATGAAATCGGAGTATCAGAACCTGACTCTGATACCAATTAAAGGATCTCATATATGAAGAGTTCTATGAGCACGTTCGGATCGCTCCGATCTCACCTGACTGAAATACACATTATATATTCAAAACATACAGTTATGCAAACAAACACTAATTATTGGCATGCTAAGAACAAGATAAATAACAAGGGAGAGAGTTTCATACCAGTTGAAGACAGTCTTCACACTTCGGAACTCCAACGCAGTGGAAACCTCCACACGATCTACCAACGCCTAGCGGAAGCGTCGACTGCAACAGCACGAACAACCGCAAACTCATGACTGCAACGGGGAGACACAACCACTAAAGAGCCTCGGGTATTCTCGGAGTGAAAACCCAAAAGTTGGTCTTTGGTGAATTTGGTAGAGGAAGAAGGAAACACGAATCGTGTAGGCAATAAGACAATGGGAGGGAGAAAGACGTTATCGCATAGCAGAAATGCTTATCGTTTAAGAGGAGCTACACGATCGTGTAGGATTTACTGAACGATCGTTTAGGAAAAGGTATACGATCGTTTAGTAAAATCGGCACACTATACGATCGTTTAGAGAAGCTATGCGATCGTTTAGGCTACAGTGTACGATCGTTTAAGCGCGAGGTATAGGCTCTTGATTTTCTTAAATGATCGATCTCTATTCTCCAGCACACGCTCTTACGATTTCTCTTCAGGCAATTGATCAAATAAATACCATTTTCATTTTAACTCATCGGTTATAATAACCAACGTTGCCCCACTAACCCACGTCCAAATGTGAATTTTGGATTAATTATCATATAATTAACCAACTAATTCATTAATAAATATAATCATATTATATTTTTATCCTATAGTTTGATATCAATATCGACTATAGTATTTTCTCCTCTACTTGATATAAATCATATTTATATCTAATTTCCTCCAAAATAATGTATCTCATACATTTAGCCAATTATTTCATATATAATTAACCAGTCCAATTATATCATATATAATCAAACTTCCTCTTGTCAATTTGAACATTTCAAATTCACCCAAACACTGGTTCTCAACTTTATCCAAGCTACCCAGGGGATCTAATGGACCTGTGACTCGAAACTTCAACGGTTCGTGAATAGCTGACTAAACTCTTTAACCACGAGATCCACCATCTGTTAACTGTCAAGCATTCCACTAAAGACCAACAGCTAAACTCTTCTTACCACAGATATATTTCTATGTCCATCAGATATAACCAATCATGAGTACGATGACCCTTCACAGATACCCGTAAGTACAGTTAGGCCAAATTACCGTTAAGCACCTGTAGTTACATCTCAGCTCTTAATTACCACTGATTCCTCTAATGAACAATACAACATAGTCCAACTATGTGTGAACACCTCTCGGACCAAGAGAAGATGTGTGGGCCACATCGTTCAAGCCCCGGAATCAACCCTTAAGGGAGCTATCTATCTACTTACCCCTGCCTTAGGGAAGGAGTGAATTCCATCTTGTGTAGCTTAGTTCCCAGCTCCCAAATCAGACGAATCCCCAAAATGGTAGGTTTGAATCGGCGACCTGGCCACTCGTACCCATACAAATCAAAGAACAGCCCTCAATGGCAGGAGTTCCCAACTCATTCAGGATTGAGGTCATGTTACCTATGGTCATCCTAGTGAAGTGAAGTCTCTATCATGAACGGTATTATATAACGAGATGTTAACACTTCGTGATTAGGTCTTATACAAACTTTTTTTATAGGACGTCCCCGCTCGCATGTCCTCAACATGAATGATTAGGATCAGACCATCTGTGACAAGTCACAACACTTGTGCCCATTCCACAAAGCGGGCCGCGTTCGTAGGGTTACCAGGATAAGGTTTCCCTCCTATATCCATATACTACAGACCATTTTGGTTATCACTCAAGACATGATCCACTTGTATGTCACCATATACATGCTTGAATCACATACAGATAACCAGGGATTTTATGTTTATTAGTTTGTGGTAAAGTAAATAAAATAAGTAACTGAGAAAAATATAATATGTGAAGTAAATATCATATATTATACAACACAAGCGTTCGTACAAACTGTTTACAAACTACAGGACACGAGACTTTAGGGCATCAACCCTAATACTTTAGTCGAGAGAGCCTTCATAAATGGATCAGCAATGTTATGCTCTAAAGTGATCTTTGTGACGATCACATCTCCTCTTCATATAATCTCTCGTATTAGGTGATACTTCCTCCCAATGTGCTTTTCTCATTTGTGGCTACGAGGTTCTTTCGAGTTGGCCACAGCCCCACCATTGTCATAGTATAAGGTGATTGGCAAGTTCATGTTTGGAACAACTTCCAAATCATTTAGAAACTTCCTTAGCCAAACTGCCTCATTTGTTGCTTCACAAGTAGTTACATACTTAGCCTCCATGGTTGAGTCTGCAATGCATCATTGCTTGATGCTACGCCATACTATAACTCCCTCATTCAAGGTGAACATTAATCCTGATGTAGACTTCCTAGAGTCCTTATCAGTTTGGAAATCATAGTTAGTGTATCCCGTAAGGATCAAATCCTTAGCTCCATACACTAACATATAATCCCTCATTCTTCTAAGATACTTGAGGATATTCTTAACCGCAGTCTAGTGGTCTAACCCTGGATTGGACTGGTACCTGCTGACTATTCCCACTGCATAACAAATGTCAGGCTTAGTGCAGAGCATAGCATACATTAAGTTGTCCATAGCTGAGGCATAGGGAATACGTCTCATGTCCTCAACTTCTTGAAGTGTCTTAGGACACTATTTCTTTAACAAATGAACTCCATGCCTGAAAGGTAACAAACCCTTCTTAGAGTTCTAGATCGAATATCGAATCAACATCTTGTCGATATAAGTTGTTTGAGACGTCGCTAGCGTTCTATTCTTACAATCCCTAATTATTTTGATACCAAGAACATATTGTGCCTCTCTCAAATCTTTCATTTGGAATTAGGTTACTAGAAACTTTTTAACATCAGTAAGGTATCCTACATCATTCCCAATGAATAGGATATCGTCCAATAAGTAGGATATCATCCACATAATGTACTAAGAATGCTACTTTTTCGTTGATGATCTTCTTGTAAACACAAGGCTCATCAACATTTTGGTCAAAGCCAAAAATATTTTATCACAGTACTAAACATAATATTCCAAGATCTTGATGCCTGTTTTAACCCATAAATGGATCGATTCAGTCTGCCAACTTTTTGCTCCTGACCTTAGGCTATGAACCCCTCGGGCTGAGACATAAGATATTCTCTTCAAGATTGCCATTAAGAAAGGTTGTCTTAACATCCATTTTCCATATTTCATAGTCATAATATGTGGCTATGGATAAGAGAATTCATATAGAATTAAGCATAGCAACAGGAGAAAAAGTTTCCTCATAGTCAACCCCTTCCTTTTGGGTATAACTCTTTCCTACGAGTCTAGCTTTGAAGGTCTATTCCCAACTACATCTCTCTTTCTTTTGAAGTTCCATTTACATCCTATGGGTTTAACCCCTTCAGGTGGATCTACAAGATCCCATATTGAATTGAAGTACATCGACTTCATTTCAAGATCCATGGCTTTGATCCATTGGTCCTTGTTTACGTCATTCATTACTTGTCTATAAGACAATGGATCCTCAATGCCATCATCAGGTATGACGACCTGAGTTTCAATTAAACCCAAGTAACGGTTAGGTTGTGCTACAATCCTCCCACTACGTCGAGGCACTCTCAAAGTTGAGAACAACGAGACTGACTAAAAGTGCTAGTCCCTTCATTAACTCTTGATGAAGAACCAGCATCATCATCAACAACTCTTGTTTATTCTTCAGTAGCTTCATTTAATACTAATTTGCTTCGTAGTATATAATCTCTCATGTGGTCTTCTTCTAAGAATGTGACGTTTGTCGATACAAATACTTTGTTTTCTTATGAATCGAAGAATAGACCACCTCTCATTTTCTTAGGGTAACCAATAAATTGGCATAATCTTGAACGAGATTCCAATTTCTTAGGATTTATCACTAGCACATATGTTGAACAACCCCAGATTCTGAAGTAGCACAAACTAGGTTTACGCCCCCTCCATAACTCGAAAGGTATTTCAGAAACACTCTTCGAGGGAACATTGTTCAAGATATGAACTGCAGTCTCTACTGCATACCCCTAAAATGAGCTAGGCAATTGAGCATAGCTCATCATAGAACAAACCATGTCTAATAAGGTTCTATTTCTCCTTTCTGATACACCATTTTGCCGAAGTGCTAAGAGTTGAGATTGGATTCCAGTTTCTATCATATAGTCTTGGAATCTTAAATCCATGTACTTCCCAACTCGATCAGATCGAAGTGTTTTAATAGTCTTATCTAATAGATTTTCAACTTCTGCCTTATACTCCTTGAAGTTTTCAAGGGCTTTAAACTTATGTTCCATTAGGTATAAGTAATCATATCTCGAATAATTATCTATAAAAGAGATGAAGTATTCATACCCTCCTCTAGCTTTTATATTCATTGGATCACAAAGATCCAAATGTATGAGCTCTATGGGCTCTTCGGCTCTATAACCTTTTCCACTAAAAGGTATTTTAGTCATCTTATCCTCAAGACAAAATTCACATGAAGGTAACGAATCATTTTCTAACTCATTTAGAAGTTCATTCTGTACCAATTTTCCCAATCCTATCAAGATTAATATGACCTAATCTTAAGTACAAAAGATAAGTATTATTGTTACTTGGAGAAATTCTATGCCTTTTAGTTTGAGTATTAGCAGTTTTAAACATCTCATGATTTAAAAGTGCTTTTGTTTCAGTTGATTTTAACACATACAAGTTATTTTCTAATTTAGCCAAACAAATATGAATCCCATTTGTTTTTAAATGAACACTTCATTACTTGTAAAAAAATACTGAATACATATGTTCGATTAAGCAGGAAATAGATACTAAGTTCCTTTTCATTTTAAGAACAATATACAAACTTTCTAAGAAAAGAAATCTATTTCCAGAAAACAACTTCACAACTCCCACTGCACGAGCTGAAATGATGTCTCCAGTTCCAACCTTGAGCATCATTTCACCCTCAACAAGCTGCTAAAAGGAACTAGTTTCTTGTAAAGAAGAACAAACATGATCAGTGGCTACTAAATCAAGTATCCAGGCATTGTGATCATTTTCCACTAAACATGTTTCTAAACAAGTAAATCACATTTACCTTCCTTTTCCTTCTTCGTCTAGTAAAGTACTTTGGGCAGTTCCTCTTCCGGTGACCTTCCACATTGCATTGGAAGCACTTGCCCTTGTCGGCCGCATTGGCCTTTCCCTTACTCTTCCCAGTGGAGGGAGCCTTCCCCTTTCCTCCTTTCTTCTTCTGAACCTTCTTAAGACCAGAAGATGAAGGTACAGACTTAGTTCTTGAGAATGAACCCTTATGAAACTTTCTAGAATGGGCAATATTTGTCTCTCCTCTACCAGTCCCTTACCTTTCATAAGAGACTGGTAGGTCTGCAACTCATTCAGGAGAGTCTGTTACAAAAAGAACTGAGACAAAAAGAAATGAAGTTGCAGGCAGTTGATCGTTGTCGTCTTTTTCTGTTTTGTTTGTTGTAACCACCAGAGCTTCTTCGTTGAAAATGAGCACCTATATAAAAAGAAAATGAATGAGAGAATAACAAGAACGAGAGAGAGTAAGGAATTCATTCTATAAAGAATTTTAAAGAAGAAGTAATAAAAAGAGACCCTCCCAATTTGCACAGTGGACGTAGGCCTTTAGCTGAACCACTTAAATACTTGTGTTCTTTCTTTCTTTATTTATGATCATCTAGCTTTTACTTAAGTATCGTGTACATGATCATTTAGTTCCTCTTGCATCGTTTACATGATCATTTAGTTCCAAATTGCATCGTCTACGATCGTCTAGTTCCTTAGTTGTCGTTTATACGATCGTTTAGTTCCATTCAACTATCACCTATACGATCATCTAGTGCTTCGTAATGTTTTTTACATTATTGAAATATCATCTAGTTCCTCAGAGCTTCGTTTACACAATTGAGCTACATTTAGGTAAACGATTGAAGAGTTTTAAAGCTTGAAGGATATAGTCTTCCCTGAGTCTTGAAGTGAAGTTGACTGTTAATGTTGACTAGTTTGGACCTGCAAACAAGAGAAATATTGCTATCTAGGAAAACAAGTGGTATCAAAGCTCAGAGAACAACTTAACACAGATCCAAGATTTGAATTCTTGCATACAAAGATTCAGACAAGTCAATCTTGAAGTTCAAGAATGGCTACAATCAGGTATGAAATCGAGAAGTGTGATGGAAAGACAAACTTTGAATTTTGAAAGCGAAGATCAAGACAGTATCGGGACAACAGAGGCACTTCTGGCCATAACAGACCCAACAAAATACCTTGAAACACTCACAGATGCAGAAAAAGAAACAATAGAGGTAATGCCTGTGAAACTATTGTCTTGAATGTTACAGATAGTGTTTTAAGTGTTGGAGTATATCAGTAGGCAGCGGAAGCAAAAAGGATCAATAAGGATCAATAAGCACTCTAATTCATTAATTTTGGCAGTAACTAAAGCATGCTCATACGTTAACAAGAGAAAGTCATACCTTTGTAGAACTTCTTGAAATCTTGATTCTCAGCTATAAACTTCTCCAAATCTTGTTGTGGACCAACTCAAGATCTTCCCCACTATTCTCTTGGAATTTTAGATTAAGTTGTGAGACTCAAAATAAGCTTAGATTAAGGGAATTTGGAGATTAGGTTACTGCATCACCATGGTTGAAGACCTTCTTCAACCTCAAGCTTTTTCAGTAAAAAAAAACTATCAACGACATCACCGATTCTCAGCCCAATCTTCTTAATTTATTGCATGACTATCATGCAAACACCATTGCTGCATGTATTGCAACTCATGCTTGGAAGATTGACTCAAATTCATGGTGAAACCATGAATATACTACGTGAATAGAAACTGGAAAAATCCCACTTTTTGGGATTTTCCATTTTTTATTCCTTTTCAAATTTGATTTTCAAAATTAATTTCTAAAATTAATTTTCTTTTCAAAAATGAAATCTTTATTAATTTTACAAAATTAATTCAATAATTAATTTTTCTAATAAAATTAATAATAATTAATTAACAATTTAATTAATTCTAATTAATTTAATATCAAATATTAAATTAATTTTACATAAATCTACCTTTATATATTTAAGTCATATTTAAATATTAATTCTCCTATTTCGTTTAATTCTTAAAATTAAACGTGTAATTATAACTCATATAATTACTAATTCCTTTAATTCTAATTTGAACGTTTCAAATTAACTTATCACACTACTCTAAAGCTAATCCATTTACGAGCTAGTAAGGGGACCTCGCAGACCTATAAATCATGGGCTCCAACGATCCGAGATTAATTGGCTAAACTCATTACATCGAATTAACCCCATTCGTTAACTAATGGATCACTCCACTAAAGCCCATAGTTGAACTCCCCTCACTGTAGATATATTATGTCCACTCGATATAACCATGATTAGTAAGTTAACCCTTCACAGGTTGTTTGTAATAATGGTTTGGTCAAATGTCTGTTTTACCCCCGAGATTACCTCCTACTCCTTAAGTCCCATTAATCCTCTAATGAACAATTGATCTGTGATCCAATCAACAAACCGAGTCCCTCTCGGGCCAATGAGAGGGTGGGGCCCCTTGTTCAAGACCCGGAGTCAGCACTTAAAAGAACAACATCTCTACTATCCCTAAAAGCGGGTAGGAGTGAATTCCTTCTTGCACCTTATGTCCTCGACTATCTACCCAATCTTACCCATGAAATGGAGGTTTATTGAGTTGGCGTTGTTGAGCCAACCCTCACTTATGCAAATTTAAGGATAATCCCAAATAAACAAGAGCTCATAGTTAGCTAAGGATTAAGGTCAAGTTACCTAGGTTATCGCTTTGAAATAGTCAGTCTTAAACAATAAACAACGTCATAAAGTAAGAGTGACTAATTTCATGGTCCGATCTTGTACAAACTCATTTGCACAGGACGCCCCCACTCCTTGTGTCATAACATATATGAATTAGGATCATTTTGTTTGAAGCACTTTACAACTCTTTGTAACAACTACAGAGTAGGTTGCATCCAATGGTGTTACCAGAATAAGACACCCAACCTTATTCATATACTAGATCATTTTGACTATTTACTCAAACCTGATTCACTTTTATGTCTCCACATAAAGTTCAAGTACTCATGTAATAGTCATGGGTCTTTTAGGTTAATTAGATTCCTAATAAGCAATATATATATTCAACAACAACTTATTGAATTTTCAGAATAAGTTTTATTGTTTCCAAACCACGAGTTGTAGGACATAAAACCCAACATTAAGGCAGATAGTTGACCAGCCAACTGCTTATGATCTCTGGAACAAATTAAACGAGATTTATCTCAACAAAGACTTGCCTAATAAAGCATTCTTGAGGGAAAGATTATTCACATATAAGATGGATGCTGCAAAATCTCTCACTGACAATTTAAACGAATTCAAAATATTGTCATCAGAATTCATATCAATAGAAGACAACATTGGGGAAGAAAATGAGGCTTTTATCTTACTTAACTCTCTACCAGAATCGTTTAAAGATGTCAAAACAACCATGAAGTATGGTAGAGAAAGAATCACTATAGAAGCAATAATTTCAACAATAAGAGTCAGAGAACTAGAGTTACAAATGAGCAAGAAATAGCAGCTAGGAGGAGAATGTTTGTTTTCAAAAGGGAAAAAAAAGAACAATGGGAAGGGCAATCAGAATGGTGGTGAAAAGTCTAAAATCAAATATCATTTTTGCCACAAACTTTGACACATGAAGAAAGACTGTTATGCCTTGAAGAGGAAGCTGAACCAATAGAACAAAGGAGGAAAACAGACAAAAAGCAATTGTGGGAGAAAATTCCCTTGTGAATTCAGATGCCTTGGCAGCAACTGAAAAGTGTGGTGAGCAGAATTCTATGGAGACTCAAGATTGAGTGATAGATTCCAGTTGTTCAGTCCATATAACACCAACTAAAGGGTGGTTTTTTACCTACGAGAAGTGGGATGGAGGGCTGATCTACATGGGAAATAACAATACCTGTAGGGCTGTTGGAATTGGGTCTATTTACTTGAAGTTACAAGATGGTTCAATGAAGTTGATCGAGAATGTGAGGCATGTTCCTACATTAAAGAGAAATCTCCTATCATTGGGGATGTTTGACTCCATTGGCTGTGAATACAGAGGAGTTAAAGGCACCTTTAAGATAATTAAAAACTCAAAAGTCAAAGTTAATGCCTTGTTTGTCATTAAAGATGTGCAAAAGCCACACTCAGCCTTGATGGCTACAGATGAAGAACCCACAGAAGATGAGCTATGGCACAAGAGGCTATCTCATATTAGTGTGAAAGGGCTGCAAGTTCTCTCAAAACAAGGGATTCTTCTTAAAGTTGTTGGAGACAGCTTGAAGTTTTGTGAACATTTATTCTTGGCAAGGCAACAAGGCAAGGTTTCCCTAAAGGATAGCATACTTCCAAAGAGATATTTGAATATGTACATTCTGACCTATGGGGTCCAATACACTCTCCTTCACTAAGTGGAGCAAGGTACTTCTTTTTCTTTGTTGATGATTATTCAAGAAAGAGTTGGGTTTATTTTCTAAAAACCAAAGATGAAGTGTTTGGGAGATTCAAAGAATGGAAAACCTTGATTGAAAAGCAAACCTCTAAACATATCAAACACTTGAGAACTGACAATGGTTTAAAGTTTTGTGGAGAGGAGTTCAACTTGTTTTGCAGGGAAAATGGTATTGTGAGGCACAGAATAGTGAGGTATACATCTCAACAAAATGAAGTTGTTGAAAGACTAAACAGAACAGTGCTTGAAAGGGTGAGATGTCAATTGTCTAATGCTCTTTTGCCTGAGAAATATTGGGCAGAGGCAGTTTCCTACACAGTCTACACTCTAAATAGGTGTCCACATCAATCCATTGAGCTGAAAACTCAAGAAGAAAGGTGGATAGGAAAGCCTCCCAAGCTGAAACACTTGAAGGTGTTTGGGTGTGTAGGGTATATGCATCAAAGCCAAGGTAAGTTGAAACCTAGGGCTATCAAATGCATGTTTCTATGCTTTACACCTAGAGTGAAAGGATATAGACTATGGCATCCTATTGAGAAAAGATGTGTTAATAGTAGAGATGTTGTGTTCAGAGAAAATGAGATTTTTATGATGTCCGAGCAATAATCTATATCTATGTCTAAGACCAGTAGCATAAGGTTTGAGGTAAAGCCTCAAAATGATCAAGAAGCTTCTACTTCTTCTCAGAATCTAGAAGCTGAAGGTGATGACACTACTGAGACAAGTGAACTTCTGTCAAGTGAACAAGTAGAGACACATAGAGATTTACAAAATTATTCCTTAACAAGGGACAAAACTAGAAAAACCATTGTGCCCCCTACAAGATATCTAGAATCTGACTTTGCTAGTGTTATTTTAAATGTTATTTCATTGAGCAACAATGAACCCACCAGTTCTGAGGAAGCAACTAACAGCCCTGATGCTAGATAGTGGATTGAGGCAATGAATGATGAAATGAGGTCTTTCAACCAAAATGATACCTGGAAACTAGTACCTTTGCCTAAAGGGTACAAACCTATTTCATGTAAGTGGATATACAAGTTCAAAGAAGAAATTCCAGGGGACCAAAATTATAGATTCAAGGCAAGACTTGTTGCAAAGGGATTCACACAAAAGGAAGGGATTGACTATACAGAGGCTTTTTCTCCTGTGGTGAAACACACATCCATTAGGCTACTCATCTCCCTAGTTATTCAAAAGGACTTGGAGTTAGACCAATTGGATGTAAAGATAGCATTCGTACATGGATTGTTGAATGAAACTATCTATATGAAGCAACCTCAAGGGTATGTGAAGAAAGGAGAAGAAGACTTTGTGTGTCTATTAAGTCTATCTATGGTCTCAAGCAGTCACCAAGATGTTGGTATGACAGATTTGATGAAGTGGTCTCTAAAATGGGATTCAAGAGAAGCTTCTATGATTGGTGTATGTATACCAACTCTAAGAACTTCAAAGAACCAGTGTATCTAATCCTTTATGTAGATGATATGTTGCTGTCTGGAAGATCCAAATAAGAGTTGGGACATGTCAAAGCTCTTCTAAAGAAAGAGTTTGACATGAAAGTCCTAGGAGAATCTAGAAGGATTCTTGGCATTGAAATTGACAAACATAGAAAGCAAGATAGGTTGTATGTGAGTCAAGCTGAATATTGTGGAAAAGTACTTCAGAGGTTCAAAATGGATGGTGTTAAACCTGTTGGCACTCCTCTTGCACCTCATTTTAAGCTCTCAGCTGCAAACAGTCCAAAGAGTACAAATGAAGATCACATAAACCATATGAAGGTTGTTCCCTATTCCCAGGCAGTGGGATCTTTGATGTATCTAATGACTTCAACCAGACCAGATTTGTCCTATGCTACAAGTTTGGTCAGTAGATACATGGTCAATCCTGGTAAACCACATTGGGAAGCAGTTAAATGGATACTGAGGTATCTTTGTTCATCAAAGGAAGCTCGAATCTTATATAGACAAAATGACCCCTCTAATGATGAGACGTATGGTTATGTTGATGTTGATTATGCAGGTGATCTAGATAGAAGGCACTCACTATCTAGATATACTTTCCTATGGGTAAACAATTTGATAGGTTGGAAGGCAAGTTTGCAATCTATTGTGGCCCTTTCCATAACAGAAGCTGAGTTTATAGCTCTATCTGAGGTTGTGAAAGAAGGTTTGTGGCTGAAGGGATTACTAAACGATTTCGGCATTATACAAACAAAGGTGAGAATATATTATGACAATCAGAGCACAATCTATTTGTCTAAAAACCAATAGTTTCACAGCAGAACCAAGCACATTGACATCAAGTACCATTTTATCAGACAGGAGATTGAGAAAGGGGAATTGAGGTAGTAAAGATACATCCCTCAGACAATATGGCTAATATGTTGACCAAGACAGTTCCTTAAAGAAAGCTTGGTAGTTCCTTGGACCTCCTTGGGTTCAAGTTACCTGAAAAAGGTTAGCTAAGATCAATTCAACAAGCAAAAAGGGAAAGGTACTCTAGATGTTTACAAAGGTGGAAACTGTTACAGAAAGAACCGAGACAAAAAGAAATAAGTTGCAGGCAATTGATCGTTGTCATCTCTTTCTGCTTTGTATGTTGTAACCACCAGCTTCTTCGTTGAAAATGAGCGCATGTATAAAAAGAAAATGAATGAGAGAATAAGAAGAACGAGAGGGAGCAAGACATTTATTCTGTAAAGAAGTTTAAAGAAGAAGTAATAAAAAGAGACCCTCCCGATTTGCACAGTTGACGTAAGCCTTTGGTTGAAACACTTAAATACTTGTGTTCTTTCTTTCTTTATCTACGATTGTCTAGCTTTTACTTAAGTATCGTATTCACGATCGTTTAGTTCATCTTGCATCATTTACACAATCTTTTAGTTCCACATTGCATCGTCTATACGATCGTCTAGTTCCTTAGTTGTCGTCTATACGATTGTTTAGTTCCATTCAACTATCGCCTACACGATCGTCTAGTGCTTCGTAATATCATTTACATAATTAAACTATCGTCTAGTTCCTCAGAGCTTCATCTACATGATTGAGCTACATTCAGGTAAACCATTGAAGAGTTTTGAAGCTTGAAGGATATAGTCTTCTCCGAGTCTTGAAGTGAAGTTGACCGTTAATGCTAAGTAGTTTAGACCTACAAACAAGAGAAATATTGTTATCTAGGACAATAGAATCGTTATGGTGTACTAGATTTTATTCATAACCGCATTGCTACGGAATTGAAGAAAGCTCTTCGGAAGAGATTCCAGAATAAAAGACACCTGACTTTGCTCGTCAATGACCACCCCATTCATTTCAGCCACGTTAAACTAGACCATCAAGTCGAGAACATGTTCTCTAACTGATTGGTCTTCCTTCATACGTGCATTATAAACGTATTTGAGGGTCTAGTGCCAGATCTAAATGGACGGTTGTCAAACCATACCCTGGAGGGACTCCATGATTTCACGAGCAATGAGCATGACCTCATACTTCTTATTGAGTATATCAGATAGACTTGCCAGGATATAGACTCGGGCCTTTTCATCGGACTTTATCCAACGGTCATATGCATCCCTAACATTTAAGGGTGCATTTCAAGTAGGGACCTGAGGACACTCCTCAGTTAAGACAAACCGCAGATCATCGATAACAAGAATCGTATTCAAGTTCGATTTCCACGTCGCGTAATTTTCGCTGGTTAATTTCTCATTTTCCAATAAAGCGATAATTGAGGAAGACATGCTGGAAAAAAAAAACAAATGACCGTTTTAGTTATCTTTTCCCTAATCCATTGCACAAAACATCCAATCAGTTTAGTAAAAACAAGCAATCATAGAATCCTAAATAAACTATTGGTTTGATTTTTGCAACAATACTTCAGAAGTTTAAAACAATAGCCACCGAGGGTGATCAGCCATTTAAAACAATTATCCTTGATGTCTATAAAATTAAAATTTGAAAATTGATACAAAACGTGACGTTTTAGTCTTTACTTACTCGGGAACCATTAATAAGTCCAGGAAATTTTTACTCCTAATGGTGATAAAAAAATGGTACAAAACTCGAGAAAAAATCTAGTAATATGGTAATATTTAAAAATTTTCATATTATATTCATTTATTGACCATAAAAGTATAATTTAAGACTTACGAGGAGTCCACAAGTAAATAAATAATTAATTAATATATCATTTTATAACGTGTCAAGTTATAAATAAAATGGTAATACTTTGATACATCCCAAAATGTATTCATCTTTGTGCATCTTCTTTAATTATTCATACCAAGAAAGGGTTAAAATGTTTTTGACTTCTCACAAATTATGATTGAACAATTTGAAACGATGCATAAATATGGATAATATCTGAAATACAACTGAGTATTTTTCTAAATAAAAATTATAGTTCCAAAAATTATCCCACAAAAACTCGCGTAGGAAGGGAAATGAAAAGAGCTCCTTTTGTTCAAGTTTCAATGTTTCTCTCGAAAACTCCTATTTTCTTTATTTATTTCTTAACGGTTGACACCTTGTTGAGACATAAAGACCTCGTAATTTTATTTTTGGTTTCCCTAAAAAAAAGTTACATACAATTGAAAATAATTATTCTCGCTTATTTACCCTAAATCTTCCTTTTATTTAACTGTTTTTCTGAAGAAAAAAAAAGTCATTGTTGAACTATGGCCGCACACAACAGAGAAAAAGAAAAGGGTCATTTCCCTTGAAGAGAATAAAAGGAGAAAACAACATTGAGCAAAATTAGAATAAATTGCATACAAGAGAAGAAAAAAAATAAGAAAGTTATCCAAATGGAACTATTGGATGATTGGTTGCACCTAATCTGATGTATGTTAAATCCAATCATTTATAAAAATAAAAGTGCCAGATACCAGATTTTAGTTAGTGTGAAGAATGAAGTGCACAAAGGTGAATGAGCACCCACAAGAACCAAAGCTGGCCATGCCATTGCTATTTATTTATTCATATGTGACTCACTACATTGACAAATTGTTCAAAGCACACACACCCAATGTGCAGATGAACAAACCTTTTGATCTTTTTAATATCCAAACAGCCCCAAACTACATAAAACAGTACATATGGAAATAAAAGGCTGCTGCCAAGAGTTTGTTTGGTCAATTAACCCCCATAGCTTTCTGCATTTCAACCACCAACTCGTAGACCTTTTTGGAGTCAGGGAGGGACTTTGAAACGCTCTCATTTTGTAAGCATCTCTTCACCCAACTCATTATCTTTGGACACTCGGCCTCAATGCTGAACTTCCCAATGGTCTCATACGTATAAAACCATGACGAAAATCCAATCAAACTAATGTCTACAACTCCCAAACTCTCACCTCCAAAGTAACCCTTTTCTCCTAAAACTTCTTCCAATTTCTTCAAAATTTCTATCATTTCTTTCTTTCCTGTCTCATGCTCCTCTCCCTTGCTGCCCCATATCTTTCTTGTAGGATCATAAAGCTGTTCAATATTTAAACCAAAATATTAAGGCTTTTCAAGTATTTCATTTTGAAAATAACCCATCACTCCAACATAAATTCTCATCACTATTTTTACATTACATTTTATCAAAAAGACTTCATCCTAGTGTGTTATGTCGTTCGTTATTATTCACCTAGTTAAGATATTAATTATAATTAACGAGTCAAAAAATCAAAATCTTAATGATAAAATAAAATTACTTGTCCTAATTTCAAGGAGGGAAAAGAACAGGAGAAGTAGAAGATTGAGGATAAGATGAATGAAGGAATATGATAATATAATAAAAGAAAAAGATTCGAGTTAAAAGGGGATGTCCACCAAAAATTAGTAATAACTCAACCACCATAAACAACATGATGTGTTCTACTCTGATAGAGAAATTTAAACCACAATCTCATCGTTACTCAACACTCGTATGTTTTCTTTGGCTTTTCCTTCTTATTGTACTAATTAAAAAAGAAAAAAAAATTCTAAAAAAGCGAGAGGAGAAAACAAACGTCACCTTCTTATCGATGAAATCCACCCAAAACCTGGCCTGAGCTCTCTCATAAGGATCAGATGGCAACAAAGGAGCTTTATCATTCCAAAATTCATCAATATACTGAACAATAATGGAAGATTCACAAATGGGTTTTCCATTATGAATAAGAACAGGGATTTTCTTGTGAATGGGGTTCATTTCAAGAAGCAAAGGGCTCTTATTCCTCAGATCTTGTTCCAAATACTCATAGGCCACGCCCTTCTCGGCCAGAGCTATTTTAACTCGCATACCAAACATGCTGGGCCAGAAATCCAACAGCTTCACTTCATCTACCATTGTTGGTGCTACCCAAATGAGAACAATCCTTCAAACCAATTGGGAATTGTGGAGAGAGATTGAGAAATTGAGATTGAGAGTAGACCCATTTTATAGGGAAGAAGGAAAAATTGCAAAATTGGAGAGAGAAGGGTAAAAGACAAAAGAAGGGAAAGGTGAGAAGGAGAAATAACATAGGCCCCTCTTTCCAAGCTTCTATGCCGTTCTGGAAAAATCCCCCCGATCAAACTTCTTTGAAATTTTCTTCTTAATCGTTATCATTTTCTTTTTTTCAATTTAATTGGGATACATTTCAACCACGAATCTCGTCATTTTTAACACATTCAAATGTCAATTGAGCTAAATTCGACTTGACAAATTATTCGCATTTAAATAAAAAGATTTGAAGACTATGTAAGCATAGTTCAAATTAATAAATTTAAAAGAAGGAAAATAAACCAAAATATTTACAACTAATAATAAAATATCACAATTTATTTGCGATGGACTACTATATGAGTCATAATAAACACAAATAATAGTTTATGTGATATTTTTATCAGTTTTGTCATTTATAATAATTTTTTTATAGTTATACTAAAAGGAAGATAGATCTCCAAAAAAAAATTTCTAATTGTGTGAAAATATGGAAATCAATATTAATTGAAAATAAAATAAGATATTTCTTGGACTCTTTACTACGAGACTATTAAACCATCATTTGACTCAAGAAAATTTAAGTTGATAAACGAAAGAAAACTTAATATTATATCAACATGTTAATAGATATAATATTTACAAATAAAAATAAAAGCTTATTTAGTTTAGAGATGATTTGGTAAATCATGTACAGTAACTTCTTAACTAAAAATTAATACGAAATTTGTCCACAAAAATTGCGGGGTTTGTTAAGTTTCATATTTAATTTTGTCTAAAGAGTTTTTTTTTTTTTTTTTTTTTTTTTTTTTTTTGATAAATTAAGGTGAGTTAACTTAAAAGGTTAACTAAACTTTAAGCTTAAATTTTGCACAATCTCTTTTTTAACATAATTGAGATAAGATTCGAACTAAAATTTCGTTAGCTATGTTATGCAATTTAATATTTGAATTCATCTTATTGCAATTCAATAGGTTTGAAAAAAAAATGGAATTTTTTCGCAATATAATAATAATGGCTTAATTTTTAAAAATAGTCTTGTGGGGAAGTGATGGATAGAGTCCACTATTTTTGGTTAAATCAACTCCACGTATTTTGATGAGTTTGATTTGTCAAAAATAATATATTTTCCTTATACTTTACGAACAATAAATAAATAAAATAAAATATCAATTTGTGGATTATAAATTATATTGCATACGAATCTGTATATATTATTAATATGACTTTGGTCCACATATATCTGTTGGTTCTCATTCTATTTTAATTTTTTATGTAGAGTTAGTATTTTGATGTTGGCTATATTTTTGTATGTGTCTAACATATTTTTTAAATTTGTCTCTTTGGGTGTCTTATTTGCCTAGAAAAAGTTTTGTTGTTAAGGAGATTATGTGTACCTTATTTCAAAGGATTATTTCATTCTCTGGATGCCAGCAGTTCACTAATTTTATCTTCTACCTTCTTAAAGTTGTCAATATATAAAGTCTCTTAATTTTAGGGTTCTGCTTTCCTAAAGAATTTTATATGTACTAAACATTGGTAGTACGGAAAGCAAGTGTGTCAATTCAAATGATTGCGTAGTGAAATTATTTTTAGTTTTCAGTTGTTTGTCTTGATGTCCTCCCTAGACCATTTTCAAGTACGATTTCTTATACGTGGAAGGTATTCTTATACGTGAAAGATCAAAGTTACACTTGTGAGAGAGATCTCAAACTTATTCTATTGAAAAATATATATTATTCAAAATTATTTAGTTTGATAGTGTAAGTATTATATTAATTGAATTATGTTCATTTTGACAAAAAAAAAAAATCTCTTGTCCAAGAATATTGTTGATATTTTTTATAAAAAAAATATGATAATTAGAAGGAAAAAAAAGAATCGCTCTTAAAATAAGCTTATTGATGTTTAGTTAAAGACCAAATAGAAGCCAATTTCAAATTTTATACTCAATTAGAAAAAAAATTCTCAAAAGGAAATCAAAATAAGATTTTAGAGACCAGACATGATATTGGCCTCAAACACCCAATTTGACATTCATTTGAGCCCCATTTGATAATCATTTTTTTTAAGTTAAACTTATATCATCCACATTTTTATTTTGATTTGCATATTTCTTAATTACAATAGTTAAATTCTTAGCTAAATTTCAAAAATAAAAATAACTTTTTGAAAGTTACTTTTTTTTTGTTCTCAAAATTTTGCTTGGAATTTTAAACTATTAGTAAAAAGTAAATAACAAATGAAAAAGTTTAGAAGTGGAAGTAATGTCCATAAACTTGATTTTCAAAAACAAAAACAAAAAACAAAATGGTTATCAAATGGGTCATTCATTTTTTTATTTTTGTTTTTGAAAATTAATCATATAAACACTCATTCTAGTTCTAAATTTATTGATTTATTATCTATATTTTACTAATTTTTTCAAAAATCAAGTCAACATTTGAAAATTAAAAATATTATATTTTTAAAAACTTTATTTTTTTTAAATCCATTATGTATTTAGCTCTTGTACTTTAGCGCGTCGGAAGATATTCTTTTTCTTGTAGTAAATTAGTTTAATTTTCAATCTAGAAACGAAATGATTATCGAATAGGACATTCTTTCAGGTTCATGTTACTCTGGAACCTCAAAGATAAAATTAATTAAAAAAAATTAAATTTCATAAACCAAAATTAGTAGTTTTGAGCAATTAAGTTAAAGTTTTAAGAACAAAAGTGTATTTAAAAAAAAATCCAAAATTATGATGACCTCACTGCTGACCTATAATAAATCTAGAGAAAAGAAGAATCTTGTGGCAGATGGAAAGCAAACGAGACGTGACACCATATTTGATTATTTATTAAATTAATATGGATTTATGTTTAGATATATGTAGACTAGATACGTCACTTTGGTCAATACATATGTATCAATATAATATATATACCCGGTAAAACTTACAAGTAAACCAAATATAGAGATGGCAACTAGGGTTGTTGTTTCCATTATTATATAATTTCAAGATCACAATGGATCTATGATAAGATCATTTATTTACAACGGAATGGTATACAAAATCAACAAATCTCACTGAATTAAAAAATATATATAGGATTATTTATGGCTACACAAACCATTGACGATAGTTCTAGATCTGAGCCAAGGTGAACTATTGTAGGGGATTTATTGAAATCCTTGAATTCAGAATATGGTAAAGTGACTCCTGGGTGGGGAACTACACCTTTAATGGGTGTCGCGATGGGTCTATTTGCGATATTCCTATGTATTATTTTGGAGATTTATAATTCTTCCATTTTACTGGATGGAATTTCAAGCAATTAGATTCGATTCACAAGAACCCCTAAATAACTTTTCAATAAAAAGGAAAGTCTAAAGTATGTAGGTTTCCACTTTTTAGCCCACTCTTTTTTGGTAGTTCGATCGTGGAAATTATTTTTTTCTGTATTTTCGGAATATGAGTGTGTGACTTGTTAGAATTGATCCTATGGATACAACAGAGAAGAAGTCGATCATCTTGATCCAGATGATTTTATCTCGTTGGATATTCAGTCTAGGCTAATATCTGGAGCACAGAATATATGAAATAAATTCCAAAATATTAGAACAAATATTAGAACTATGATTCATACTTATCAGACCTCATGGCCGGACTACGAAAAAAAAATTTATTCTTTCGTTTATACTTATTTTGGTTAAAGGATAAACGTTTCTTTGTCTTTTTTTCATTATATTCAGTCATTGAATAAGCATTGAATAAGTGATAATCCAAGGGTTCTTACTCAGTGAATTTTTGAACTTTTCTTGTAAGGTTTTTTTATTGAATCATCGTGGTTCTAGTCTGAATCTAAGGTTTTAATTGATTCATAGGGTCTTAACAAGAGAATTCCTATCAATAATAAAGAAAACAAGAGTAAAGTCGCATTACATACAAATCAAAGGAAAAAATAGGTAAATAGAAGATTCAAGAGGCCCCTAATGATCAATATAAATACGAATGAGCCGACTTGATATTTGGGCATTATAACTACAAAGAAGACTTTTCGGATTTTGATTCTTTCGTATCTTCATAGAAAAAATTGAATCATAGCATTAAGAAGTTTGAAACTTTTTAGTACACATATCGTTACGAGCGGTATTTGGGTGTTTCTGTTTGAGTCGTACGAGATGAAATTCTCATATACGGTTCTCAAAGGGGGGGTCCCCTTGGTTTACCTATCTCAATAAAGTGTATGATTGGTTCGAAGAACGTCTTGAAATTCAGGCGATTGCAGATGATATAACTAGCAAATACGTTCCTCCTCATGTCAACATATTTTATTGTCTAGGAGGAATTACGCTTACTTGTTTTTTAGTACAAGTAGCTACGGGGTTTGCTATGACTTTTTACTACCGTCCGACCGTTACTGAGGCTTTTGCTTCTGTTCAATATATAATGACGGAAGCTAACTTTGGTTGGTTAATCCGATCAGTTCATAGATGGTCGGCAAGTATGATGGTCTTAATGATGATCTTGCACGTATTTCGCATGTATCTTACTAGTAGATTTAAAAAACCTCGTGAATTGACTTGGGTTACAGGTGTGGTTCTAGTTGTATTGACCGCATCCTTTGGTGTAACTGGTTATTCCTTACCTCGGGACCAAATTGGTTATTGGGCAGTCAAAATTGTAACAGGTGTACCGGAAGCTATTCCAGTAATAGGGTCGCCTTTGGTAGAGTTATTACGCGGAAGTGCTAGTGTGGGACAATCTACCTTGACTCGTTTTTATAGTTTACACACTTTTGTATTACCTCTTCTTACTGCCGTATTTATGTTAATGCACTTCCCAATGATACGTAAGCAAGGCATTTCTGGTCCTTTATAGAGAATAGAAATCATAGATTTGTAATTAGTTATTTATGATTACTCGGGGGAGGAAGAAGAGTATTTCATTGCTGCAAATATGGATTATTGAAAAATAAGACATGTATTTGGATATTTCCCTTCAAAACCAACCAAAAGTTTTGACACCATTAGAAAAAGAAGGTTTTCAAAAACTTGTTTTGATTTAGAATTGATCGGAACTCAAATCTTTATTTTACAAAGATAAAAATATAATTGAAAATTGGAAGAAATAAGTATACATTTTAAAAATGAAAAAATTTAACAAGCAAATACTTTACCAAAGGGCCTAAATAGTTTTATTAACAGAGAATTGTACCTTTAATCTACAAAAAGACTGAATTTCTGATCAATACCACCCAAAAGTCACGTAACAAAAGAATAAGATACAATGGGTTTCAGACTATATTAGCAAACAAAATGATAATAAGAAAAAGTAATCTACTTGTAAAGATGCATGTAACAAAACGAAGAACACAAACTATAATCTGGTTGAATTAAGTAATCAGTATCTTTACTAACATTTTCAAAAACACAGTATCACCATCAATTTTGAATACTTCACCAAGAAATATGATAATATAGAACTCTTCAAAACTCACAACTACATGAGGAGTTTCCTTTTATTTAATGAGATTTCGACAAATGATTTCATCCTTTCACCATTGCTCAAATTCTATACTCGATTTAGAAGGAAAAAAAATAAAGATAATTTAATACTATTCTTAGAAAATGTTGAGTTTTCTATAAAAATTTTAAAACTCAGGAACTAATAATGTATACTAAAATTAAACATCTCAATCTTTTATATAGTGTATTTTAATCCTACATATTCTCTTCAAATTTCATCCATAAAAAATATCTTGGTAAGGATCGTCATATATAATTGTTTCAATTTAAAATCCATATTACATTAAGTCTGGAAATCCAATTTGAAATACATACTTTTTTTTATTATTCGATTTTGCGGCTTTGAAAATCCCATCAAGTACGACTTCCTACGCGTGTGTATAATTTCTTCAATATATTTAACAAAAAAAAAAAAAAAGGACTACTTAAAATTGAGCATAAAACTAATTTTTTTTTAAGAAAAGTCTAATTGAAATTTAAATTTAAATCAACTTAGAAAGTTTATGTGGTAAAATTATAAATTGTTATCTAATCAAGGTATAAATCAATACAATCAAAAAGTTTAAATTAATTAATTAATTAATCATAATTTTTAATTGATACACACTCTCAAAATTAGAAGTATAGTACATGAACGTTTTTTCCCTTAAATTTAGTGTTTAAAAATGATAAAATGTTTCTTTACACAAATAGCAAGACTAAAGGTGCAATTCTTTTGCAAGTGTATTAGAAGTTACTTTATATATTTATCTATGCACAAAATATCAATTCATCTCGACGAGCTCTCCTCAAACAATAAAATAGAATGATGTCAGCAGTGACTTGTACTACTACTAGTCTATATATATACTATATTCAAATATCGACCATAGACTTAATTCCCCTTGTTGTATGTTTCGATGGAAATAGTGACTACACCCAAAATTCTAAGACTTTCATGTTGACTCCACCAAGCAAGCCACATGTTCAGATCCGGGCATTCCCAATTCGATTTTGTGGTGACGAAAGGTATAACTTGTACAAATCTTTTCCATTTTTTTCCAATTCGCATCCCGATCCATTTGTTCGCGCTATTTTACTTAGAATCGGCAGACATTTCTAGAACACCTCAACAGAGGACAAACATAGTCAATTCGTGAAGAGCACACTTAATGTGTAAACCTCTTTAGATATGAATCTATTTGATTCAGAGCGGAGGAAGAACTATGCATCATATCTCAATTTTAATTCAAAGACATGGTTTTAGATTCACACTCCATGTTCTAAGAAATATTTACTATCCGACAAAGCAGAAAAACGGAGTCTTGTCTAAAGAAATGCCTTAAAAGGGCAGAATGTTATAGAACCTTTCTACACGAAGATAGTGCTTTTTTCAAACTCTCTCAAAATGAGAAATCTAAACTTCCAAATCACTATATGCCTATTAGGTTCCTTGACTTATCTGACAAGGGTACAAAAGGTATCTTAGACATTTTCTATTTTTAGATTACTTTTTCATACTACTGCCGATATCTAAGTAATGCCAAAAATTTGTATCCTCATTTTTTATGATATTAATATGCATTGGATTCGAGTGATACTATCAAAGCGAATTCTTTAGAGAAAAAAATCTACTCCACAATAGGAAGTACTGATAAATTGAGATTTTTGGTGTAAGTATGTTTCATAATCTATACTTTAGTCCGAAAGAAGTGTGATTTCATACGGAAACAAATGAGCTCACCATCGATATCGACACAATCGAAGATCGCCAAAGTGTTCGGGAGTTCTTTATATTCATCCTGTTTCCTTCTTCTTGTGTGCTATAATATCTCGTTCGTACCATCTTCTCATTTGTTCTTGAGCCTAATATGTAACAGAAGAGGGTTCGAAAAAAGGTCAAATCTTTGATGATATCCAATCAATACAATGATTGAGTTGTGCTGAAACACTTTCTGATGATATCCCACATCTGAACTGAAATTCTTTCTGGTTAAAGACTCTTCTTTTCTAGTTGACTAGCCCCTGGAACACATTCAGGAGATTTCTCTAGATAAAAGCTATGAGGTTTGCTCTGTGGCAACATGCTTTGGGGTGGCGGTCCCGCTTATATGGAGTCAAATCAATAGTTCGAAAGAAGCAACGACTTACATATTATCAATCTCATCGACTTATCATAACGTATCATAGCCTAAATCCCATCCAATCGAAATCGCTTTTTTGAAAATACGAGAACATATAAGTCCATACAAGTAGAAGAGATATATTATTTGATAAGAAAAAAGAAAAAAATGTGAACGGTGATATCGGCGAGATTGGAGATTATATAAAATAGAACCTGGGTCCTCTGAACAATGATCGATTGAATGATAAAGAAAGAGAATTCTGGTTCAGGTTCTCCACCTTAACGAAACACGACAAAAGGATTGTATCCACCTTCTAATGAGTTGATTCATTAGTAATCACATTATCAAAGAATACTCTGGTTATCAATGATTGACATCGGTGTAATTTACTTACGATAACTTAGTTGATCAGTTCATAAAAATATCCTAATGAATTATGAGTCAATACATCGCTGTTAGCAGAAACGGACATTCTTGCTAATTATCAGACAATGACATCTATCTTCACCAAACCTATGCGACAAAACTCCTATCTTCCTTTCATTATCAGATATTTCTTTAAACAGTTCCTTGGTATAACAAAGCCTAACGGTATATTTCTTATTGATGTATAGTGACTGAGTGATATGATAGAAGTGGCGAGATATTCATGATGGATAAGTGGCGATATTGATATTAGTCACGACACGTGACCTTGATCGGAGCTAGAGCTCTAACAGTATGATTGCCTTAGACTTATGGATATGTACGGTAATATAGGACGTTTTATGATCCATCCTTCAATTACGAATTAACAAATAGAACTGTCTACCTTGCAACAATATGGAGTTCCAAACATTCATCGATACTGGAAATTGATATGAAGTCAGAATTACTATCCTTTGGTCTACTTATCATTAGAACTACTTCTAGGATTGAGCTGAAAAGATGTCAATCTAACAATATTATTCTTTGTTTTTATGTGGCTATGACCCTATATTAGATCAAATAAGCCGTACACGCTTTAAAGCATCCGAATGAATAAATACAGTGCGAATTATAATAACTAGAAGACTTCATTTATTCCATCGACAAACAAAAGTCACAGTTTTCAACTCCAATTTCACATATACACAGGTAATGTAACTTCAGAAAGAAATGTTCTATTACTAATACGATATACTCGTTCCATAAACCATGGTCCAATGCATACAAGACTTGTAGCACTTACCAAATGAGCCCTATCGATTATATTAAACAATCTCACAAAAAGAACCCCAAAAAAAAAATCCCCAATTCTATTGTTATTATAAATAGACATAGAGAAACCCCATCCCTAATTTATTAATAATTAAGATCTCATGCATCACTCACATAACCAACTTGGGATTTTGCGATATCAGGTAAATCGGTTCATCCATACATGTGGATCCTTTCTATACAGATCAGGAATGGCTTGTTTCACCACTAAATGTATCTCTAGTAATTGCTCCATAGATCCTATATTATATATATGAAGAATAAATTATATCTTTAATATATGTACAAATGGTATATTTAGAAGAATTAACGAATAACATTAAAGATCTTATATATACCGAATTAGCAGCCCTTAGGTCTCTAGAGAAAAAATGGGAACATATATTATATTATTATATTAAAATTTCATAGCCTAATTAAGGAGGGGGCGTTTGTTGGGATCCTCTACGGACAAAAAAAAGAATTGCAGTCGAGTTTATAATGATCGAGGAGTGGACATTAGCTTCTCGGCTCGAAACCCAGGATATCCCTTAATAATGGATACAAAATGGATCTTGTTCTATTCAGTTGATCCAGTAAAGATTCTCTATTGAACAATACGAATCCGAAGTTTAAGAAGGGGAAGGAACAGGAGTCCTCGACCCGCAATCAGAATAGAATGGAGGATTTATCAATCAAATAAGTTTGGCTCTAAACGAATATGCGCCCTTGGGGCTTTCTATTTTGATTGTAGTCGAAAGCCAATGAATTGGATCTTCCCCTAATTGTGCTAGTCATTCGGGTGCAAGTATAGATCATATTTTATGATGAATGAGTGATGAGGCTTCAAGAGAAGAGTTCGATAAGTATTCTTTGGCAGAGTGGAACTAGTCAGTACCAAGAATCACTGAGATAGATCTTTCAAAGAACAGGCTTTTTCCGAATACGACCAATTGCATTGAGATACTGCCAGATCCTCTTTTTCCTATTCAAAGATCAGACTTTTGTCTCTGTAATTTCTTCACATCGAGAATTCTTGCAAGATGAAGAGATTCAAAAGGGCTGGCCTACCTTCCCCAAAACAGATTATCTCCATCAGTTATAATATATAAAAAGATGTTTAATCAAGAATTATCTTTTTCAGTCAAAGAAAAGCACATTCGGATTGTGTTCTGATTTCATCTCTCCAATGAATGGCTTAGAACCAATAGTTCAATTAATCTAACTGGCTATATATTTCCATTCTAATACTTGTGCGTATCCTGAAGATTTTAATTCAGGTATTGTAATCAAAATCTGTTACTAATGTAACAGGAAAACATTATTTGGATTAAATGAACATAACTATCATTGTTGAGAAATTAATATGGTGAGACTTTCCCAGTGAAATCAGAGATTTGGATTCATGTAACAAGAGAAGATTGTCCCATTCCTTAGTCCGGATAAATAATGATGGCATGAAAAATAGGAAATTAAGTCGGAAAACATAAATTGATTGGGTAGTAGAGTCGTGAAACACCAGTTTCTTTCCATATTGGCACTTTAGCTCCAATGGAACAATTATCTACGTGCTGAGCAAACATGGAAGAATTGAAACTTAAGATCAAAACATTATGTATGGATGGTATGAAACTGTCTAAACAAGACATGTTGAACAGCGAACCAACCAGAGTTACTACTCACTACATCAAAAAAATTCCAGTAATGAAAGATGTAAACTCCATTGGAAAATAAAAAATACGCATCGCAGGATGCCAATGGTGTTGCTATCCTGTTATGGATTACAATAACGAATCATTGGTTTAAACTATGAATAACTAAAGTTTAAAATAGAATAGACCACTCTCCTTCGTAACTTAAGGTCGACGTATCTTCTCAATTGAAAAGAATCCCCTATTGATAATGACATTCCAGTTCCAACGAGCCTAACAGAGGCGGTTTGTTCCTATTTCAGATATTCACGACCTCTCTTATTGAATTCACTCCGACCCGATAGACCCCATATATTTGGAAACGTATCATGCTATGGGTAAGTCGCCACATCCCTAAAACGGAACTAGTAATGTAACTTTATCTGCTGGTTACGGGTAAGCATTTTTTAACCCCAAGGTTTCTATTTATATCAATCTACCCATTGGTTTAATTCAGTTGAGCATATACTTCGGGGTGGGTGCAAGGGCGGATGAATTTTCAAAGCGGACTCCCATTCATAGATAGAAGAAGATCGCCAAGATTTCGTGATCGGTTGCCGAACTTATTCCTTCCAATTCAAATGGGTATTCTCCAACATTATGCGCTTGAAGAGACTCGAAAACTCACTTCTTTAGCACGAAGATTTTGAAGTCTCTCGTGTCTACCATTTTCACCACCAAGGCATCTTGAAAGTTGAAAGTCATATCCATTGAAATATGATAATTACTAATGTGATGTAAGAAATATATACAAAGTGGAGTGTTAGAGTATTTATATTGCTCGGTCATGTCATATAGGTCCGAGTCGGGACACCCAATGTGCTTCGATTTGAATTATCCGGCAGGATTCTTAGCTAATTATATCAAAAGAATGGACAAATCAAATCCTATTTCTCGATTCAATAGAAGCCAAAGGATGAATAGGGTCCCAAAAACCAGAGATATGTAAAAACAGGTCCGATATGCCTATTCTACACCTAAATGGAAATATAAGGATGTAGGGATCCATATGTAAAACATGTTATCTATTTAAATACGCTCGATAACCTCTTCTCATAATTAAAATGTATATAAACCTAGCCATAAAATTCGGTCTGGCTCGTAATGCGAATGAACTTATAATCATGGAATCGACTCGTCATCAAGTTAGAGATTATAGTTATAACCACTAGCCCATTCCCATTTTGGGCGGAACAATCTACTAATTCTTTGATTTCCAGTTAGTAAGAGAGAATCTTGAACTAAGAAATAGATTCCTAGAAGCTAAACAAAAAACGGGTCTCCTGAGCAATTTCCAATAATCGGTTCATGTGATATTCCTGTATAGTAGATTCTTATCAACACATACAATCAATACTCCATTCGATGGAATTGTTTGATCTTGAAGGAGAAATCTTCTATAATATCCGTGACGTAGGGGTTATTTCTTGTTTCGTCCAGTCATTAATAACTTGAATTATTTTTAGATAATAGTAGATGAAACAATGCTCGTAAGGAGTCTTATTGAAACCAAGAAATCATAGGCCTGCTGTCCATCCCCACCAAGAATAAATGAAGTTTCCGGAAAAAAAACACCTGCTAGTGGAGGAAGACCTCCATAAGAATAAGAGACATAGGGCTAAGAGAGAGCCAAAAAGAGGATCTTGTTGTTATTAATACCTGCATAATCTCGAAAATGTTATCAGTCCGGTACGTAGACAAATGATACAAATGCGAGCAAAAGTTCTAGATTTCATGGCGATATAGAACAACATTAAGTTATCATGCTTGCATATCCACTATTGAAGTCTCCAACAATTATTCAATAATACAATATCCGATTTGAACGATGCGAATAACCGCAGCATCAACGTTTCATGCTGTTTGGTAAATAGCAATGAGATCCCCAATATCGTGCCCTAAGAAAAACTAGGATTTCCAGAAGAAGATACCATTTATTTGATGAGAAATAAAAAGGAATATTGAAAATTCGTAAGTGGCTGAAGCTGAAGTAGCTACTTTCGTAAGTAACAGAAAGAAAACCAGCACGATCTGGCGTGGGAGAGTCAAGAGTCGAAAAGAGGATTCCTCACTTCTTCCTCATTCAAAACCGTGCATGAGGAACTTTCATCTCACACGGCTCCGCTAAGCTAAGTGATAAAAGAAAGAAGAATCACTTCCTTTATTTTTTTGATTGACCTTCCTCGCGTATGTTTATAAGACCAAGATCCATTCGATTTCTAAAAAGGAATTACTAATCCTTACTTTTCGAGGAACTTCTCTCATCAGTGTTGTGAATGACTGATTTTTCTGCATCTTTTTTGACCTTATTTCCGTAGGAGCAAGTCAAAGATGGGAAATAAAACCCTCTGATTTGATTCGTGTCTCACTAGCCATGTGATGATCATCTTAAGGCGTATCCCTTTTGTTGACGGATGCCTCCATTAACACTCGTAGTTTTCTGAAGTGAGAACCAACTATTACATCTATCATCGAGAATTCAAGCTATTGTATACGTCATAGTCCGATCCTTTTGTAGGAACTCCCCGTAATAACGAACTTGCAAAATTGAATCTGTTTATCATAAAAAGCATTCGTTGTTCCCTGACTCTGCTTCACCTTAATTGTTTATTGTGAACAAGTAAAAAGTTATGTCTGGTCTGAGTGGGCGACTAGTAATTTCTCTCTGCATGTCCATGAAGTTTTGAAAATCCAACTCTCAAGAGATAGATAGAGAAAGATATGGAATTTATCGAACGAACCGCACTCCTTCGTATAGTAGGATCATTGATGAAAGGGGCTGGGGAAAGCTTGAACCACATTCCTACAATGATGAATATAGGCGCAAGATTGAAACTTCCTGGGGAGGTTTTATACATTTGTGCTATTGAGAAGACCATTTTACTATTTCTTGAACACTCGATCTCTCCCCCTGATGGAACCATATAGCCAAGAGAACTATAAACCAGAATAGAAGACTTGGCCGCGACCATGAGTAATTTTTATAGTAGCCTCATTAAGACCGTACATCTTTCTTGGTATATCCAGATAATAGGTAGGAGCATAACTGAAACATTATGGACTACAAATATAGTTATTAACTATTAGTGCACCGCATAAAAATCATTCATCCTAGAGTAGCTGTTAATACGTAATAACAAAACTGGTTATAGCCATTTTTTGTAGCATTAATGTATCTACAAATAGGGAAACATAGAGTTGAATGCCTTGCGTATTCGTCCATCGGTCAAATCTAGAACAAATCGAAGCGGGACGAAGGCAAATGACACGAAATGCACGAGCGCGGGAAGAAAAATATGGGTACGTATATTTCCAGACAAACCCTTACACTAGACCCACAGAAACACGTATGGGTTCAGGGAAAGGATCCCCCGAATATTGGTAGCTGTTGTTAAACCAGGTAGAATACTTTATGAAATTAGTGGAGTAGCCGAAATATAGCCAGAAAAGCTATTTCAATAGCGGCATCCAAAATGCCTATACGAACCCAATTCATTACTTCGGGATAGAAATGTAGAATCAAAGGAAAGCGTCTTTGTTTGAGATGAAAAAAAAAAAATTGCAGATTTCTTTTTTTTTGGAAAAAAAATATTTTTTTTTTTTTTTTTACTTCCTTTGCATTGAAAAGAAAAATTCCAAAATAATATGATTCAACCTCAAACCCTTTTGAATGTAGCAGATAACAGCGAGACCCGAGAATTGATGTGTATTCGAATCATAGGGCTAGTAATCGACGATATGCTCATATTGGTGACGTTATTGTTGCTGTAATCAAGAAAGCCGTCCCAAATACACCTCTAGAAAGATCAGAAGTGATCAAGAGCTTGTAATTGTACGTACTTGTAAAGAACTCAAACGAGAAAACGGTATGATAATACGATATGATGACAATGCTGCGGTTGTTATTGATCAAGAAGGAAATCCAAAAGGAACTCGAATTTTTGGTGCGATTGCCGCGGAATTGAGACAGTTAAATTTCACTAAAATAATTTCATTAGCACCAAAGTATTATAAAGATGAGACCGTGAGATATAGTTATAGTATTTGAATGAAATTAATTAGTAGATTGTGTATCACGTATATACCTTTTTAAATTCATAACTATTAATAAAAAGACTGTTGATTAGATCAAAATTTAAAGTAACCGATAATTTGCGTTTTCATGGGTAAGGACATTATTGCTAACATAATAACCTCTATTCGCAATGCTGACATGAATAGAAAAGGAATGGTTCGAATACCATCTACTAACATCACCGAAAACATTGTTAAAATACTTTAACGAGAAGGTTTTATTGAAAACGTAAGGAAACATCGGGAAAGCAACAAGGATTTTTGGGTTTTAACCCTACGACATAGAAGAAATAGGAAAGGACCTATAAAAACGATTTTAAATTTAAAACGGATCAGTCGACTTGGTCTCCGAATATATTCTAACTATCAACAAATTCCTAGAATTTTAGGGGGAATGGGCATTTAATTCTTTCTACTTCTCGGGGTATAATGACAGACCGAGAAGCTCGACTACAGGGAATCGGCGGCGAAATTTTGTGTTTATATATGGTAATCTTTATGATATTCGAATTATAGACAGAACTTCCTATTTGTCAAAAAAAAGAGAAGAGGTAGGTTTCTAATACACTCCCCCTTCATTAATTGATACTTTGAAAGGTGTTTCATCTGAATGAAAGAACAAAAAAGGATTTCTGAATCTACTTACCAATGGTATGTTTTGGGTTTGTTTAGATAATGAAGATCCAATTCAGGTTACTTTCAGGAGATTCGACATAGTTTTATCCATATTATGGTCATAAGAAGTCAAAATTTCAGTAAGTTGTTACGATTCAACAGAGCAGAACCAAAGGGCGTATATTTTAGAGACTACGAAACAAAGATTAGATGATTAGGTGAAGAGTCTTTTCATTTTCACTGCAATTTCTTTTTTTGTAGGATACAATTCGAAATAGAAAATTTCAAGAACTTATTCTTCCAATAATTAGATTCGGAATTAAGATAAGGAATGACAAATATGAAAATAAGGGCCTCCATTCGGAAAATTTGTGAAAAATGTCGCCTGATCCGTAGGGGAGACAAATTATGGTAATTGTTCCATACCGAGATATAACAAAGACAAGGATAATCTTTATAAAAAGGACCCCTAAAGGCCACCCACATATACAATAAAAATCAAATTAAAGGATCCGTTTTGACATGAAATGGATATATCCATATATCTCTGACTTAGATTTATGAGATGATAAAATATGGCAAAACCCATACAGAATCGGTTCACGTAGAAATGGACGTATTAGCTCACGTAAAAGTACGCGTAGAATACCAAAGGGCGTTATTCATGTTCAAGCAAGTTTCAACAATACAATGTGGACTTTACAGATGTACGGGTCGGTAATTTCTTGGTCCTCGCCGGTACGTTGGATTCAAAGGTAAAGAAGAGGGACACATTTGCGCTCAAACTGCAGCAGGAAATGCTATTCGGGCAGTAGTGGATCAAGGTATCAACGAGCCGAAGTTATGATAAAGGGCCTGGTCTCGGAAGAGATGCACATTAAGAGCTATTCGTAGAAGCGGTATACTATTAAGTTTCATACGGATGTAACCCCTATGCCACATAATGGCTGTAGGCCCTAAAAAACGACGTGTGTAAAAATAAACATTGAAGAGAAATTTCAAGAGAAATAAATAATTCAATGATTTGATCAAAAAAATATTACTATGGTTCGAGAGAAAATAAGAGTATGACTCGGACACTAAAGTGGAAGTGTGTTGAATCAAGAGCAGACAGTAAGCTCTTTATTATGGACCTTTATTCTGTCTCCACTTATGAAGGGGCAAGCAGATACTATAGGCATTGCGAATGCGAAAAGCTTTGCTTGGAGAAATAGAGGGAACACGTGTGCAAAATCTGAAAAAATCCACATGATATCTCTACCATATCGGTATTCAAGAATCAGTACATGAAATTTTAATGAATTTGAAAGAAATTGTATTGAGAAGTAATCTGTATGGAACTCGTGATGCTCTATTTGTGTCAAGGGTCCTGGATGCGTAACTGCTCAAGACATCATCTTACCACCTTCGGTGGAAATCGTTGATAATCACAAACATATAGCTAACCTAACGGAGCCAATTAATCTGTGTATTGAATTAAAGATCGAGAGGAATCGCGGATATCGTATACAAACCAAATAATTTTCAAGACGCAAGTTATCCTATAGATGCTTATTCATGCCTGTTCGAAATGCGAATCATGTATTCATTCTTAGTAAATGGAATGAAAAACAAGAGATACTTTTTCTCGAAATATGGACCAATGGAAGTTTAACTCCTAAAGAAGCACTTCATGAAGCCTCTCGGATTTGATTGATTTTTATTTATTCCTTTTTTACATGCGGAGAAAGAAAAGAAAACTTCCATTTAAAAAACAATAAACAGAAAGTTACTTTACCCCTTTTTACTTTTCATGAGAAATTGGCTAAACTAAGGAAAAAGAAAAAAGAAATAGCATTAAAATATATTTTTTATTGACCAATCAGAATTCCTCCTAGGATCTATAATTGCCTCAAAAGGTCCAATATACATAATTATTTGACCTTTTGAATAATAGTCAGACGAACTTATGAAAATAAAACATTTTCCGATAGAAGACGTAAAACATATATTAGACATTCTCAAAATGGAAAAGAATTTTGCATAAATTGGAAATCTATGGATTTTTTGTAGAAAAACTTTTATAAAAAAAAGGAATCCGTATACTCACAAAATAAATAAAAAATTTCATAAAATAAATATGTGTATCTAGGGTATTTCACTTTGAAGCAACTATTCTAATACACACGTCGTGATATTTTAGTGATATTTTATTTATTTCACAATTGAATCAATTAAAAAAAGACCTAAAGTTAGGGATTTATCAATCGTAATGTTGCTCCAATACCCAACCAAAGGGCTATTGGGTACCAATCAAAAAGACGGTTGTCGCTACTGGACGAGAAATGGATTTTGGAATTTATTGACATTCTCAAAAACGGTACAGTTAATAATCCCGCGGTACGAAAACCATTAAAGAACACCCAATAACTTATTTGGCACTGTACGAAGTATTTGAATACGGAGAAGAAATACCATTCCGGCAATATTTCCAAAGGAGTTGCAAAAGGATCTGCGGGTTCACCAATCATTGATGGTTCTAGAACCTAAGCCCACGTTACATGCAATAGTACCTAGAATTACTACTGAAAAAAATATATAAAAGATCATTGGCATGGCGTTTCTCGTAATAATTATGACCCATCCCCTTACCAATTTAGCTCTTAATACAGGATCATTCAAATCTGTTTTTTTTTTTTGTTATTAGGATAGGTGAATATTATGGATCCATCCCCCAAGGAACGGACATGATAATTTTTCATCATCGGCTCGAGCACAAATCAAACGAACCAACTGGATCCAGATAAAAAATCGATATCTTATCCATATCCAAGCTATATGAAAATAAATGATTGATTCAATGTAAGAAAAAATTGAGAAGATTCTGTTTTGAAGAGTACAATTATCCATTCAGGAATTCAGTTCTTACAGATAAATGCTCAATACCCAAGTAGGCTTACAAAGTTGATAATGTTCAAGTGCTTTCTGGGTCGTCTCAGACCTTGGATGGGCTTTAGCCCCCAAAAATATTGATACTTTTAACATCCAAAGGATTTACTTGTTACTAATATAGTCTAGCCTATGTCTTCTTTAGATCCTGTTTTCACTCCGATAGTATCATAAATCGAGTCAATGCAGAGGAAATGAATGCATTTTCATACTATTAAGTAAGTGAAATAGATAAACATAATCTGTATTATGCCATATATATCACCTATTCTACTGGATCTTACGGAGCCTGGTCAGTCAGACATGGTCAAGTCTGATCATAGAAAAGATTCTCTTCAAGCGAACCAGCCTACCCTCTGTATGGAGCTTTCGGGTGGTTGGAATAAAGACACATTTGGTTGTGAATCCCAATGTGGCAGATAAAAACACATATATCTACACGGCCCAATCAATAGTTCAAGTCACACATCTCCAATAATCATTTTCTCTTCGAAGAATTCCCTTAAACTATTATTGAAAAATAACGAATCAAATTTCGTGGAGTTT
>NC_052349.1:77428604-77466354 GCF_009727055.1 Benincasa hispida
AGCAATTTTTAAAAAACATTTTATCATTTTTAAACACTAAATTTTAAAGGAAAAACGTTCATTTATACTTCTAAATTTTGAGAGGTGTATCAATTAAAATTATGAATTAATAATTATATTAATTTAACTTTTGAATGTATTGATTTATACCTTATTAGATATACCAATTTATAAATTTTACCACATAAACTTCTTAAGTGATTTAAATTTAAATTTCAATTAGGATTTTCTTTAAAAAAAAATTAGTTTATGCATCAATTTTAATAGTCCTTTTTTTTTTTTTTTTGTTAACATGATATTTGAAGAAATTTACACACGCGTAGGAAGTCGTACATTGATGGATTTCAAAGGCAAAATCAATAATAAAAAAAATATATATTTCAAATTGATTCACTTATGATAATTAGGATTTTAATTGAAACAATTATATAAATCCTTACCAGATATTTTTTTGGATGAAATTTGAAGGAATATGTAGATTAATACACTTATAAAAATTGAGAGTTTAATTTTATACCATTATTAGTTCCTGTTTTAAATTTTTTATAAAACTCACCATTTTTAGAAGTATTAAATTAGTTTTTTTTTTTTTTCCTTCTTAAATCTAGTATGAAGTGAGCAATGAGATAAAGATGAAATCATTGTTGATCTCATAATAAAGGTTATCCTCCATGTGTTGTGAGTTTGAAGAGTTCTATATTCACATTTCTGTGTGAAGTATTCAAAATGATGGTGATACTGTGTTTTGAAAATGTGTAGGAACTGATTACTTAATTCAACCAATTATAGTTTGTTTCGTTTTGTACAATGCATCTTTACAAGTAATTACTTTTCTATCATTCTAATTTTGTTTCTAATATAAGTCTGAGCCCATGGTATCTTCATTTTGTTGTCGACTTTTTTGTGGTATTATCAAAATTCAGTCATTTTTTTTAGATTAAAGGTACAAATTCTCTGTTAATAACTATTTAGGCCTCTTTTGGTAAAGTATTTTGCTGTTAATTTTTCATTTTTAAAATGTATACTTATTTCTTCCTAATTTTTCAATTATATTTTTATCTTTGTAAAATAAAGATTTGAGTTCCCGATCAATTCTAAAATCAAAAACAAGTTTTTGAAACCTTCTTTTTCTAATTTTCAAAACTTTTGGTTGGTTTTCTAAGACATTAGTAGAAAGTGGTTAACAAAGTATAGGAACTTGTGTGCAAAAATCGTGTTTAAAAATTTAATTTATAAAAATAAATAATCAAATAGTTATCAAGTGAAACTTAATCTGTATTTTTTGAAAAATTATACATTTTCTTAATTTTTTAATCATGGTTTCCATCTTTTCCAAATAACTTTTTGAATTCTTAGTAAAGCTTCAAAAACAAAATTAAACTTTTAAAAACTATAGGTCGAATCTGATGACTTTAAATTTTTTTTGAGATAATCAATTATTTTTTCTACCCTTACTTAAAAGTTCCTCTCCTTTGTTATTCGTTTCTACCAGTGCCTTTAAAAAAACAAGCTAATTAAGGTTTAAAAACTAAAGAAAATGTGTTCGTACGATCTTGTTTTTTATTAAGAAATTAAAAATTCAAATAATGTTTCTTCCACGAAGTTTAAAACCACAGTTATAGAGGAAATACAAGTTAAAAAAAAAAAAAAAAAAAAAAAAAAAAAAAAAAAAAAAAAAAAAAAAAAAAAAAAAAAAAACTGAAAACAAAATCTTATATCTCACTCGATAACCATTTTGTTTTTTTATTTTTTTTTCCACTTCCTAATAGGTTAAGTTTAAAAGAAAATTATTTCAAATGGTAAAAATGTTGAAAATATTTACAAGATATAACAAAATTTTATAACTATCAATGATAGATGTTGATAGACACTTCTATCAGTGTCTATGACACATTGATGATAGACACTAATAGAAGTTTATCAGTATCTATCAACGTCTATCATTGATAGTTCTAAAGTTTTGCTATATTTTATAAATATTTTTGTTCATTTTTCTATATTTAAAAACAACTTTAGTTTAAAAGACCAAACTAAATTTTAAAAATTAAAAAAAAATAAAATTTTAAAAAAAATAGATTTTAAAAACTTGTTTTTATTTTAAAATTTTGACTAAAAATTCAACCATTGTAATTAAGAAAAATGCAAATTATTGTAAAAAATGTGAAGAAAATAGACTTAATTTTTAAAAACTAAAAACAAAAAACGAAATAGTTATCAAACGGATCATAATTTTTTAATTTTAAAACTTTATTTTGGGTTGTGAGAAACCCTCTTAGAAAGTATAACAAAACAAATAAATTAAGAAAATAAAATAGTGTTTATGCGCAACTTCTAAAAATCATAAACCAAAAATAAGGTAGTTATCAAATAGAATTGTAGTTTTCGGAGGAAAAAAAAAAAAAAAAACCTCATTTTTTATTATGAAATTTTGCCACAAATTAAATAGTTTCCCTAAAGAAAAGATGAAAGCCTTTGTGAAAGAAATATATAAGAGGACATGTCATTATTCTTCAGTCCTTGCACATTCAACGCAAGCTTTATGACATGCAACTGATGCACTGATCATGCATTCAAAACATCTCACCAAGCACAATGCTCGCTCTAACCTACCACATCAGACTAAACAAAAAATTAACCTACTCCATCATCACCCCAACAAACATTACTGCAACTTGATGAAGTTACAAAATCATTGTTTATATTATAATGCAAAGTGAGATTCATTCTTGCCGTTCAAGACATTAAAGTTAAATTTAACATCTAATTGCTTGTTGACCTAGATGAACACCCTTAGAATGCGTTTGGAATAAGAAGTCGGTTATTATAGTCCTAAGTAAAATTGGATTATACTAGTTTGTGCTTGGAATGTAGATTATTTTAGCTTGTGTTTAGGATGTAGATTATTTTAGTTTGAGAAGAAAATAGTAAACACTATAGCAAAAAAAATGATAAATGTAAAATAATAAAAAATAAAAATGTAGCAAATAGTGAATACTCTAACAAATGAAAGTTCTAAAATAATATTGACAGTAGTTAATTGAAAAATGCAAAATAGTATTTACTATAACAAGAAATAGTTATTATAATCTTAGGATAATCCTTACTCTAAACACACCTTTAATATTTAGGAATCGTTTGGTGCATCGAGCGTGAGTTTAGTAAAGAATGAATCCCACTTTGCGTTATAAAATGAAACTAACACTTGATGCACCAAAAGACCCCTGAATAATTAAATATTAAGCGTGTTCATCGAGGTCAACAAGCAACTTTAGCTTTAACATCAAGCCAAAGAATGAATCCCACCCTTGCATTAAGAGTCATTTTATGAAAATGACACCTTTACTCAGTTCAACTGCAGTGCCACTCATTTGATGTTTCATTTAGTACGCAATGATGTAAACGAAACATCAAACTATTTGGAGAAAATATCACTTTTTTGTCTCTGAATAAATCAGTGAGACAGAGACAAAATAAGAAATAGAAAACGTTTTCTTAATAAACAATACTTCTCTCCTAAGATAATTCCTACAAAATACTTTCAAAGGAACATCATGAATCTTTTTTAAGCTTTAAAAATAATCGGTTCACATGTGCGAATCTCCAGACAATAAACCTGAGCAACCGCTAACCACGCAAAATAAAAACCCATATTCCTTCGAAACAATTTCAAAAACAACACTAGACTTCCAGGAAAGAGAATTAAAACAAGAAAAACTACAAAGAACCAAGGGAAACCAGATGATTTACATCCAAAGAGAGAATAAAAAAAACCTATTGTTCCATTATTGAAGAAAGTACCTCATTTGAGTTTGGAGAATAGGCAGGCAGAAGCTGGCAACCCTTGCACTTCTGGGTGGCTGGTTTAGGTGAGACTCCTATAAAGTGTGATACCCACAAATATAGAAATATAGATATGGTGCATAAAATGAAATAACACAACACAACAAACAAAATCACTACGAACGAGAATACTCAATCCTACCATCCATAAAGATAAGTTTTAATGTAAACTTGAGCCATGATCAATTTGTTGATAGAGCAAAGAGATCTAACTCATCTTCAATTAGAAAAGAGCCAAGAAGTCAAGAACGTTTTAGACAACATAATGTCTTTAACGCACATCATCAACTGAGTCTCAGCTGTTTGGCTTCTAATTTCCTAAAACAATCATAAAAAAGTTCTCCAAATTTAGTCCCACTCTCTAAAGAGAATCCAATTTTCTAGTTTTCAGATTGTTATAATGTTTCAAACAAGTTTAATGAAAGAAACATCCTTTAAAAACAGAACGGCTCCATCCAGAACTTTCAAATACTACCAAAAAAAAAAGAGAGGATAAACTGAACGTTAGTTCTAACTGCTTGACACAAACCAATAGTAATCTCCACTATGGTTATGTACAATTCTTGTACAATTCAAAGTAAGAAGTAGAACTGAGCAGCATTAAAGCCAAAAGAGATACATGACAATATGACTGACAACTAGATGAAATACAATCAAAACCTTTGGAAGCAGTGTTGCCTGAAATGTTTCCAACTCTAGGGTGCTGCAAACAGCCTACTGTGTCATTTTATCGCACCGAGTCAGGTACAAGATCAAATGTACGATGTAATAGGTTGCTCAAAAGCAAAGACTTGCATGATAAAAATGCTAACTCAATGAAAGCATAGATATGTTTCTCTCCCGCAGTTTCCCTATATTTCTTCTTTAAAGAAAAATTGGTAATGCATCCACAACATAATGACTGTAAGCCAAAAATCCTACCAAAAAGGATATTATACAAAATCAAATAGAATTCCTGAACTTTCTTCTCTGCCACCAGTTGTGCAGGTTTGAGGTATAAAGAAATTTCAATCGTGCGCATCAGTGATCCCAACTTCTCACAAGATTAATGGTAAATCCACTGCAGCGGTTTGAACAAGGTAAAGGACAAATTCCCAATGATGCAAATGCTTGCTTGAACAGAGTATAGGGCATATTCTTCATATATCACCAACGGGGCATTCCATTCCCATCAGAAGGAACAATTACAACAGAATGAATTTTGTTATATAGATTGTGAAGTCTTAGCATTATATGGATGCACATCAAGAACCAAGATAAGGGTTTTTCTCAGCACAGCTACCACCGGATTAAAAGAGGAGACCCACCAAGGTTACTTTTCTTGGCTAAATAATTGAAGTTTTTTAATAAGGTCCTCTTTTAGAGGTTCTGGTATCCGTGAAATAAACTTTGGTTTGGCATCTGCAATCAGCACTTTCCTGCATTGTGTAAATCCACGTGTAAATTACAATATATTAAGACAGGAAAGCTCCGAGAGAAATGAACTGCATGCATATGATTGGAGTAAACGTGAAAAGAATAAAACCAAGAAGATTGTGCTGGAATTCCAACTATTGTATTATACCCCAAATAGCAAGTCAGTTAAGGAGAGGAGGGCAGAGCCAGAAAATTATGCCCTAAATCAAGCCATGACGGCCATTATTTATCCTAGATAATTTATGCAAACCAAGGATTTAAGTCAACTATTCTAAGTTTCTAAGATCCTATACCCAACCAGACCCTAGATCAATTAATAAAAGCGATCAAAAGGAGCTCTTCCAACTGGTGAATGTTATTAAAAGACTTCAAAAGAAGGGAAAAATAAAGCCCAGGTCAATCAGCAGCAGATATCCCCACTACAAAGTCATAACTCTCCATTCTTTCGTTTTCTCTCAATAAAAATTGGTCTCTTATCCCCAGAAAAAAAAATTAAGAAAAAAACATAAAAGGGTCACAACTCTCAATTAGAAAAGATCACGGAAAAAGGAAATCCACCAAATGAAAGTCCAGATACACAGAACCTTAGCATCAGTATGAAGAGCAGGACACACATGCACTTGAAACAAGAATGGCTTATCAACATGCACTTGAAACGCACAGTTAAATAAGTAAAAATTGACATACATAATTCTCCTTTGAGACAATAAAAAAATTGACATACATTTATAGACTATTTCCTATACGACTGCAATCCATTAAATATCAAGCTCAATGACAGAAAAAGGCAGTTAACAGTATAGCACACCGAGTTTTTAAAGTAAACAAAATTGTGAATTAAAAATTTGGAACAAAATATATTCCCAGATAAAGACTAGATCAAATTGCAGTTAAATTATGAAAGCAATTCCTTAGCATATCACGTGTATAAAACAGGATAGTCAATAAAATAAAAGCAGAACCCAAGCAATGAAACTCATATTCATTAACTGGCATTTGAGTATAAGCAACGCATCAATGACAAAACAAATGAGTTTGACCCACATACAATGGACAAGAGCTATGAACAGAGAAAAGACCAACAGCATAACTGAAGAGCTACCATCAGTTACAAATGTAAAACATTATTGCAATCTCCAAAGCACATAAATAGGCGACCTTTTTTTTTTCTTTTGACAGTGCCATGTTAAATTAAACGTATAGGACACAGTATATATTTTTTAAATAAATTTTATTTTAATATTTCCAATAATTCTCATAATTAAAAAAATGTTTTCATTTACCATGCTTATGCATTTGTGACAAGCTGTTCTCTATTAAAATATTCCCAGATAGATCCAACCAACTAAATTTTTTCTAAATGATTTAACATCTTATTGAAAAGACAATTCAAAATCAATAATGCTTATGCACTGAGCATTTATATGTACTTCACAGTTCACCCCCAAATTGTTCACGTATATTGTGCTTAACAAATATTCAACGCATGCCCAATTCAATTTGTCTAACCAGTGTCTATAACAAATCCCTATTATGCCTAACAAGTGTCCAACATGCGTATGACAAGTGTTGGACAAGTTCCCCAAATTTAAATGTCCATGGCTTCATGGTTTACATATACTGGTACAGTTCTTCATGCCAATTTAAATACCATTAGAAAGAGAAATACTTCCCTTTCTATATATACGAACACTGTCACAGCTAATCAAGAGGGATTTCACAATCCAGGTTTGAGGAATTCCAACAGAATGGGAAACCAAAAACACTTGAGGATCGTTTGGTTTAAGATTTTCTTGATGCCTAGGAATTAAGGATGACTGGAAATTATAAACCCGGGAATAAGATTGTTGGGAATCAATGATAACTTTGTTTGGTTGTGCATGGAAATGTTATCTAAATTTTATGGGAACAAATTATCTTTGTATTTAATTTATAAAATTAATTGTGACAACTCTATAAAATTTTATAGATTAATTGATAAACAATAAATTCAATTCAAAATTTTGAGAAAAATAATTATTTAACAATCAAATAATAACAATAATTAAATTATTAATTACAAGTATTTGTAAAATGAATAATTTATAACTAAAGCTACTAGAAATATGAGCAATTATAAAGTATTAAACTAAACCAAATTTACCTTTCAATAATTAATTTACACCATAATAATTTTAAACAAAATAAATTAATTCAATCTTCATTCATAATACAGAAAAGCATGAGAATAAAATGATAAGAATGAAAGGAAATAACGTAATAAAAGAAAAATAAAATAAAAATAGAAAAAGATGAATAATAAATAGAATGAAGAAGGGAAAAATAAATCAAATAAATATATTAAAGAAAAAATAGAAAAGAAAAACATGTAACAATATTACATAAAAGCAGAAAAAGTATTTAAAAAGTTGAATAATAAATATAAAAAGAAAAGAAAAATAATGAATAAGAAAAGAGAAAAAAGACAAATGGAAAAAGGAATAAAATATGGAGGGAAAAAAGAAGAAGCAAAAGTGGAGATTTATTAAAAACCCACCAATTACGGTGGGAATAAAAGACATGCAAAGAGAAGCATTCTTGATACCTAGAAAAAAAAATTCCAGATAATACCTCAAATTCTCCAACCAAACAAGGATTTTATATATCCATGCCCATTCCCACCCTCTATTTCCTCGAGCCAAACGGCCCATTAAGAGCTTTCTTCAGAAAATGAATGTTCATTTCAAATAATAATGACTAGAATAAGTTGTATGAACATGTAAAAAGTAATACGTACTTTAAGTCATTACTACTTGGAGTGCTGTCCATTTCCCGTAAACATAATCTTTTCCTTGAACGCATGCAACTGCAGACCTCCTCTAACCAACCGCATGATCTTAAAACTGATAAAGCTTCTTTCTTGAGACTAAATATAGATACAAAAAAGTTTTCAGAGTCCACAAAAAACTTGATAAAAGTAAAGCATAAAAGAAATAAACTACAGAGGTACATCAGAAGCTTTGTAGTAAACGTGAGTCTGGCACACCTAATTTTAGAACTTCTCAAGAAAAAATCTTAAAACGTGTTTTATAAAATTGGTTTTAATTAAAATGCATGCTTGGGAAAATTTTTTCAAAAGTAATTTTAATCACAAGTTGCTTGGTTACAAAAGTTCTAACCATAAAACGATTCTAAAGTGATTCTCGCTCAATCACCTTTTGGATAGTCAACTTTTAAGTGATTCTTTAAAATGAATATAAACCAATTTGGCTATTTCAAAAATAATTTTTATTTATCAACAAACAACTCTAGATTTAAGAGAGAACAAACACTTTGGCGACCATATTGTGTATTACGTCAACAAAAAGACAAATCTAGTCAGGACAAGAAAATTCCCATTCATCTTAATCTACCAAAGATCATAAAATCAAAGAACTAGACTTCATTGAATTCGATGGAGAAATATTTTTTAGGAAATTAACATACTCTTGTTTCAGGTCTTCAACTCTTTCCCGAGATTGAGCATCCTGTTGAAACAAGATACAGAAGTCCGACTTTCTTTTGGCCATTTTGACCTCAGAGGGGCAGTTGACTGCATTATCCACTTCATCATGATCAGACCCTCTTCCTGCAGTGAACTTGTTATTCATAGGATTACTATCACATAGGTTATGTTTATCTGCTTTCATTCCCATACTCCCACCATTACCATTACTGTTCATTAACACAGATTTATGTTCCCTCTCAGTGACATCATGATCAACTTCAAAATTTTTCCTGCTATTTCCGTTCCCAAAAGAAGATTTATGTCTTGCACCATTTTCCAGAGGCAACGAGTTTACATTCTCTTTCTCATTCTCCTTGATGGACTGATCCTTCTCAAGAACAATCTTTCCGTTAATGGTGGAAGGAGCTCGTATGGAATTAGAATGTCCATTCATATTAGAATGTCCATTCACATTAGACTTTCCCCGCGGACTGAAAGTTGGTTTATCTACCTTAGATAAACTTGAAAGTTCCTTCCGAGAAGATTGCTCAACATGGGATCTGGTTTGTGCTGTTTTAGTTGCAACAGAAGGTTTTGAGATTTTGGATCCATCACTGCTATTGCATTCATGAGATTTTACACCATTGGAAGCAAGAGCTGTGCTAGCAGTTACTGGCCTTTGGTTCGTACGAGAGAAAAAGAGAATATAAACCTTTTCTGACAAAACCTCCTGCAGATTTGAAACTGTAACAAATGAGTCGTTGCAGCAATACCACCTACCCGATGCATCCTGCTAAGGAAATACAGAAAACCTTGTCAGGATCTGAAATTATCATATAAATTTATATGGATATGACCCACAATTACCTTGATATATGCATAATAATGTCCAGACTCTGCAGAGAAGCCTGAATGCACTATGGTACCAAAGAGCTTGTACTCTGGCCGTGAATCCTGCAACAAGATTTAAGAAATCGATTACAACAAAATATAACAAAATGAATTAACAAAAGTCAGCCCAAAAAGGACCAAAAGGAAAAGTCTGTAGCATAATGAATCATTCAAAAGAGCAATAGAACAAAAATTAAGGACATCACTATAGAAGAAGGTTGAACAAAGATGCTTATGGTAAACATGCCATTTTTTTTTTTTTTTTGGGGGGGGGGGATGAGAAACAGTCAGAGAAATTTCACTGATATCATGAGATTACATAGTATTATTCCACTGTGTAGTAAGAGATGTAAGACTGTAATCACAAAAAGATGGGGTGAGTTTACACCAAGTGAGCTGTATACAAAAGATTATCAAAAAAGCAAGTGAAATTCGTCTCTTTATCTTCAAAGACCTGATTGTTTCGTTCATTCCAAATGAGCCGTAAGTAATTTTCCTCTTAGCTTTGAATGGGTGGCCAATCAGAAGCACATTCAATAAAGTGAGAGAGTCATTTGAGAACACCATATGGTAGTTGAAGTTTTGCAGGATTCTCTCTCAAAAAGATTGAGCAAATTCACAAAAGATCAATAGATGCATAATGAATTCACTATTTGGATGGCAAAGAACACACCAAGGAGCCGATGAAATCTTATGCTACCATGACTAACTTCCCAAAGGAAGAATCGGACCTTTTTTGGGATAGGACCATTCCAAATATTCTTGTAGGGAGAAGCATTTTGATTTTGTCCTCTAGAGGCCATATGCAGAGTGATTGACTTGATGAAAAACGACTGGATTTATCAAGAATCTATCTCCAAGTATCATTCGCAGTAGGGTTCATTGGGGGCAAGAGCAAAGAGGACATGGTAGTCTAACTACCACAATCTTAGTTTCAGTACGGTTACGTCTCATTCCAAGGTCCCATGCTCGATGGTCATGGTTCCAACATTGAGCAATTGAGGCCTCTTTGTGGTCGGATAGAGCAAAAAGCCTCAGGAAAGCATCTTTAAGGGGCGTGGTTCCCACCCAACGTCTTTTCATAATAAAGTATTATGACCATAGCCAATCACATGAACAATATTATCAAGGATAAGGTCACTCATCTTAGCTATGTGAACCCAAGGTCCTTCGAATCTTTTAGGGAGCCTATTTTGTGGTTGTAATGGTGAGCCCATACTTTGGGTCAATAATGAGTCTCCAAGGGTGTTTTCCTCGGTTTGGTATCTCCAAATCCATATTTGCTAAGAGGCCATTATTTCATTTCTTCAAATCAATCAAGTCAAGGCCCCAATCTTTAGTGGGAAGTTGAACAATTTCCCATCTAATTGAATGGATAACTCTATCCTCTTTTTGCCCATTCCACATAAATTTCCTGTGAAGTTTCTCAATTCGATCAATAGCCTTGGAAGAAATCTTGAAGATAGACAAGTAATATGGAGAGAGATTGCTAAGAGTGGCGTGTATCAAAGTAAGTCGGCCTCCTTTTGGAGACATGAGTGCCCAACTATTAAGACGTCTTTCCACCTTTTCAATGATAGGCCCCCAAAAAGTAATAGATGATGGTTTCTCGTTCAAGGGTAATCCAAGGTATGTAGATGGCCAAGTGCCAACCTTGCATCCATATGAAGCAGCCACTATATTATCCGAGGCATTATCTAAGCGAATGTCTAAAATCTCAAATTTGGCATGGTTGATGCAAAGACCGGAGGCTTCCTCAAAAGAACCAATAATCTTAAATAAATTTGCCAATTTTTCATCATTGTAAGATGAAAAGAGAATGGTATCATCGGAAAATTGCAAACGGTTGATGTTGAACCCAGAATTTCTAACCGTAAATCCCTCGATGTGGCCATCAATCATCCCATTGGTGAGCATTCTACTGAAACAATCAACCACCAAGGAGAACAGGAATGCGGAGAGGGGGTCTCCCTGACAGAGGCCACAAGATGATTTGATTTTACCTTTAGGCCTACCATTGATAATAATGGAGAAGTTTGTGGAAGAAATACAGCCCCTAATCCACCTTCTCCAGGTATTACCGAAGCCTTTTGCAACCAAGAATTTGTCAAGGAACTCCCAATTAACCATGTCAAAGGCTTTCTCAACATCCAACTTTATCACCAATTTTGTTTCTGATGTGGTGATCAATCAATTCATTTGCAATCAAGGAGGCATCAATAATCTATCGATCAACCACAAAGGCAAATTGATTTTTGATGATGGTGGTAGGTAAGACTTTCTTTAATCTTTCAAATAAGACCCTCGCAATAATTTTGTAAAGGCACGTGGTAAGACTGGTCGGTCTATAGTCCCCAACCCTTTTGGCATCAACTTTCTTAGGAATCAAGCATAAGATTGGCATTGATAATAGCTTTCTCAAAAAAGTCCTGGAACACTCTTTTGATATCATCCTTAAGGATGTTCCAATACTTTTTGAAGAATTCTGAAGTATAAACATTGGGGCCGGGTAAGTCCCCAAATCAGAAACAGCAAGCCAAATCTCATTTTTTATGAATGGGGTTTCCAAGGCATATGATTGCTCTGATGAAGAATTCTGAAGTATAAACGTTGAGGCCGGATGAGTCCCCAAATTAGAAACAGCAAGCCAAATCTCATTTTCTATGAATGGGGCTTCCAAGGCATATGATTGCTCTGATGAGATAAGGTCCCAATTGTCAATGGGAGGAAAATCTCTATTGCCAATCTCTTTTGTGTAAAGATCCTGGTAGAATTCAAGAAACTCGGCCTCAGTCTCGTTGTCATCGAGCAAGCTTTGCCCCTGTTTAGAAAGAATCTTAACAATTGTGTTCTTTCTGTTCTTGTAGGACATAAATCTATGAAAAAGTCTAATATTATCGTCCCCCTCCTTTCATTTGATCTCACATTTTTGCCTCCAACTAATTTCCTATGAGAAAGATAGATCAATGAGTTTGGCTTTAATAGAAGTCCTTCGGAGATGAGCAGCTTGGTCGAGACGGTATGCCTTTTCATAATCATCCAGCCTACTTAATTCGGTCATCAATTCTGTCCTTTTTGTTTGTGAGCAACCAAATGTGTCTCTGTTCCATACTTTCAGCGTTTGCTTGAGATTTTTTAGTTTTTGAATAAAGCCATGGCCAGCCCAACCGTTTATTCCGTTACTTTGCCACCAACTAGAGAGCAGATTGGTAAAGGAATGATGTTCCATCCACATATTTTCAAATTTGAAGTAACCAGGACCCCATCTCTGTAAGCCAAGAGTCAAGTGGATCGGATGGTGGTCAGATGTCGGGCGAGGAAGACATTTGATAATGCCACTAGTGAACTTATCAATGCACGAGCCCGAAATGAGAAACCGATCAATTAACATCATCATTGGTGGCAATCTAAAATTGGACCATGTATACTTGTTATCTGATAGGGGAGGACGAATGAGAGAGTAATCATCAATGAACTTGTGGAAGTGGTCCATACTAGCAATTCTCGACTTGCCATTAGATTTTTCAAATGACGATCTTGTTACATTGAAATCTCCTCCAATAACCCAATGAACATTGAAAAGATGAGCAAGGTCATATAGCTCTTCCCATAAATAATCCCTATCTTTTGCCTTAGACAGTCCATATACTCCTATCAACCAAAATGTGCAACCATCCATGAGAGAAAGACGTAAGGAAAGAGAGTGGTTACCTTTAATGACTTCGTCAACATTGGTAGATGGATCATTCCACATTATAAAGATACCACCAGCCATATTGATCACATCCAATGAGGCCCAAGCAATATGTCAAGAGCTCCAAATAGCTTTGATAAATTTCCAATCAATATTAGCTCTCTTTGTCTCCTGTAAGATAACAAAAGTGGCATTGGTTTTGTTGGGAAGGTCTTTAACCGATGCTCTTTTCTTCCACGAGCAGAGGCCATGGACATTCCATGAAAGGATAATCATTCAGGGGCGGGTGACCCTTCTAAAACAGGATGCAATTGTTCCCTGTCATAATTAATGGAGGATGCAAGGTTTTTTAGTTCCCTTTTTAAGTCTAGCAGCTTTCGAATTTGACTTTCCACCTTCTTTAGTTTTGCTCGGGATAGCCATAATACAGAGACCATGTTTCATAAGCCAAGGTGCTAGCGTGCAAATACCCGAGTGGAGCAGAGAGCTATATTCTCCCTTGACACCTTTTCTGTTCAAAAGGAGGTCTTCACTAGCATCTTCGTCATTGGTAGACATCATAAACTCATAATCTTGGGCAGCTTGATAATCCAGGGCGTCTTCATAGATATCAAGCAAGAAGGTTGATAAAGGTGATCGAGGGTCTTGCTTTGTTGAAACCAATTTGGTATAGGGACTAGAAAACTGCTCTTCATAATCGGATTATAGGTCAATCCTTTTCCCAGTTGAATGTCGAGTGCCCGTAAGAAGGTAGGTCTGCTTGCCCTTGATAACAACCGCCTCAGTGTTAGGCAGATGGCAATGGGGTGGGCTGATTTGAGCTAGTAGGATCGGGAATGATGGAGGTGGAGTTGATTTTTGATAATCCAAGGGAAAGAGCAAAAGATGATTAGGGATGGGGTAATTTGAGTGGTGATAGTGGCTCGGTTAATTGGTTAAAAATGTGGCGGATTTGAAGGATTTGGGGTGGGCTACAATGGGGAGTGGGTGAGTGGGCCAGTAGGAATAGGTCCAGAGTTTGGGCCTGACTTAAGAAAGGCATCAAAAGAAGGGGTGGGTGATAGAGTGGGTGGGCCGGTAAGTGAAAGCCTAATGGTTGAGTCAAGTAAAGAGTTGGTATCGGCAATAGGGTTGGGCAAGGGATTTGGGTCGGTATGGGTTGGGGATTGGGGTTTAAAGAATCGGGAAGGTCTATTGGGTTAGTATGGGATAGGGCTTTTTGACCATTGGTGGGGGATCGGGTTGGGAGAGGACGACAGTAGGTTAGAGGCAAGTAGGAGAGGAGGCTTGTTGGTCAGGTTGCGTAGAGCACGTGACTTTGGGATGTGCACTGGCTTTGTCCTTGGTAGCTTGTAGGGGTGTTCAAAAAAACCAAGCAACCCAACCCAACCACCTGGTTTGGGTTGGTTCTAAAAAAAGGGTTCGGTTTAGGGTTTATTGTAATGAACCCGAGCAAGCTGGTTCGGTTCAAAGGGTTCAAAGGGTAAAAAATCGATTTGAACCAAATCGACCCAATTACATAGCCCAGCAGTCGCAACCCGCAGCCCATTTAAATTGCTTTAGGGTTTCTTCACCATCATTGCACAGAAACTCGACACGTGGCCTTTAGGGATTCGTGCAAGGGATTTTTTCAAAACTTCCATCTCACTTCAATCTCCATCTACCTCCTCTTTCGTCTCACGTCTTCGTCTGGCGTCTGCCTTTAGGGTTCATCTTCATCCTCAATCTCATCTTGTTTCTTCGGAATCTCTAATCTTCATCTCCGTCTGCCAGCATGTTCCGAATCTTCGACTCTCCGTTCCGAATCTCTGCCTTTGTCGTTTCTTCACCATCATCTAGCGTCTTCTTCTTCTCCGTTTCTTCACGTTACGTCATTGCTTCACGCCATCACTAGTTAGCCACCCATGACCCAACTCCTGTTTTCTTCTTTTTATTTTCTTTATATATTTATTTGTCATTGGTTCACAGTTCACCCATGCTCACAAAACTTTTTTTGGTTTTTCTTTATTTGTTAATATTATAATTTAAAGATGGAATGCAGTAAGTTGATCAATAATGAATCGCCACCTATAAATATTCCAGATGCATGTTCTAAACCATCAATAATGATAGTCATTGGCAAGAGAAAACCAACTACGCCATCGTCTTCAGTGTGGGATCACTTTACAAAGATGGAAAAGTCTGACAATGTAGGTATAAGATGCAAATGTAATTACTGTGATAAAGATTATGCTTGTGATACTTCTTCATGTGGAACTAGTACCTTATGGAAGCATTTGAGAAAACAATGCAAAAATTATCCATAAATAGAGTAACCTAAAGGGAAAACAATACTAAAGTTTCAATTGAATGAAACTGATGTTAAAGGTGCTATAAATATGAATTTTTTGTCTACTGCCTTTAGTCAACAAAGAGTTAGAAATGCACGTGCTAAGATACTAGTATTGTATGAGTTACCATTTAGATTTATAGAGACAAAGGGGTTTAAAGAAGTTTGTAATGTCTTCAAGAATCACAATTGTTAGGGATATTTATCAAGTGTGTGTGGATGAGAAAAAAATTGTTGAAATCAACTTTAATCAAAAGTGGTCAAAAAGTGAGCCTTACAACAGATACTTGGACTTCCTAATAGAACATCAACTACATGGTTCTTACAGCACATTTTGTTGATTTTGAATGGAATTAATATAAAAGAATATTGAATTTTGTCAAGTGTTTAATCATAAGCAAGAGACAATTGGTAAAGTAATTGAATGTTGTTTATTGGATTGGGATATTGATAAAGTTTTTTCAATTACTATTGATAATGCAACTTCAAATGATTCGACAATCTCATACATGAAAAGAAAAACTAAAGATTTGGAAGTCTCTTATTTTAGATGGTGAATTATTGCATATGAGATGTTGTGCTCATATTATGGACTTGATTGTCAATGATGGACTGAAAGAATTGCATGATTTGATAGCTACCGTGAGAAATATTGTAAGATATATTAGATCTTCTCCTAAGCGATTGAAAAAAATTTTAGAGTGTGTTGGACATGAAAAGATTGAATCTAAAGTCCTTGTTTGTAGAGATGTCCAAAAAATCCGCAAGGTCAGGGCCCCGCAGGGACCTGCTCCGAACGGGGTGGGGAATCCCCGAATACACATGGAATGGGGGAAGGAGTGGGAATTTTTTTTCCCGTTCACAATTCAAGGCCGACCCCGACCCTGTCCCTCCCCCCCCCCCCCAACTTTGTATATAAATTATAGATTTTTAATATATATATTAATATTGTAGACTTTATTAAGATAATTAGGGTGTTTTAATTATTTAAGTTCCAAGATTTTTATTACTTTAATTCTTTAGATGTTGTAATGTTTAAGATAGGATGCTCTAAATGTTGAATTTTAATTTTTACAAATTATGAGAATTTAGCATTTTAATTATATTTTTTAAATTGCATGTGTATTATTGTTTTAATTAGTAAAATTGATAATATTTCATTTAAATGAAAATTCCATTGAAAATGTTTAAAGAATTGTAAAAAATATATATTTAATTGAAATTTTAAAAAAATATGTTAGAGAAAAATAAAGGCGGGGAATTTTTCCCCGTGAGGAACCCGATCGCCCCGTTCCCCACAGGGAAATTCGCAGGGACGGGGAATGGAATAGGGGGGCGAGGGCGGGGGCGGGGACGGGGAAGCCTTCCCCGTCCCCGTCCCGCCTCGTGGACATCTCTACTTGTTTGTCTGGATGTGTCTACAAGATGGAATTTAACATATTTGATATTTAATCATGCTTTAAAATTTGAAAAGGCTTTTCAATTGTAAGAAGAAGAGGATGAAGATTTTGTACATCACTTTATTGAAGATGAGAATGGAAAGAAAAGAAAGGGGCTGCCGACCTTAGCCGATTGGAACCATGTTAGAACATTTGTAATTCTTGAAGATGTTCTATGATCTTACATTGAAAGTTAGTGGTTCAACTTATGTCACTTCTAATACATTCTTTCATGAACTTTGTGGGATTTGACGACGTTTAATAGGTTGGAGCCAAAATGTAAATAGTGTGATATATACTATGGCCTCCAATATGAGAATGAAATTTGATAAGTATTGGGGGTCTCTTAACAAGATAAACAATGTATTATTTCTAGCTATTGTGCTTGATCCATTATGTGTCCTTTTGTTTCATAAGTATTTATGGGATGAAGTTGCTAGAACAATGACTAATGAGGTAAAAGTTAGTTTGATGCAATGGTATGAGTTTTATAAGACAAGTGATTCAAGTGGTCATACTTCTGAACAACCGTGTCACATAGTTGAAATAAGTGAGGATTGTGATGACACGGAAATGGATTTATAGTTAGAATACAAACAAAGAAGAAAAGAAAAAAATTTGAAGGAAGCTGCCTTGGGGCTTGGGGATCCAAACTAAACAGACAAATTTATGTCTAGCACAAACAAAATTTTCAATCAATCATATAAGAACAGGTCAACAAGCAAGTCTCCATTTAAGATTCTAACAAAGATGTGTTGATTAACTTTTGATTTAGTTGCACTCCTAATCCACCATATTCTAGCATGCAAGCTAAGAAAATGGCAGATACAAGTGCTCGGCAAAAAAAATTACAGGCATTCTGGAAAGAGCAATTCCAAACATGAATAATAATATTTATTGAAGAAGGAATGAAGGATTTATGGTTTGAAACCTCATTGAGCTATATTTAGTCTAAAACTCTGGCTGAAACCTATAATTAATTAGAAGAATAGAGATAGACGATTGGCATTTGGTTCCTCCTAGATTAAAGAAGATCATTGCGACTTTGCCAATGTCTAGGGTAGGGACTTTGAAGTAACTTGCAGAGAAATCCTTACCTTTAATATACGGACATTCATCATTCATCATTAAGAGTGGATTAAGACAGAAAGTATCACACGATTTTACAGTGAAATTGTATTCCAACCAAGTTTTCATCGTTTATGTACCTCATAACATTTATTTAGTTCAATGGACATGTTTACATTCATAACTCGAACATACAAGCAATCTTAATAAAGAAGCGGTTCAGCAACATCATTTGTTTGTTAGACACGCACCTGACTTCCTTTGCACATGAAATTTGAAAGCTGCAAACTCTCCTCATAAGCAATGGCCTTGTCAATTTTACCACCAAATATGCCTTCAAATCTCTGCCAAACCCATCCAAGAACAATGCCTTTACATGAAAGCAGCAACACTACGAACTTGAACAAACAACGGTGAATTGAAATGTGAAAATAAACCGTAAACCAAAGGTTAGGACAGCAAACCTTCAATTGGATGACAAGAATATTTGGTGCTTGGAGTATTGACATCTGCTTCCTAGCCATCACCAACTTCTTACAACTACAAAAGAGACATAATCTCACCGAATCAGACCCGAGCAAAAGAAGATCCCAAAACCAGAGGAGAAAGAAGATGGATATATAAAGCTTACTTGTCACACTTGTACTTATTACTGCCATCTAAAATTTCCAGTTGAAAGAACTTCTGCAATGCCTCTTTAAGAGAACTACTATGCAAAACATCAAGACTAATATCCATTATCTCGTCAACCTTATTGGAGTCGTTTCCACAAGATAAACACTTCACCTGGCTCTGCAAGGCACCCCCGAAAATTTCCTTCACGACCGTGGAGCTTCCAGTGGCAGCTCCACCGTTGTAGCTGCCATTTCTACGCAGCTTCTTTAAACGGAGGCAGGTATTGTGACAAGCGTCAATGACATAACGAAGGAACTCGTGAGCGTCCTCCTGACGGCCCAAGCGAAAATGCTCGGCGAAGATCCTGAGACAGTTTTGGATCTTGAAAGGCGAGTCCAAGGTGAGATCCAAGCTCAAGGACCTCACTATCCGCCTCTCGAGAATGCAAAAAGGACATTCGCGCTTTCGGTCGGCGTCGGAGGAAACAGAATCGCCTGAAATAAACGAACGCATAAAGAGAGAGAATAATTAGGGCATAAAATGGAATGAAATTGAAGAGAAAAAAGGAAGGAAAATAGTTACAAAGAGAGGAGTGCTGATTGCGGAGGCAGAAATTGGCGAGGGGAGGGGTGTAAGTGAGACACTGAAGAACGCTGTTGAGGTAGCAGGTATTGCCTAGGTTTTTGAGACCGAGTGGGGGGCCGTTCCGCCGCTTCTGACTCAGTAAACTCGGTTGCCAACTCATTTGCAATTGCAAGGCCATTAACGACCTTCTTCTTCCAGGCAAGGTTTGTGCAGAGCATTTGAGGCCGCCGGACCGGTACCTCTACTCCCCGACTGTCGCCGCCGGCACCACCACCAGCGAAATCGCATAGCGTTGTTATTATTTTTCGTTGTTTTCCCTCCCTTTCTTTTCTTCTAGCGCCTTCCTTCCCTCTCCCCCTCCAACCGAAATAAAAGAGGACAAATCGTTGAAATGAATTCCTCTCCTAAACCAAACGCGGTTTTTTTTTTTTTTTTCCTTTTATTTCTAACAAGTCTTTTTTCTTTTTGTTATTATTTATTGTTATTATCACTATTCATTTAATAAGTTTTTTACTATTATTTGCCGTTTCTTCTTGTTTTATTTTTTTTCAGAGAAATTTATTTCCCGTTTATGTTTTCTTTTCTTCATGTTTTTTTTCTTAAATTACACGAAACTCTCTTTAATTCCATGGAGACGTTTGGGATAAAAATTATCATCAAAATATAATAACCACCTCTTATTAAAAATTATTTTAAAACCTCCAATTAATTATAGTTAACATTATTTCAAAACCGTCATTTGCTACAATATTTACTATTTACTATAGTTTTTACTTTTTTACATTCATCATTTTTTTATTATTTGATATAGTGTTTACTATTTTCTTCTCAAACTAGAATAGTTTAGACCTCAAATATGTACTATTATAACCCAAACTAAAATAATTCACACTCCAAACAAAAACTATCACAACTCAACTATAATAATCTAGGACTATGATAATTAACTCATTGTCCCAAACACTCCCTATGTTTTATTATGTCCAAATTTTTCAACACTTCCATTTTATCCCAAAAAATAAACATTAGATTTGTTTTTAAATAATCAATCTATCAACTTGTAATTTTCATTTATATTAGGATGTGTTATATGCATGATTTATAAAATTTTGGAACATGCAGTAGATATAACAATTTTCAATTATATTCTTCGTGTTAAGATATGTGTTTATTTTCCTCATAAACATAGTCTTTTTACTAAGCTTTTCATTGTCATGTTTTATGGCAATTGAGTTATAATTATGTCGGCCACTGAGTTTTCTCTATTAATTCTTATATCTTCGATTTTTTAGGGTTTGACTTTCGTAATTTAAGACGTTCTTACTAATGTATACTTGGCAATTGAGTTATAATCTAAGACGTCTGCACAATGTGTAGCTCCCTCATCATTGCAACTAAATATTTGTCTCATACAATTCAATCCTCACTCTCTCAATTAATCATGATATCATATTTTCATTTTTCTTTTTTTGACAAAATGGGTAGGAGATCGAAGTTTTGACATCAAATTTATCGTACATACTTGATGTCAGTTGAGCAATGTTCATTTTGATCCCAATATCATATAAAATAGAAGAGACTAATTTAGAGCTAAAATGATAGAATCATAATTGAAACCTACCCTAAAGTTTAAAATATAGTCGAAACCTACAACTTTAGTTAAACATACACATACCACTTGTTTTACTAGGCATAATCACGTCACATTTCCCGCCTCGTTTTAACGAAATAGTTTAGGAAAGGGTTGTTAGACAAATTCAATATGTTGACAGAAAATATTGATAGCACGTGGCGTTATACCCCAACATGGCAACATCTTTATAAAAATATATCTGCAAAGGAAAAATAAAATAATCATTGATATCCTCTCCACCAATATACTGGATATCCCCAAAAGAAATAAATATTTCATTATAACTTTCTAAATATGATTCTTTTAAAATATAGAAAAACGAACCAAAATATTTATGAGATATAGCAAAATTTAAGAACTATCAATGATGGATGTTGATAGACTTCTATGAGTGTCTATCTTGTAAATATTTTCAACAGTTTTACCATTTGAAATAATTTTTCTTTTAAATATTAGAAGTTCGAAAGCTCACCTTACAAATATAATAATATTGTACCATTAATTTTATGGGGTATGGTGAACTTGCATAAACTATAATACAACCTTTTCAAGTCATAAAGCTGCAATTCAAACACAAATTACCGGCCAAAATAAACTTAACTCCATTGGATCAATATGTATCGATAACCAAGAGGTTTGTAGTTTAAATCTCTCATTTGTACCGAAAATAAAATCACAAATTACCAAGTTTCAAAGTTCTATAGCTCTATGTAACGACCCAACTTCCTAAGACTTTACTAGGAAAAAAAAATAGAGGTGAGAGGAGAGGTGAAATTTTTGTGTGGGAGATTTTCTTAACAACAAAAAAAATCGTACTGAACCTTTTGTATAAAGAAGAACCAGACACGATCCTAAACAAAACCACTTTCTGAGAGCAGGAGAAAATTAAGGGGAGGGAAGTTATTTTCTTACCTTTAATTTAATTTTAAACAAATAAAATAATTTAATTTAATTTTAACAAATTAATATATATATATAATAACAAATTTATTATACACATATACATAACTATATATTACATCTAACTATAGTTTCTATATTGCGTCAAATATAATATGTCTTATAGTTTTAATTCTTTCATCAATGACAGTTAATATAAATCTAATTTATATTAAATTTAATTATATAAATCTGATTCATATAATTAATATTTGAATCATATTCAAATATTTATTTCCTCTCAAATAAACCTTACATTATAATGTATCAAATACATTATAATATAAATTAAGTTAATTATATCACATATAATCAATTCCCTCAATTAATTTGAACAATTCAAATTAAACTAAAATTGTTTCTTATAAATCACCGTTGAGCTACAGAGGGGACCTCATGGACCTATAACTTGGAGCTCCAACGATATTTGTATAATTAATTAAACTATTTAATTAATTTATTCAACATCCATTAACTGTCAGACACTCAACTAAGAATCGACAGTTGCATTCTTCACACTACAGATATATTTATGTATCCATTGTATATAATCAGTCAACAATGTGATGACCCTTCACAAATTGCTCATATGTACAGTTGGACCAAAATTACCGTTTTGTCCCTATAGTTACATCTAACTCCTTAAATACCATTTATCCTTCTAATGAATAATAAATCATAATCCAATTATGACTAGACCCCTCTCGGGCCAAAAGAGGGTGTGGTGCCACTTTGTTTAAGCCATAGAATCAGTCCTTGAGAGAACAATTTATCTACTTACCCCAACCTCGAGGAAGGAGTGAATTTCATATTGTGTAGTTGTGTTCTCAACTCTCCAATCAAACGAATCCCCAAAATGGTATGCTTGTCGAGTCGTCGATCTGGTCACTCTCACCCATACAAATCAAATGACTGTCTTCACAGGCAATGGTTCACAACTCACTCAAGATTTAGGTTATGTCACCTATGGTCATCTTTGTGAAATGTAAGTCTCTATATATGAACAGTGTTATATAATGAGATTAGTCATTTCGTGGTCCGGTCTTGTAAAAGCTTTTTTGTATAGAATACCCCCGCTCACAGTCTTTACGTGAATGATCAGAATTAGATCATTTGTAGCACTTTACAACAATTATAACATCTACAAAGCGGGTCGTACACCAGGATAAGGTATTTAGCCTTATCCATCTAGTACAGACCATTTAGGTTATCACTTAAATATGATCTACCCGTATGTCTCTACATACATGTTTAGCTACAGAAGATAACCTTGAATGTTAATTTACTGGTCTATGGGTTTAATGCTACTAAATGTTAAATAAAACATCTAATATTTTATTAAATAAAAAAATATTTGTACAATACATTACAAACTACAGAACCCTACGACATTTAGGGTATCAACCCCACCAACTACATGTAAGCATTATTTTATTAAATAAATAATCTTAGTCTTAATGGCGGTCCAATATCGAATCCTGGATTAGATTGATATCTATTGATCATCCTCACTGCATAGCAGATGTCAGGTCTAGTACATAACATTGCATACATCAGGCTACAAACAACGGATGCATAGGAGATTTATCTCATTTTCTCAACCTCTGTAGGTGTCTTAGGACACTGTTCCTTAAACAACATAACTTTATGCCTGAAAAGGAGTAAACCTCTCTTGGAGTTCTGCATAAAAAACTTGACAAGTATATTGTCAATGTACGATGTCTGAGATAAGGCTAACATTTTGTTATTTCAATCTCTAAAGATCTGAATACCTATGACAAACAACACCTCTTCCAAATCTTTCATTTGGAATTGGGTCTCTAGCCAATTCTTAAATTCAGTCAGTAGACCTATATCATTCCCAATGAATAAGATATCGCCTACTTACAACACTAGAAAAGCTACTGAATTCTTGATGAATGATGATTCTCTTGTAAACACAAGGCTCATCAACATTATGATCAAATCCATAAGATTTGATTGTAGTATCAAATCTTATATTCAAAGATCGAGAAGCTTGCTTTTAATCCATAAATGGACCGATTAAGCTTACAAATCTTTCTGAATGGCCTCATCAAGATTGCCATTCAGAAAGACAGTCTTGATGTCAATTTGTCAAATCTCATAGTCATAACATGAGGCAATGGACAGGATGATCCAGATAGACTTTAACATGACAACAGGTGAGGACGTCCCTCATAATCGATTCCCTCAACTTAGGTATAACCTTTTACCACAAGTCTAGCTTTGAAGTTTTGCATCTTCCCATCAACACCTCATTTTCTCTTGTATATCTATTTTTAAACTATAGGTTTTACCCCCACCAGGTTTATCTACATGATCCCAAACAGAATTGAAATACATAGATTCTATTTCAAGATCCATAGCTTTGATCCACTTATCTCTGTCAACATCCTCCATTGCTTTTTTGTAAGATAATGGATCCTCAATATCTCCATAAGTTACGTTAAGCTAGGGTTTTTGTTAAACCCATATAATGAACATGCGGGTTTGCATCCTTCTACTACGTCGAGGCTCCCTCAATATTTGAGGCGGATTTGACCTACTAGATGATCCAACTTCAACAACTCTTATTGAGGTATTTGGTTCTTCAACAACTATTGTTGAAGGTTTAGTAGTTTCATTGGAAAGTTCACTCAACACAATCTTACTATGGGGTTTATGCTTCCTTATATGGTTATCTTCTAAAAAGGTAGCATTTGTCAACACAAACACTTTATTATCCTTAGGATCGTAGAAGTAACCACCTCTTGTTCTTTAAGGGTAACCTACAAATAAGCACAATTTTGAACGAGGTTCCAATTTCTTAGGATTTTTCTCAAGCACATGTGTTGGGCAACCCCATATCGCGAAATTATGTAAACTACCTTTACGGTCATTCCATAATTCCAAAGGTGTTCCAGTAACACTTTTGGACGGAACATGATTCAAAATGTAAGCTGTAGTCTGTACTGCGTATCCCTAAAACGAGTTCGGTAAGGAAGCATAACTCATCACAGACCGAACCATGTCCAACAGGGTTCGATATCTCCTTTCCAATACAACATTCTGTTGTGGTGTACTAGGTGCCGAGAGTTGGGATACAATTCCATGTTCTATAAAATAGTCTTGAAATTTTATATCCAAATAGTCTTCACCTCGATAAGATCAAATGTTTTAACAGTTTTATTTAATGCGTTTTCAACTTTAACCTTGTACTTCTTGAACTTTTCAAGGGCTTCAGTCTTATGTTGCATTAAATAAACATATCCATACCTAGAATGATCATTAGTAAAAGTGATGAAATATTCAAACTCTTCTCTTGCCTTAACGTTCATCAGACCATAGAGGTTTGAATGTACAATTTCTAAGGGTTTTTTTGGCCCTGTGACATTTTCCAATAAAAGATCTTTTGGTCATTTTTCCTTCAAGACATGACTCACACACAGGTAAAGAATTTTCTTCTAACTCACTTAGAAGTCCATTATTGATCAATCTCTCAATCATATTGAGATTTATGTGTCTTAATCTTAGGTGCCAACGATGAGCATTTTCCTTAGGAGAAATTTTAAGTCTTTTATTATGAGTTATCACAGTTTCAAACATTTCAGTGTGTAGGACTACTTTAGTTGCTAACGGTCTTAGTACATATAAATTATCTTCCAACTTAGTAGAACAAAGTTCTATACCAATACTTTATTCAAAGAAAAATGTACAGCATATTTTTGTTCAATCAAACACTTTACATAAATTAAGTTCCTCTCTAAGTCAAGAACAAAAAATACATTTTCTAATAAAACATATTTATTCTGTAAAGTAAGTCAGAGTCCTCCAACTATCACAGCTGAGACGACGTGCATAGTTCCAACACACATCGTCATCTCCCCAGCTTTCAGTTGCCGCTAGGAACTAATTGCCTGAAATGAAGAATAAACATGGTTAATGGCGTCTGAATCTATTATCTAGATTGAATCATCATTCTTCACTAAACAAGTCTTTAAAACAAGTAAATCATATTTACCTTGCTTGGCCTTCTTATTTTCTGCCAAGTATTTGGGACAATTTCTCTTCCAGTGTCCCTTGTGGTTATAATGGAAACAAATTCTCTTTGCAGCCTTGGCCTTCTTGCCCTTCTAGGCAGCAGCTGGTGAGTTAGCTTTCCTTTTCCACTTTTCTTCTTCTTTCATTTTATGGTACCGGAAGAAGAAAACACAAACTTAATTCCAGAGGTCAAACCTCTATAGAACTTATTGGAGGATGAATAAACATTTGTCTCACCCTTTTGTTCCTTGGATGTCATTAAGGATTGGAAAGTCTGTAGCTTATTGAGCAAAGTGGTTAGGTTGTAATTAATCATGTTCATAATAGCATTGCTACGGAACTACAAGAAACTTTCATGTAAGGATTCTAGTAAGAAGCTAACCTGACTGGCTTCATCGATGACAAGCTCATTCGTCTCCGCCACATTGAAGTGGGCCATCATGTTAAGATCATGTTCTTTAACAGATGCCCCCTCTTGCATACGGGCATTGAAGATGTTTTTTAGAGCGTCATACCTGATCGTGCGGATGGTTGTCCGAATATCTCCTGCAGGGACTCCATGATCTCATGGGCAGTGATCATAGGCTCATTCTTCTTGGCTAGGACTTCAGAAAGGCTTGCTAAGATATACGCTTGGGCCTTCTCATTTTCCTGTATCCTACGCGCATATGCCTCTCGAATATTTTGAGGAGCATTTTGAGTAGGAACAGAAGGACAATCCTCCATAAGGAAAAATCTCAAGTCATCGATGATTAAAATCATATTGATTGTGTTTTTCCATATGGTGTAATTTTCATCAGTAAGTTTGTCGGCGACGAGTAAATTTAATGTCGTGGAAGTCATAATGAAAAATTATTAAAATATACAAATTATTTATATTAGTATTCAAGCATTACCCATTTGAAAAACTAATCAATTTAACAAAATAATTTAATGCATCCTATGTGACATCTATTTTGCAATGATGTTTCAGTGAGACATAGTAAAAGCCACCATAGGATGATCAAGTACCCTTTCACTAAAATGAGACTATCTCAACCAATATATAGAACAACTCCTTGTTGTTCGGTCCAAGAACTGTTAACTTGTTTAACATTTTCTTGAAAGTGTAACCCCTCATTTTATATTCTAAAATTTTGCCCCAATGAGCCAACCATAGGGAAAACCAACTGAGGCAAAAACTAAAGCAATCTTATCCATTTTTGGAGTTTGAGTAAAAAGTCATGCAAATGTCATCCATAGGGGGACAAAAGCAAACGTGTCTCGAGGCCGAGCATGAAAATTTATTACAAACTAATGAGAGATACAGAGGGATATGTTAACACACGTCTCGCCCCCACTTACTATAAACTCTCTCTCTATTCACCTTGGTATCAACCTATACAAATACCACCCGTAAGGAGACACAAGAAAGGTGCCTTGAGGCCGAGTATAGATCTCACGATGTGAACCTCAAGGGAGAAACATGAAAAATGAAAAATGGAGTATCATATAACTCATTCTCCTCCCACTGAGTGTTTTACTTATGGTTAATTTAACTTAGAAAAATACGACTAATTATTTTACTAAGTGATTATTTAAATTTGCCTAAAAGTAAAACTTACTTTAGATAGTTAAACAATTTTGATTAATGTTCATTAAACACTTTAATAAACCTTAATAAATAATTGCATGCTTGTAGCAAATATATCTAATTCACCTTTACAAGTCAATTACCATGTAGGAGTGTTCCGTTTCCATCAACTTAAATACCCTGGCCTAGACAAAACTAGTCATAGACAAAAGGTCCCTTATAGATACATTTGCTACAAATTTAATCTTTTAACTAAAACCAATTTAATCCTATTAAACTGATTAAAAGATTAAACTTATTTCTAATCTCATTAGAAATGTGATCTTAGGTCTTTGTGAATCATGTTTTAAAACTATTTTAAAAAATGATTCTAACCTAAGGTTTGCATGCAATTATGAATATTGATTTTAATTTCTAATTTCATTAAAGTATAACCTTTATTAAAAAAAAATGAAATAAATTAAAACCAACCATTGCATGTTAAAGCATAACAATTATAAAATACCCTAAAGTAGTGACATGCTTCATGCAATTCCATTTCACTACTTAACATACATGACACTTATATACTAAAGTAATGAAATAATTAATAACATACATACATCCATACATTCAACTATATATTATAACACTTATAATATAAATTATGTACGACTATGTTATTAATGCATGCAAACATAACATTTATATTATATGATGCATGAGCATGCCAAAATTAAATAATGCAACTATATATTATAACATTGACAATATAAATGATGCATGAATAATGCATAACCTATGGTGGGATTTTACTATATAGTATATATTATGACATATAATTATATAAATTAAATCATACATCATATGCATAATTTAAAACGATTATTGGACTGGGATTGATTCCTCCTAAAATGATATAACACTTATATTAATTAATTAATTAAAAATAGCTAACTATTACAAATTAATAGTTTAACCGGTTCAAAACAAACGAAGCGAACCTTGAATTGCACGAACCGGACCACCCAACACCCAAACTGGCCACGAACCAACCAAATCAAGCGATCTGATGAACCATGAGCCAGAAGAACCAAAACATGAAAAAAAAATTCCGGCTCGGAGCGTTTCAACACTATGGAAAATTCTTCGTTTGTCGTTGCGTTGCAACACTACTGTATAATAGTCACTGTACAGTTACAAAATCCATCGATCCTTCTCCAATTTTGGCCTCGTTTTCTTCAGAAATCCACCGAAATGATCATGAACGACTCAAGACTTTCAAAATATAGTCTGTATCGCAATTTATGCCAAAAAAACAAAGGGTCTTTACAAACCATTTTGTAAAAACAAAGCAATAAATCTAAAAGGGTCCAATCCCAAAACATCCAAAAATTGAAACCATTCACATTCGATACAATTCATCAATGTGAAAAATATTACAGAATGAAACCCACCAAATCTGTAAAATGCAATTCTGAAAAATTAAAATTTGGGACAAAAAATCACTCCCTAATACCAACTAAAGGAATTGTGAAGTTCCATTGTGGAAGTGGGGATCAACCCAATTTTTATTTTCATAGAATGAAAAATTTACTAAACAAAATATGCATTATCAGATAAATTTATACAACTTGTAAAAGAAGGGAAAAGGAGATTAGGGTTTAGAAATCAAGAAACTTACCCTTGAAGAGCCGTTCTTCACGAGTCCTCTTCTCCGAATTGATCACAATCAAGGAAACACAAAATGGCCACCACAAGATCTTCCTTTGTATTCGCTGTAAGAAATGAGAGTTTATAGGAGGAATGAACTCTATAATCTTTTGGGAGAGGGAGAAAGATTTGAGAGAGCGATTTTCTTTTGCAGTGAATTCTTCAGAAAAGCCAGAGAGTGATTGTTCTCTATTAACCTTATGTGAAAAAGATGGAAAATCACTTCACGTAACCACTATCAATCAAGAGAGAAAATAGAGGGAGAGAGTTACAACTTCCTCCGAAATTGACTTAAAAATTTCAATTAATTCAATTTTAAAAAAATTTAATAAATAACAATGATTTAATAAATTATTATTATATAATTACCCTATCATATAGTATATATTTAACTATATGTTATATCAAATATAACACATAGCCTATAGTCTTTATATTGTATCAAATATAATACAACCTATAATTTCAATTCCTTCAATCATTTGTGGTATTTAATATAAATCATATTTATACTACATTTAATTATATGAATCCAATTCACGTAATTAATATTCGAACCATATTAAAATATCTATTTCATTTCAAATAAACTTTATAGTATAATGTATCATTATATTAATTATATCACATATACTTAATTTAAATTAAGCATATATAATGAATTCCCTCAATTAATTTGAACAATTCAAATTAATCTAAAATTAGTTATCATTAATCCCTATTGAGCTGACCTTATGGACCTGCAGATTGAAGCTCCAATGGTACTTGAATAATTAACTAAACTCTTTTAATTAAATTATTCAATACCCATTAACTGTCAGTCACTCCACTACAGACCGATAGGTGCACTTTTCGCACTACATATATATTTTTATGTCCATTGGATATAACCAATCAACAATGCGATGACCGATACAAATTGCTCGTAAGTACAACTGGGCCAAAATTACCATTTTGCCCTTGTAGTTACATCTAACTTCTTAAATACTACTGATCCCTCAAATGAATAATAAGTTATAGTCCAACTATGACCAAACCTCTTTTGGGCCAAGAGAGGGTGTGACACCCTATTGTTCAAGCTCCGAAAGTAATCCTTTAGGAACAATTTATCTACTTACCCCGACATTTGGGAATGAGTGAATTTCGTTTTGTGTAGATGTGTTCTCAGCTCCTCAATCAGACGAATCCCCAAAATGGTAGGCTATTGAGTCGACGATTACTGCCACTCTACCCATACAAATCAAATGACCTGCTCTTCATAAGTAAGGAGTTCACAACTCACTCAAGATTCAAGTCATGTCATTTATGGTCATCCTGGTGAAATGTAAATCTCTATTATTAATGGTGTTATACGATGAAGTAGTCATTCATGTCTGGTCTTATACAGACTCTCTTCGTAATGAAATCCCGTCACATGTCTTCATACGAATGATCACGGATCAATCATTGTAGCAATTTACAACAATTGTAGCATTTACAAAAGCAGGTCGTATTCGTAGTGTCACCAAGGATTAGGGTACCCACCTTTTATCCATCTATCACATACCATTAGGTTATCACTTAAACATGATCCCACCAGTATTCTCTACATACATGTTTAAGTTACAGAAAATAATCTTGGATGTAGTTTATTGGTTCATGGTTAAATGTTAAAAATTCAAATAAACACTATATGTTTTATTAAATAAATAAAAAGTTTGTAACATTAAAGTTATGAACTACAGAACCTACGAGATTAGGCATCAATCCCAACAAAATCATGCATAACCTCTTTACTCCCATGTAACCATTAAAAAAGGATAAGTGGAGGGAGTGTACTCTCTCCCTTAATATTTTTTTAAAAAAATAATTAATATAATATATTTATATGATAATCAACTACCGTATAATATGTATTATATATATTATTATATATATATAACTTATACTTATTATATCCAAATATAATATAGTTTATAGTTTGATAATTCTCTCATTAACTTATGGTATTTAATATAAATCAAATTTATATTAAATTTAATTATACGACTCCAATTCATATAATTAAATATTGAATCATATTCAAATATTTACTCTCTCAATAAACTTTATATTAAACATTATCAAATATTATTTATTATTTATTCACATATAATTAATTATATTAATTATATATTTAATCAATTCAAATAAATCCAAAAATATTGATTCTCAACAACCCAGTGAGCTATCGAGGGACCTTATGGACTCGTAGTGAAGCTCTAATGGTACTTGTGAAAGGAACAATTTTACAGAGAACCTATGAGTGGAAGCGGATCGTCTAAATTCCATTTCGATTGAAAACAAAACATTTACAGTATAACATATAGATTATGCATCTTAACAAAATTACAACATGCTTTTGAACATGAAATAAAGTTCAAGTGATTATACCTTTGAAGAACTATTCTTCACGTAAATCCCTCGAACTGTCACGAATCTTCAAACACTCACGAAACCCCTCGAACACAAAGAAAAACCTCGAAACGCCAAAAGTGAAGGACATTACCACTTGGTGACCTTGGTATTCTCAGGGTGAGAACCCAGGAGTGGTGGGCTCTGACTATTTTGGTTAGGAGGGAGTTTGTGAGATTTGAAAGAGGAAGACGATCGAGGAAGAAGACTATCGTATAGTAAGATGCCTCAATCATGTAGTGTGAAGACTTCTATCGTATAGGCTCTCAATCTATCGTATAGGTTCAATCACCAGTCGTGTAACTCTCTTTTGGAATAATAAAATCTTATTTTATTTATTCCATCTATAATAAAAACTGTTTAACCATCCACTAGGGTGGTTAGAGAGAAAAATGGTTTATTATCCAACATAAAAAATAATATAAATAAATATGATAACCAACTTACCATATTAAATATGATAACCAACTTACATATTATATTTATAACCTATAGTTTTAATATTGCATCATATACAATATAAACTATAGTTTTTTTTCTCTGTTTCATGACATTTAATATAAATCATATTTATATTAAATTTAAATACAATGAATCTCATTCATAGAAAATATATTTGAATCATATTCAAATACTCATTCATTCAATTAAACTATAATGTATCAAATACATTATATCATTATATCATGTATAATTGAATTAATTGAATTATATCATATATAATTAAATTCTCTCTTATTAATTTGAACAATTCAAATTAACCAAAAAATTATTTCTCAACTAAATCCTTTGAGCTACCAAGGGGACTTAATGGACCTGTAGCTTGAAGCTCTAATGGTACGTGAATAATTAATTAAATTCTTTAATTATATTATCCACCATCCGTTAACTGTCGGATACTCCACTAAAGACCGACAACTGCATTCTTCGCACTATAGATATATTTCTGTGTCCATTGGATATAACCAATTAACAATACAATGACCCTTCACAAATTGCTCGTAAGTACAGCTAGGCCAAATTACCGTTTTGCCCTTGTAGTTACATTTAGCTCTTTAAGTACCACTAATCCCTCTAATAAACAATAGATCATAATCCTACTATGACTAAACCCCTCTCAGGTCAGAAGCGGGTATGGCGCCACATTGTTCAAGATCCGGAATCAACCCTTAATGGAGCACTTTATCTACTTACCCCTGCTTCAGGGAAGGAGTGAATTCCATTTTGCGTAGCTAAGTTCCTAACTCCCCAATCAGACGAATCCCCAAAATAGTAGGCAAGGAGTGAATTCCATTTTGTGTAGCTGAGTTCCCAACTCCCCAATCAGACGAATCCCCAAAATGGTAGTCTTGTTGAGTCGGCGTTCTGGCTACTCTCACCCATACAAATCAAAGAAGTGGCCTCATAGGCAGAAGTTTACAACTCACTCAGGATTAAGGTCATGTTACCTATGGTCATCCTAGTGAAATGAAAGTTTCTATTATAAACGACATTATATAATGAGATTAAGCATTTTGTAGTCCGATCTTATACAAACTCCTTTGTATGGAATATCCCCACTTGTATGTCTAATACATGAATGATCAGGATCAGATCATTTGTAGAACTTTACAACATTTATAACACCTACAAAGTGGGTCATACTCGTAGTGTCACCAGGATAAGGTACTCAGTCTCATCCATATACTACAGACAATTTAGATTATCATTTAAACATGATCCACCTGTGTGTCTCCACATACATGTTTAAGTTACAATGATAACCGTGGATGTTAGTTTATTGATTTGTGGTTAATGCAACCAAAATATCATATATTTCATAGACAAAGTGAATAAAATATCAAATATTATTAATCACATACAAGTTTGTTCGTACAAGGTTTACAAACTATAAAATCCTACGAGGTTTAGGACATCAACCCCAACAACTTGAATAATTAATTAAGATCTTTTAATTAAATTATTCAACATCCATTAACTGCCGGTCACTCCACTAATGACCACCAGTTGCACTTTTCGCACTACATATATATTTCTGTGTCCACTAGATATAACTAGTCAACAGTGTGATGACCCTTCACAAATTGCTTTTAAATACAGTTGGGCCAAAATTATTGTTTTGCCCATGTAGTTACATCTAATTCTTTAAGTACCACTGATCCCTCTAATGAATAATAAGTCATAGTTCAATTATGACCAAACCCCTCTCGAGCCAACAGAGGGTGTGACACCACATTGTTCAAGACTCAAAATCAGTCCTTAAGGGAGCAATATATCTACTTACCCCGACATTAAGGAAGGATTGAATTTCATCTTATGTAGTTGTGTTCCCAACTCCCCAATCAGATGAGTTCCCTAAAATGGTAGGCATATTGAATCAGTGAGCTGGCCACTCTCACCCATGCAGATCAAGGGACCGCCTTTATAGGCAGGAGTTCACAACTCGCTCAGAATTCAAGTCATGTCACCTATGGCCATCATGGTGAAATGTAAGTCTCTATTATTAGTTGTGCTATATAGTGAGACTATTCATTCCGTGCTTCGGTCTTATACAAACCCTTTTGCATAGAACACCCCCACTCACATGTCTCTACATGAATGATTAGGATTGAAGGAACTATGATCAAAGAGTACCTCTGAGCAAAAGCAAGATCGTCCCAAACTCATTGTGACAGAATTACCGCATTCATAATCAAACAGATTAGATATGCATTTAACAACAAATTGTAGGCATGCTTTGAACTTTAAATGACAAAGAGAACGAAATACATACCAACTGAAGAACCCTTCTTCGCCTCAAATCTCGTTCTCGTCCAAGGACTGCTCCTCTCACTCTCACTGAGATTGTCCAAGAAATCGTCCACCAAAACATTATGTCGTCTACCCATGAATGGACTCCTCACGAACATGGTAGCAAGGAAGACACCACCACTTAGAACCCTTGGTATTCTTGGTGTGAGAATCCAAGAGGTGTGGGCTCTGTTGGATTTGGTAGAGGGAAGGAGGAAAGCATAATCGTTTACCATGACCAAGCAAATGGGAGAAAATGGGTGTTTATTGTATAGACAATGCTTGATCATTTAGGTAAAACTAGACGGTCGTTTAGTAAACACTCGAGCGTGCAATCGTATAAGAAACAGCTAGACGATCATTTAGTAAAACCTATACGATCGTTTAGTAAATCGCGCGCGTGTATACGATCGTTTAGAAAGTTTGAAGCTATCATTGTATTGCTCTTGGTTTGCTATGCGATAGTAGTATACCTATCTGTGAGCGAATGTTTGATTCCTTTGCAAAATTTGAAACCATTTTTCATTTATCCATTCAGTTATTAAAATGAAATGCAACTCTCACTATCATTCATTACGGAGAAAAGACTACACAATATTCTATAATTGTTAAAATAAAAATAAATATAATTTATTATATTTAAACCTATGTAATATCACATCAAATGCAACTATGAACCAAAGCATTTTTCTCCTCCATTTAGATATACAATCATATTTATACATTTCTCCAATTATGTATCTCAACATCATGTCAACTATATTCATATATTAATTGACCCGTTTAATAATATATCATATAATCAAACTTCCCTCTCGGTAATTTGAACACTTCAAACTGACCCAAAACTGATTCTCAAACTTGAATCCATTAAGCTACCAAGGAAACCTTATGGACCTATGGCATCGCAAGCTTCAACGATGGCATTAATAGCTGACTTAAAACTCTTTAGCACGAGATTCACATCTGTTAACTGCTAGGACATTCCATTAAAGACGAGGCTACACTTTCTACACACAGATATATTTTTATGTCCATCAGATATAACATCAACAGGTACGATAACCTTCACAAATGCTCGTAAGTACAGCTGGGCCAATACGTTTTGCCCCCTGTTGTTACATCTAAACTTCCCTAAGTACCCTGACCTCTCTAGTGAATAATACAACATAGTCCTACTATGTGTGGACACCTCTCGAGCCATGAGAAGGTGTGTGGCGCCACATTGTTCAAGCCCTGGGATCAGTTGTTAAGAGAGTAATCTATCTACTTACCCTTGCTTCGGGGAAGGAGTGAAATCCATCTTGTGTAGCTGAGTTCCCAGCTCCCAAATCAGACGAATCCCCAAAGTGGTAGGTTTGAGTTGGTGATCTGGCCACTCACACCCATGCAAATCAAAGGACCGCCTTCAAAGGCAAGAGTTCCCAACTCACTCAAGATTGAGGTTATGTTACCTATGGTCATCCTAGTGAAGTGAAGTCTCTGTCATGAACAACGTTATATAACGAGACTATAACACTTCGTGGTTTGGTCTTATACAAACTCCTTTGTATAGGACACCTCTGCTCGTATGTCTTCACATGAATGATCAGGATTAGACCATTTGTAGCAAGTCACAACACTTGTAACTATTCTACAAAGTGAGCCGCATTCATAGCGTTACTAAGATAAGGTTTCCCTCCTATATCTATATACTACAGACCATTTTGATTATAACTTAAGGCATGATCTACCTGTATGTCTCCACATACATGCTTAAGTTACAAACGACAACCAGGGTCCTTAGTTTATTGGTTTGTGGTAAAGCAATTAAAACATCCAATGTTCCATAGATAAAAGTGAAGAAAATATCATATATTATTACATCACAAGCATTTGTTCAAAACCGTGTTTACAAACTACAGGACCCAACGAGAGTTTAGGGCATCATCCCTACAATTGTAGAATTTTACAACAATTGTAACATCTACAAAGTAGGTCATATCGTAGTGTCACTAGGATAAGGTACCCCCTTATCTATTTACTACAGACTGTTCAGGTTATCATTTAAAAATGATCCACTTGTATGTCTCCACTGAAGGATCTCATATCTATGAGTTCCATGAGCACGTTCGGATCGCTCCGATCTCACCATGACTGAAATACATATTATACATTCAATACATACAGTTATGCAAACAAAACTTAATTAATGACATGCTAAGACAAAGATAAAACAAGGGAAAAAGTGTCATACCAATTGAAGACGTTCTTCACACTTCGGCACTCAAGGCAGCGGAATCCTCCAAACGATTTACCAATGCTCAGCGGAAGCGACGACTGTAGCAGCACGAACAACCGCGAACACACGACCGCAATGAAGATGACACCACCACTAAAGAGCCCTGGGTATTTTCGGAGTGAAAACCCAAAGGGTGGGTTTTGGTGAATTTGGTATAGGAAGGAGGAAACACGAATCGTGCAGGTGATAAGTAAGTGGAAGGGAAGAAAACGCTATCGCATAGCAGAATAGCTTATCGTTTAGGAGAAGCTACACGATCGTGTAGGATTTACTGAATGATCGTTTAGGAAAAGGTACGCGATCGTTTAGTAAAAACAACACGCTATAAGATCGTTTAGAGAAGCCATCCGATCGTGTAGGAAATAGAATTGCGATCGTTTAAGCACGACGTAAACAAATCGGTTTAGGCGGAGAGTGTATCGTATAGGCTCTCGATAAAGCTTAAGCAATTCGTTTAGTATCACCGTGCGTGCTGTCACAAATTCTTTTGTGGCGACTCGATCAAAAATGAAAACCATTTTTCATTTTAACTCATCGGTTACAATAACCGATGTTGCCCACTAAACCACGTCGAATGTGAATTTTGGATTAAAATATCTATATAGTAACCAACTAATTAATTAATATATATAATCATATTATATTTTATCTTATAGTTTGATATCACATATCTACTATAGTATTTTCTCCTCTAACTTGATATAAAATATATTTATATCTAATTTCCTCCAAAATAACGTATCTTATTATTTAGCCAATTATTATCATATATAATTAACCAGTCCAATTATATCATATATAATCGAACTTCTCTTGTCAATTTGAATATTTTCAAATTAACCCACATATTGGTTTCTCGACTTTATCCAAAGCTACCCAGGGACTTAATGGACCTGTGGCTCGAACTCCAATGGTCCGTGAATAGCTGACTAAACTCTTTAGCCACGAGATCTACCATCCGTTAACTGTCAAACATTCCACTAAAGACCAACGGGTGAACTCTTCTTACGATAGATATATTTTTG
>NC_052349.1:77466572-77474943 GCF_009727055.1 Benincasa hispida
CCTGGAATCAGCCCTTAAGGGACCTATCTATCTACTTACCCCTGTCTCGGGGAAGGAGTGAATTCCATCTTGTGTAGCTGAGCTTCCAGCTCTCAAATCAGACGAATCCCCAAAATGGTAGGTTTGAATCGGCAAACTGGCCACTCGCACCCATACAAATCAAATGACCGCCCTTAATAGCAGGAGTTCCCAACTCATTTAGGATTGAGGTCATGTTACCTATGGTCATCCTAGTGAAGTGAAGTCTCTATCATGAACGGTGTTATATAACGAGACGTTAATACTTCGTGGTCAGGTCTTATACAAACTCTTTGTATAGGATGCCCCTGCTCGCATGTCCCCAACAAGAATGATCAGGATCAGACCATCTGTGACAAGTCATAACACTTGTGACCATTCCACAAAGCGGGCCGCATCCGTAGCGTTACCAGGATAAGGTTTTCCTTCTGTATCCATATACTACAGACCATTTTGGTTATCACTCAAGACATGATCCACTTGTATGTCACCACATACATGCTTGAGTCACATACAGATAACCAGAGATTTTATGTTTATTGGTTTGTGGTAAAGCAAATAAAATAAGCAAATGAGCAATAATACAAGATGTGAAGTAAATATCATATATTAACAACACAAGCGTTCGTACAAACTGTTTACAAATTACAGGACATGAGACTTTACGACATCAACCCCAACAATCTCCTACTTGTCCTAAAACGAAGTGGAGTGTACAAAAAAACTTAGTACAAAACAATAAACTAGGGCACAAAAGCTCAGTACAAGAAAATCTCTCACTTGCCCTATGTTGGCCTTTTGGCCCTTAATCTCAAATTAATTAATTAATCAATGTTTTGATGATAACAAACTCAATTTTTAATTACTGAAAATTTTAGTGTTTTAATATGTTCATAGCGTAGAGCTTGGAATAACGATTCCAACACCTCTTGAATCACTCAAATTAGAGCTAAAATGAAGACGATATGACCAAAACAAGTCTGTAGAGAAAATACCGTGGTGGATAACGTGGCATAACTAGACCATTTGCATTTAGACATGTGGCAGCATATTGGTTGAATGGTGGATCATTAAGAGATTAACATATGATGGACTTTTGATTTTTGGATTGATTTTCAAAAAATGAAATTAAAAAGAAAATGAATTAAAAGGAAAATAAATTTAATATTATTTTTGTGTCTAACGGCTAGTTTTTTACACATGGTATGTTTTTTTTTTTAATTTTTGGATTGACTTTAAAAAGAATCAATCTAAAAAGAAAATAAATTAAAAGGAAAATAAATTAAATATTATTTTTGTGTCTAATGACTAGTTTTTTACACATGGTATGGTTTTTTTTTTTGGATTGACTTTAAAAAGAATCAATTTAAAAAGAAAATGAATTAAAAGGAGAATGAATTTAATATTATTTTATGTTTGTGTCTAACGGCTAGTTTTTGACACATGGTATGTTTTTTTTTATTTTTTTGGATTAATTTTAAAAAGAAAATAAATTTAATATTATATTTTGTTTGTATCTAACGACTAGTTTAGTTTAAAATCTCCACCATTGATTTTTCTTTTCCAAAATCCAATGGTCCAAATTAATTGTGGTTTCTAAATTTTTTTTTTCCTTTCCATCTCTATATAAACCATCTTCCTCTCCAAATTTTGAAGGAACAAATTTTATATTTCATAATCCTCCAAAACTCAAAAGTTTCCATTGTTGTTCTCTCTAAGCTCCCAATTCTTTTTTTTCTTTTCATCTTATTATTGAGAGGGTGTTATTGTATTGTGAGGATAAATTTGTTGAGTGCTTAAACTTGTAAATCCACTATAGTGAGAGTTGTATTGTGTTCTTTAAAAATTCTAACATTTGTAACGGTTTGATCCTAAACCGTGGAAAGGATCGGGTTTGCTCTTGAACCCGTAAAAGGAGCGGTGGTGTAACGGTTGGGCTCTAATTTGTGCGGAAATATTTTATTCAATTCCAAGAGGCACGTTGGGAGTGGAGTAGGTCGAGTTGGACCAAACCACTATATAAAATTACGGTTGTCTTCTTCTCTAACTCTTTCCTTTTTATTTTTGCAATTAATTTAAGCAATTTATTGTATGTTTTAGTTTGTTCTTATTTATTTGCTAAAATTTGATAGAATTAAATTATCACACGTTTTGTCATCTTAATTGTTGCATAAATTGAATTTTTCTTATTCTTTATAAAAAAGTGTATTAGTTAGTTTAATTGGATTAATTTGGAAAAAAAAAAAATTAATTAAACCCTATTCACCTCCCCTCTAGGGTTGCCATATTTATCCAACACCCTAGTCTAGCTGCGGGCGATCCTGTAGACCCATGCTCCATAGGTGACCTTCAAACACTGTAGCTGTGAGAGCCTTCGTAAACGGGTCAACAACATTAAAATGGCCTGGGTTAGACTGATCCGTCTCATCTCCTCGACCTCTTAAAGCATCTTAGGACACATGTTCTTAAGCAAAGTGACTCCATGCCTAAACAACAGTAGGCCCTTCTTGGAGTCCTGCATCGATTACTTGAGCAACATCTTGTCAATGTACGATGCCTGAGACAGTGCTAGCACTTTGTTCTTATGATCCCGAAAGATCTGTATACCTAGAACAAATTTAGCCTCTCCCAAATCTTTCATTTGGAATTGGGTCGCTAGCCAGTTCTTAACTGTAGTCAGTAGACCTACATCATTTCTAATGAGTAGGATAACGCCTAAATACAACACCAAGAAGACAGTCAAGCTTTTTGAAGCAAGCTGCTAGAAGCGGATTCGCCTCTGGCCTCTGGGTACGTCGGAACCGCATAAGTTCACCGGGGTGGAGCACGGTCCGCCAAGGCAGCTGTGGTGAAGCTGGATGCTCGAAGCCATTTTAGATACGACCAGAACCGGCGGAATTGCCCAATCCTATCTTTCCAGGAAGTCAGTCCGGAGCGGGAGCAACTTCTAGAGCAAATTCTGACTAAACTCGATCACTTGGCGAGGGGGGTGTAGGAGGTCTTTTTGAGCGCTTGGGTCTGGCACTTTCGGGTGGGATAAAAAAGAGCCCAAAGGAAGCGAAATAGGAAGAAAGGTTACGTGAAACTTAAGCCTTTGGAGGGTAGAAAAAAAAATGAATTAGAGCGTGTTCTATGGCGTGCAAAGAACCGTCGGAGAACATTTGCCAATCATGAGGAGTTCCATTCATAGAGAAATCCAATCGTCAAAATCAATAAAAAGGCCATCATGGTAGACTAACTTACTTATATTTATAGCAGTTAATGAAAAAGCCCAATGCAAAAAAATGCATGTTGGGTCTTTGAAACAGTTCAAATCATTTTGATGCCGGCGAGAAAGAAACCTTCCGGGCCAAAGATGATTGATGTTTTCATTCGAGAAAGACACTCCTGGCTTAACTCAAAAATAGGTCGCTCATTTGCTCCTATGGCCTATCTTCCTCGGCCATCTTGATCTGGTTATATCAAGAGAAAGCAAGCATCCATAAAGGACAGCATCCCATGTCCAGCAGTGTTGTCCACCAGAACATCGATGTGAGGAAGAGGAGAGCCCCTTTACTAGTACTAGTAAGGGCGCAGGAAGCAAAAAAACTTGCGCGAAGGACGTTTTCTTCTCCGCCTTCTCCTCTCAAAAGACCAAGGGAGAGACAGCATCCCTTTCCTTCGGTAGCTCTTTTGGTTTCCCAAGGGTAGCGGTAGCTGGGGCAAAGCCCTCCGTGAATGTAGAGAGACACTGCAGATGAAAAACACGTTCTCTCTCTTGCGAGTCCGGAAGTGGAGATTACCAAGCTCTCGTATCGCCAGGGTGAGGAGGCTGTCCCCACACATTGACGAACATTTGAACCCAGAGAAAAAAGCACCCTCGGAAGAGATCCCAAACTTCAAAAGTATGTCGGTCCTTATTCCTTATCCCCATCTTCGCCCAGGCTAACGGGGCCTTACAAACTCACTGATCATTCCGTTCATTTCACATCTGAATACGCAAACATTTTCATTTCCTTTCGTTGAGTTGGTTCATCAACCTCGCCATCTACTACCATAGCAAGGATTTCCGTGAAACCTAGATAGCGAACGGGTGGGTTCACAACCCTCCCACTACGTCGAGATTCCCTCAACTCTTGAGGTGGAACCAACATACTGGATGAACTCCCATCAACAACTCTTATTGAAGTTTCAGTAGTTTCATTGGAAAGCTCACGCAACACGACTTTGCTTCGTGGACTTTGCTCCCTTATATGATCCTCTTCCAGGAAAGTAGCGTTTATTGAAACAAACACCCTATTTTCCATCGGATCATAAAAATAACCCCCTCTGTATCTTTGGAGTAGCCTACAAAGAGGCATAACCTCGACCGTGGTTCTAACTTCTTGGGATTAGCCTCAATCACATATGCAGGGCAACCCCAAATGCAACAGTGACGTAAACTAGCTTTACGCCCGTGCCACAACTCCAGAGGTGTTCTTGCAACACTTTTGGAGGGAAAACATTTGAGTATGTATATCACAGTCTCCATTGCAAAACCCCAAAACGAGTCCGGTAAAGAAGCATAACTCATCATCGAGCAAACCATGTCTAAAAGGTTCTATTTCTCCTCTCCGCTATACCATTCCACTGAGGTGTATCCGATGCTGAGAGTTGAGAAACGATTCCATGTTCTATCAAATAGTCCTAGAATGCTGAGTCCAAAAACTCTCCACCTTGATCCGATCGAAGTGTTTTAATCCGTCTATCTAATGCGTTTTCAACTTCAGCCTTGAACTCTTTGAACTTTTCAAAGGATTCAGACTTCTGGTGCATAAGATAAACATACCCGTACCTAGAGTAATCATCAGTGAAATTGATAAAATACTCATAGCCACCTCGCGCTCGCACATTCATAGGACAACAAAGGTCAGAATGTATTAACCCAAGAGGCTCCCTGGGTCTATAACCTTTTCAAGTAAAAGATTGTTTAGTCATCGTACCCTCAAGGCAAGATTTGCACACTGGTAAAGTATTTTCTTCTAACTCACTTAGAAGTCCATTCTTCACCAATCTCTCAATTCTATTAAGATTGATGTGCCCTAAACGAAGATGCCAAAGTTGGGCATTTTCTTTTGGAGAAATATGTCGACGTTTTGATTGAATTACGACAGTTCTGAACAATTCAGTATTATGGAGGGAATTAATGGCTAACGACCTTAGCACATATAAATTCGATTCCATATTTGCTGTGCAAATAAAAACACCATTTTTGTGAATAAACGCTTTATCCACATTAAAAGAGATAGTATATTTACATTGCAATAAACACTTTATAGAAATGAGGTTCCTTTTTAGTTCTAGAACAATATATACATCATTTAAGATAAGAAACCTATTCTGTAAAACTAACTGGAGTCCTCCCACTACCATAGCTGAGACAACGTGTCCAATGTCTACTCGCATTGTCGTCTCACTAGCCTCCAACTTTCGCCAAGATCTAATCCCCTGAAAAGAAGAACAAACATGGTTAGTGGCGCTTGAATCAATTATCCAGGCAGAATCATCATTCTCCACTAAACAAGTTTCAAACACAAGTAAATCACATTTACCTTTATCGGCCTTGGCTGCTTTCTTCCATTTTAGATACTGAGGACAGTTCCTCTTCCAGTGTCCATCTTGGTTGCAATGGAAATACTTTCTCTTAGCAACTTGTGGATGCCTACATGGAGCGATAGGTGGTGGGTTAGCAGGTGCCTTCCTTTTTCCTTTACCACCCTTCTTTTTCTTCCCCTTTTAAGAGTTAGAAGTAGAAGGTGCATACTTTGTTCCTGAGGTCGAATCTCTATGGAATGTCCTGGAGGATGAAGCAACATTTGCCTCACCCTTCTGCCTCTTCTTACTATTCAATAAAGATTGGTATGTCTGTAACTCGTTGAGGAGAGTTATAAGGTTATATTTCACTTTGTTAAGAATCACATTGCTAACAAAGTACAGGAAGTTCTTCGGCAAAGAATGTAGGATTATACTAACATGGCTGCCCTCATCGATGGTAGACCCATTCAACTCCGCCACAATGAGATGGACCATTATGTTTAGCATACACTCACGAATAGAGGTGCCTTCTTCCATTTTGGAGTTGAGTATGTATTTAAGAGCCTCATGCATAAACTGTTCAGATGGTTGTCCAAACATCCCCCACAGGGACTTCAGATCTCACGCGCTAAGACCATAGGCCATGTTCCTTGGCCAATACTTCAGAAAGACTTGCCAAGATGTAGGCTCGGGCCTTCTCATTCGCCCTTGTCCATCGCTCGTATGCCTCCCAAACATTTCGAGCGACATTCGGAGCTGGAATAAGAGGACAAGCCTCCGTGAGAGTGAACATGAGATCCTCGATGATCAGGATCATCGTGATCATATGTTTCCATGTTGCAAAATTATCGCCATTAAGTTTTTCAATGCTTAGCAATGCTAACGTGGCTGTTGCTATTTTGAAAATGTTGCTGAAAATACGAACAAAACTTTATTAGAATTTGTTAAACCACTTTTAAACCAATTAGTTTTGCAAAACAGTTTCAAGTACCCTAAGTTATAAACTTCTATTTTGCAATGATACCCCAGTGAGGTAGGACAAACGCCACCGGTGGGGTGATCAGTTGCCCCTTCACTGGGATGAGACATTCTCAACCATTAGGTAGAACCTACTCTTGGAACTGAACCTAACAACCACCATTTTTCGGTCCAGAATCGTTAACCTTTAACTATTTCGTGTAAGTGTAACCCCTCACTTTTGGTGCCAGAGTCCCGTCCTAATAAGCCCACCGTAGGGAAGAAGTAGATTAGGACAAGAGACCAAGTTACCTTATCCTCTTACAGGAGATCAAATAAAGAAACGCGCAAAACTGCCATCCTTTAGGGGGACACTCCTAGGATACCTCGAGGCGATGCGCAGTAACTTTATTCAACCTAACAAGAGAGACCGAGGGATATGCTGTCGCACTTCTCGTTCCCACTTACTATGAATACTCTCTCCATCCACCTTGATATTAACCTACCTAAACACCATCCATTGGGGGGACACGCCAAAGGTGCCGCAAGGCCGAAGGTAGATCTCACGGTGTGGACTATTTAGGAGAAACATGAAAGGTTTAAATGAAGCATCTTATGCCCCAAGTACCTCCCACTGAATGTTCTACCTAGGGATTCATTAACCTAGGCAATTCAACTACTGATTTTAGTCTAAGTCGTCTTTTTAAACTCTGCTCATAAACAACGTTTTTCTATGAAATATGAACAAGTTCAAGTAGTCATATTTAAACACTTTAATGGATTGTTCTTAACTTGCATGCATGCATCAAATCTATTTAATTTACCTTTCTAGGTAAGTTCCCAGGTAGGGGTGTTACGTTTCCGTCAACTTAAATACCCCAGCCTAGATAGAACCCGCCTTAGACAAAAGGTCCCTTATAGATAGATTTGCTACACTTTAACCTTTTATTAACCAATTTAATCCTATTAAACTAATTAAAAGATTAAATTATGAACGCGTAGACACACAAGGTACAACACTGCTATCATTCACCCTTTATACTCACACAAATTATAATATAAGAATGATGCCATGTCAATCCGCTTTTTATGCATGCATGAAATAATACTTTTAAATATTATAATGATGCATGAGCAATGGCTCCTACACACTAATAAATCATGCTTCTCTAATTATACACAATTACACTAATAAAGAGGAAGATGCATGACCATTGCACATAACCTAAGGTGGGATTTACTATATGTCTACCATAATGACATATAAAAAGACATCGATGTAATAAATGTAAAGGATTAATGGACCGAGAATAGACCTGTTAGAAAAATATGGAGAGAAAAAACCCTATCTATGTACATTTTTCATTGCGAATCAAACTCAGTTCACAGGCAACAGCGGGCGCTTTGAACAACCGTCCATGAGGTCTTCATGCGTGTAGTAAACTCAGTAGGTAGATCGATCGATAGTCGGGATGCATGGCACGCACGAGACGATTGAAAGCATAAACCGATCGCGTAGACACGAAAGGGCTGCGAAGCCTGATTGTCTATGTGATCGTGTAGCCGACGATAGTAAATGATTTACCTTGCATTACTAAGCGATCGTTTAGTTAGTTACTAACAATGAAGCTTGTTCCTGAACGAATCCATCTAAAGTGCACGCTTTTAAACTATGCGAGCATCTCATCGTCTACGATGATGCATGCAACCAGGTAAATGATTACCTTGCGATGCTAAGCAATCGTTTAGTCAGTTTACTAAACGATGAAACCCTGTTGACCTAACGACGAGTATAGCGCGCGCGCGGTTAAGTGATCTTGCGAGCATTCTCATCGTACTAACA
>NC_052349.1:77475118-77496569 GCF_009727055.1 Benincasa hispida
CGATGCGTGCAACCAGGTAAACGATTTACCTTGTGATGCTAAGTGATCGTTTAGTCAGTTACTAAGCGATGAAGCCTGCTGACCTAAACGATCGTATAGCACGCGCGCGTTAAGTGATATGTGAGCATCTCATCGTCTACACGATGCGTGAAACCAGGTAAACGATTTACCTTGTGATGCTAAGCGATTGTTTAGTTAGTTACTAAGCGATGAAGCCTGCTGACCTAAACGACCGTCTAGTGCGCGCGCGTTAAGCGATACTCAGCAATCGAGTACCTGATCGTCAACACGATACAATCAACTCTTGATCACGTACCCCATCGTTTAACCGATGTGTTCATCAGCGATCGCGTACTCCTTCATCTTTATGATGCGATCAACAGCAATCGCGTAGAACATCTTATGCACGATGCGATCAACCCTAGATCGTCTCCTTCCTCGAAGAGCCGTAACGCTTGCCCAGAACTTCGACAAACGACTCAAAACTTCAAACAAACTTTGAATACAAACTCGATAACGATTATTAATGCCCAAAAAACGTAGGGGTCTTTACAAACAATCGCAAATGTAAAAGGATCTAAATCAAACCGAGGCAAATCATCCCGAAAACATCCATTAATCCGCATATCCACAACAAGTTTAACCATTAAACAACGTAGAAATGCACCCACCATGAATTTAAACCTCATTTCATTGCAACAGATGAAATCGGAGTATCAGAACCTGACTCTAATACCAATTGAAGAATCTCATATCTATGAGTTCCATGAGCACGTTTGGATCGCTCCGATTTCACCGTGATTGAAATACATATTATACATTCAATATATACAGTTATGCAAACAAAACTTAATTAATGGCATGCTAAAATAAAGATATAACAAGGGAAAGAGTGCCATACCAATTGAAGACGTTCTTCACACTTCGGCACTCCAAGTAGCGGAACCCTCAAAGCGATCTACCAACGCCCAGTGGAAGCATCGACTGCAGCAGCACGAACAAATGCGAACACACGACCGCAACGGGGACGACACCACCACTAAAGAGCCCCGGGTATTCTCGGAGTGAAAATCCAAAAGGTGGACTTTGGTGAATTTGATAGAGGAAGGAGGAAACACGAATCGTGTAGGCGATAAGCAAGTGGGAGAGAAGAAAACGTTATCGCATAGCAAAAATGTTTATGTTTAGGAGGAGCTACACGATCGTGTAGGATTTACTGAACGATCGTTTAGGAAAAGGTACACGATCGTTTAGTGATAATGACACATTATACGATCGTTTAGAGAAGCTATCTGATCGTATAGGAAATAACGTGTGATCGTTTAGGCACGAGATAAACAATTATTTAGGCGGAGAGTGCTATCGTATAGGCTCTCGAAAAGCTTAAGTAATTGTTTAGTATCACTAGCGCGCGCTCTCATGAATTCTTTTGGGTGATCGATCAAAATGAGACTATTTTCTTTTTAACTCATCGGTTATAGTAACCACTTTGCTCACTAACCCACGCCCGAACGTGAATTTTGGATTAATTATCATATAATTAACCAACTAATTAATTAATAAATATAATCATGTTATATTTTTATCCTATAGTTTTGATACAACAGTATCTATATAAGTATTTTCTCCTTTACTTGATATAAATCATATTTATATCTAATTTCCTCCAAATAATGTATCTCAATATTTAGCCAATTAATATCATATATATTAAACCAGTCCAATTATATCATATATAATCGAACTTCCTCTTGTCAAATTTGAACATTTCAAATTAACCCAAATACTGGTTCTCGACTTTATCCAAGCTACCTAGAGGACTTAATGGACTGTGGCTCGAAGCTCCAACGGTCCCGTGAAATAGCTAAACTAAACTCTTTAGCCACGAGATCCACCATCCGTTAACTTTCAGGTATTCCACTAAAGACCAACAACTGAACTCTTCTTACCACAGATATATTTCTGTGTCCATCGGATATAACCAATCATGAGTACGATGACCTTTCACAGATGTTTGTAAGTACAACTGGGCCAAATTACCGTTTTGCCCATGTAGTTACATCTCACTTTTTAAGTACCACTGATTCCTCTAATGAATAATACAACATAGTCCAACTATGTGTGAACACATCTCGGGCCAAGAGAAGGTGCGTGGCGCCACATTGTTCAAGCCCTGGAATTAGCCCTTAAGGGAGCTATCTATTTACTTACCCATGCCTCAGGGAATGAGTGAATTTCATCTTATGTAGCTGAGTTCCCAGCTCCCAAATTAGACGAATCTCCAAAATGGTAGGTTTGAATAGGCGAACTGGCCACTCGCATCCATACAAATCAAAGAACCGCCCTCAATGGCAGGAGTTCCCAACTCACTCAGGATTGAGGTCATGTTACCTATGGTCATCCTAGTGAAGTAAAGTCTTTGTCATGAATAGTGTTATATAATGAGATGTTAACACTTCGTGGTCAGGTCTTATACAAACTCTTTGTATAGGACACCCCCACTTGCATGTCCCCAACACGAATGATCAGGATCAGACCATTTGTGACAAGTCACAACACTTATGACCATTCCACAAAGCGGGCCGCATCTGTAGCGTTACCAGGATAAGGTTTCCCTTATGTATCCATATACTACAGACCATTTTGGTTATCACTCAAGACATGATCCACTTGTATGTCATCATATACATGCTTGAGTCACATATAGATAACCAGGGATTTTATATTTATTGGTTTTTGGTAAAGCAAATAAAACAAGAAAATGAGCAATACTACAAGATGTGAAGTAAATATCATATATTAACAACACAAGCATTCGTACAAACTGTTTACAAACTACAGGACACGAGACTTTAGGGCATCACCCCCAACATCCACATGCATGTTTAAGCTACAGGGGATAACCTTGTATGTTTGTTTAATGGTTTTGTAGGTTAATGCTACTAAATGTCAAATAAAATACTTCAAATTTTATTAAATAAATAAACTGTTTGTACAAACAATTACAAACTACATGACCTACGAGATTTAGGGCATCAACCCTAACATCTTGAAGGAAACAAAAACCTCTGGTGAAATCTCGAAGGAGATCAAGGAGATCACTAACCTCTGGTGAAACCCGAAGGAAACACAAACTTCTGGTGAAATCCCGAAGGAGATCACAAACCTTTGATGGGTATATGACTACTTGTAGGCAACTATCACTAACATAAATGTCATGCATAATAAAATAGAGTCTCACACATATCCTCATACATGTCAAATAAGATCTAGTTCATACTCATACATTCTTATAATATATCTTATAAAACAAGATCATGCTCATGCTTATCATATACTTCAAACAAGACAATCATATATTCATATTTCCTTTCTAATTAGGCATCATGATCCTTACAATCTTAGAACCAACATGACTATCTTTAATTTTATCGCTAGACACGAAGGTGGTTCTAGTAATAAGATTACTTACCTTGAACTTGAGCTAGATAAAACTCTGCAAGCAATCTACCTCTCTTATCTAATTTTCAGGGGTTGTTGGAAAAAAAAGAAGTCTTTCTCAAATAACTAATAATCTTTAGAAACTTCTAAGAAGAATTTCTTCACCATGAAAATGAAAGCAAGACGACTAAAAAAATGTGAAAGTATAGAGATTTTTCTCTCTAATTGACCTCCCTTTGAATGAAACTGAATGGTTTTAAATGAAGTGCATAATTATATTTACGGAGAAAAAATAATCCTAATCCTAAATTATTTGGGATTTCATAACTTGAAGTAGTAGATAGATTAGATTTCTTTTTTGAACACGACACTTTATCTAATTAGGATATCTATTTTTCAAAAATCAATAATTAAAGTAGTAGATAGATTATATTTCCTTTTTGAATAAGACATTTTGTCTAATTAGAAAATCCATATTTAATTAATTAGAAAATCATAATCTACCTAATTTAAGAATCCATATTCTAATTGAACTAAAATTTTTACAATCTAACTAAACTAGAAGTTCATTAATTATTGTCTCTAATTTGGATCTAAACTCCAAAATTAAAGAGGATAAAATTTAAAACCACAAATTTTCCTTTTCCTTCTTAAATTTTAAATTTCTTTTAATTTCCAAAATCCTAATTACTTTCATTTTCTTTATTTTCAAATCTTTATTCAAAATAATAAAAAAATTCCTAATTAACTTAATTTTGGCCCTAAAACCAAAATAAAAAAAAACATACAATTCAATAGTTGGAATAGACTATATTTTTCCAAATATCTATCCAATTTAAAATCACACTTTCCCACAAGCAAATCGATCCAATTTTCTCTTAAATTGAATTAAAATTCGAATTCTTTATAAATATCTTTTAATTAATTATCTCGCCTCTCAAATTAAATTTTCAACTAAAATTTATCAAAATAATGTCCAAATATTTCAAGATAATTTACAAAATTTGGAACGTCACACACTCTCTTTTCTCACTTTTCCTCTCACTTTTCCTTTCTAGGATGCAAGTAACATAAACCTGAACTTTCCAACCCCACACTTCACAAATTCAGGTTTGTTAACATCACATTCAAACCTCCTTCAAAATATCATATCAAAACCAGATATATAAGTCCTTACCGTAAATAATGAATACAAATGAATTTGAAACTCAGTCAAATGATGAAACAAACTAGGAAGTCAGGCTTGCTCAAAAAGGGTTAAAAAAATGGGAATCAGGCCAACAAATTTTAAACTCCACAGAACGTTGTACAGACAGTATTGAAACGGTAAGAACTTTCTATCAGAATTCTGAAAGATTGTAAAACCATTGAGATTCACAACAGTACAATATGTTTGGACAGTTGCAACAACCATCGGAACCAAGAAAGCTCAATTCCAATGCTATATGTAAAACAATCTGAATCATTTCTATAAGCTGGGAACAAATCTACACATAAAAGATCTTTGTTTTGAATCTACCTGACAATTGCCATATGGTTTCATTTTCGCTTAACCAGCAAGAGACTGTGTCACTGGTTGTCAGTTCATCGGTGTGGGGTTTGAAAATTGAACATAGAAAGTTATAGAACTGCCAAAGAATTCACGTCGGTTGATCTTTACTTTTAACAATAGACTGTGGATAACATATCTCTATATGTCTGAATCTGTCCCTACCATCAGCGAACTTACGTTTCTTATCACAGTAGCAGCGACAAAACACAGTACATTAAAAGGTGCATCTGCAAATAGTTTCAAACAAAATACTTTTAGCAAATGCATATAGATATATATACTTTTAACTATAAACACATTGCTTGTAAACTATCCCCATTTAACTATAAACACAAGCAAAAAGTGCTTACTAACAAGTTATTCAATGTCTAGTGTGCTTTTAACATGCTTCCAATTCCTACTGTTTAGCATGCTTTTGACACGCTTTCTATTGCTACCGTTTAGTGTACTTTTAACATACTTCCTATTCCTGCTGTTTAGTCTGCTTTTAACATGCTTCCTATTCCCACCATCAGCAAACTTACGTTCCTTAACATCCTTTTAACCACAACCCTACTGTAATTCGTCACGAAGCATTTCTGACTAAATTATTTTTTATTTCACTTTTATGTTACCCCATATATAACCAATTTGAGTGGCAATTTTCAACTAGAGTTGACTAAACCCAAAACCTATTAAGAAAACTTAGTAGACCTTTCCTGCAACTGAGAGTGGAAAGGTCCGCAATTTCCTCTAGAGCGTTGGATTCAGCTATGAATTCCCTTTAGAAACTATCATTTTGACTGATATGAACTTTTGACACTCATTGAAGGAGATGAAAACTGTAATAAAAGAATATAGGAAATTGAACTATGTGTATGAAAGTTAGATAGAGTGTTGTAAACATGTTGAAGTCTTTAATAGATAAGGGGGGAAATGTTAAATTTAAATATTGTCTTATAATACTGCTGGTGTACCCTCACGCTCCCTTCCAGGTCTTGGGGGCTAAGGCTAGGGAGGGGGTGTGACAAAAACAGAGGGAAAACAAGAGCAAACACATACCTCATGATAACTACACCAAATAGCCCAAACAAAGTAACTATTTGTTGCTGGACGAGGATGTGACCATTGGGATGGATTCAGGCTGATCAGAATCATTAGGACTTCCTCGTGAAGCTTCCTTTTTCAACTTGTGATTGTTGTACGCCACAACTCCGGCAATGGCTGCGTCAAGGTGATGGTAATTAGAAACAAATATGGGGATTTGACCTTCTACTTGAATTCTTTATATAATTGCGAGAGTACCTTGTTCATAATCATAAAGTTACGTTGCTATGAAAGAAAATATATATATATATATATATCTCCAAAAGTACAAAAGAGAATTCCCAGAATGAAAGAATAAATGAGATTAGAACTTTGCTATACGATAAGGATTTGAACAGAGACCTTAACAGAATTTTCTCCAGGGTCCACATTTAATTGGAACAAGATTCCAAAAGAATAAGGATAAGCTAGAGCATAGAAGATATACCTAGCTTTAGTAGGTTATGAGTAAATCGGTTCATTACATTAAGATATGAAAAACACCAATAGTCATGTACTTACCAATGCCATATCCAAAGAGATTAATAATGGTCAACTTTACATCCGCAAATAAAAGAGCAGACAATAAGACCACAATCCAGTCCTTGACAACTCCAGCAACACGAATAGTCAAGGCACTTGTATGTGTAATAACAAGGAAAACTGAGAGGTTGAGTGCAAAAGTACAGAGAGAGTTGAGCACTAGTATAACAGGAGGAAAATTCCATGATTCACGTGCTTCCATCTTTGGTTTCTCCAGAAAGATCCATGGAATGAGCAGGCAAAGGGCACTACACAATCCAATAAAATAATTATTGTAAAGATATATCCTGCACGTAGTACAAAATTTTTCAACAGTGTCTATGTTTACAAGAAAGAGAGTACACTTAGTACAGACTATATAGTACATGCCTGCAGGGACTAACATAGTACATGATAGATATAGGATTCAATTTTAGGCCCTTTCTTTTAACCAGGATCTCCATGAAAATTAGTCTCAGAGCTTCCCCTACAACGCCTCCCATTTGGTAAACAACACCAATCCAACTGATGTTTATTTCTCCATACGAAGCCACTAGAACGCCAAAACTTATCACTGACATGATCAGTAACATTCTACAGCTCATTAACTCAAGACCCGCTGCAACTCCAAGAATAAAAACGGCAACTGGCACTGTAAAGGACATTTGGGAATCCATTGAAATGGTATCGTGATAAAGGAAAAATGAACCAAACTAATATTAGGTAATATGCACCAACAGGTGCAGTCGGGATGATGCTCTATTCCACTAAAACTTACTGATTGCTTTCAGCATTTGTGCGAAGGCAACAGAGATATACAGGTAAGCTGTGTTTCCCAGCCAAAGAGTCATTGCAAAGGTTGCACCGATCGGGATTACTGACGTAGCATACCTAAATCAGTAATGTTTCATTAGATATCACGCCAGGACATAAGAATCAGAGTAATTAACATAAATAACACGAAGCAAAATTTCCTTAAAGAAAGAAAAATAAATATAGACCCCACGCCGAAGATCTCTTATGCTTTGAAGAAACTATACATCATCATTAGCTTTGGGCAGACAATTTTACTTTAAAAACAGCTTCAAAAGTTGGTGAGTCGACTTAAAATTCAAGATATTGTTGTCTACATTCTTCATGCAAAAACTTAAGAGATTCTAATATCCCGTAATCCATACCAAAGATACTCATAAAAATTTTCTACCATTCATTCGCTGTATTAAGCAATAAATTCATACACAACAACTTTGTAAATGTGATATATGATAATAGACTCATATACAGTAGCTTTACATACATTTCCGCACTCATACCTTCCTCAATCTTCAGAACCTGAGATAATAAGCAGACTGAGGTCAATACATTCTTGTTTCATATATATTTATATGCAAATATTAAAGTATGCACAATATAGTTATTGCTCAATGCCAACCCCACAATATCAATAATCCATAATACCTTGAACACTTTAATGAGTATAAAGCATAAGATGGACGAGAAGATCATGTGGAGTAGAGTCAAAGCAAGAGGATAAGGAAAATTGATTTCCTTCGAGGACAAGACCCACTGCAGAAAAAGATAAGACAACTAAAAAGGCTTGTCAAAGCAACTTCTGAAATATATATTCATGTTATATGAAAAGAATAAGTGATCATTGAATTTATTTGAGAGTTTAACAACATAGAATAGGAAGATTCAAAGCTCTGACTTGTTGATAGTGGAGTTAGACTCAGGTTCAAGTGATCATGGTATTATGTATGATATGAAATGAATCAATTGATAAATAAATTTCGCATTAAATTTGTTTATTCTCTTTCACAGGTGACAAAAAGGTTAATGTAGGCCGTTCCCTCAAATGTTTTGTTTGACCATCTTAACGGAAAAGCTACTTAATTAACTCGAGGTTGCTGAACGGCTCCTGGAAGGAGAAGAAACGTCCTAACATAATTTGATAATAACGTAATGAAACCTAAGCAATACGTCTTCTAAAAGTAATTAAGACGTACATGTTCAGAACGAGTACTAATTGCCCTAAGCTCAAACTTCTCTTTTCCAATCTCTTCCCACGTTAAAAATCACCATTGTACGAGACTGACTAAAAATGGAACCATTGCCGCCAAATTCAAACCAGAACCCAGCCAACAGCCAACTAATAAACAGATACCCAGAATCATGCACCCTAAACCCAAAAATCAACAGTCGATAGAGCCGAAGTCAAGATTCAAAACCCCCCACAGAACAAAGAATGTTTCTTCAAAAGCATAATCGAGAATGAACTAGATCTAGGACACATTTGATGAAAAGTAATCGAAACAACAACTGCAGGCAAAGACGAGTAAGAATACAAACAAACGATCAACCAAAGCGAAAGGAAACGAGGGAATCACCTTGTTGAAGAAGATCTGGCCACTGGAGAGAGCAATATAGAGAAGAAGGTAAGCGTAAGTAAGCACCTCCCCTTTGAAAAAGCCTTCCGCTCGACGATCCGCCATTGTCCGTCGTCAATTGCAGCTCCGATAAAACGATTCTTCAGTTCAAGCTTCCTAGTTGATGAATTGTGTGGATGAATTGCATGTCATTTGCAATGGCGGATTTTAGATTCGTATAATATCGATAACAACAACCGCGTAAAAGAGAGAGAGAGAGCAGAGTAGAGAAGCAGCAAAGCAAGAATGAATAAATATGGATTTTTTTTCTTTCTTTATTTCTTTTTTTTTTGGGTATAGACTTTGATATTTTACAAAATTAAAAATTTTAAATGTATATTTATTACATCGTTACTTATCAAGCAATAAACTTAGCTTAAATGATAAATTATATATTACATCCTCTTTTTTACCTTCTTTCTCGATTCAACAATTAAGAAAAATGGAATGGTCATTCATCAATAGTATCTTTATCCATCTATCTATATTCGAATTAATTTATCTCTATGTTTTGATATTATTCTCTATTCGCAAAATTTATTTCGTAGAACTTAAATTTTGTATTTATATTAATTTAATGGAAAGTGAATACAATCTTTAATACATAGTATTTATTTCTTGAACGATCAACCTTTTGATCTCCCTGGGTGATTGGTCTCTGGGCTTGTTGATATTTTTGGATGATCGACCTTTGGACTTGTTGATTTTCTTAGACGATCGACCTTTGGGCTCTTGTTGATCTTCTTGGAGGATTAGTGTTCACACGAGCCTTCCAAAAAAACTATTTTCGTGGAGTTGAACTTGAATTGGTGTTGATGTTGAGCTTGATTTGATGTGATATGGTTCGATCTCTAGTACTTGATTTTCTGATTTTCTCGGTTGGGTGGATGTGCTTGACTTGAAGAAGAATAGCAAGCACTAAACGTTCTTGAAGTAAAAGTCTTGGAATAGTGTTTGTGTCTTCAAGGGTTTTCTGTCATCTAGGAGTGCAGCTTCAAAAGTTTTGTGAGTCTTCTGCTTTTTGATGAATTCTCTCTGGACTCTCTGAATGTAAAATTGTTTGTATGGACTTCAGTCTTCAAGCGTGGTCAGAATGTTTGTATCTTCAAAGGATTTTAGTCTTCGGGATGCGGATGCTTGCATCTTCAAAAGACTTCAGTCTTCAGAATGTTTGTATTTTCGAAGAACTTCAATCTTCAGGCGTGGTCAGCCGGAATTAAGAAGTCTTCTGAGTGTAGAGAATTATACTCTCTAGAATTGTTGACCTCTCCAAATAGAGTTCACAAGTGGGCTTGGGATACATGGGCTTGGCCTTTGGGCCCAATTAGTTGGACTTTGGCCCAAATAATAATATCAAATTGGGTCAAATTAATCTTATCTGATTCAACGGTCATGATAAAACACGTGGCGTCATCGAAATTTGTCTTCAATTTCTATTCGGGACATATGTCAACTTATAATTGAGCCCAAATTTAATGATTTGGAATGTTGTCATTAATTTAATAAATGACGCGGCAACTTGTGGTCCAAAATTTCTCATTCGACAAATGGATAAATCTCGAAAAATATAAAGTTGGAATCAAAATCCAAATATATTTGTTCTTGAATTTGACCTCAATTGATGTGTTATTCAAACTATGAATTTAGTACATAAGTTTAACTTGAATTTGGAATAAAATTTGGAATATCGCCAAATTTACAAAAAAAAATTGAGCTTTGTCCCAATTTAATTTGATTTAAATTTAAGATCAATTTAGGATATGCCAGATTTTAATAAAAGATCAATTGAGATTTTTTTCTTATCTACAATTTATTTCGATTGAAGATAAAAAAAAAAAAAAAAAAAAAAAAAAAAAAAAAAAAAAAAAAAAAAAAAAAAAAAAAAAAAAAAAAAAAAAAAAAAAAAAAACTCAAGGCTAGACAACTTGAATTGGGAATAAAATTTTGAATATGGCCAAATTTTAATTTGAGATTTTACCCCAATTTGATTTGGATTTAAGATAAAATTTGGAATATGCCCATTTCAATAAAAGATCAATTGAGATTTTTTTTCTTATCCGCAATTTATTTTGATTGAAGATAGATACTTGAATTTGGAATATGACCAAACTTTAATTTGGGATAATTTAGATCTTTTCCAGAACTTGATTTGAAAATAGATATAAGAACCTAAATTTGGATGAATTTGATATAAAATTGATATAAAATTTGGAAGATGCCCAAATTTTAATTTGAAAATTTATCCTCAATAATTTGGCTTGAGGATAAAAGTCGGGTGATTTGGTGATTTAAATTTGGGATAAAATTTGGAATATGCCCAAATTTTAATTTTGGCTTGAGGATAAAACTATGATTTAGTGATTTAGATTTGGGATAAAATTTGGAATATACCCAAATTTTAATTTGAGATTTTATCCTTAATAATTTGGCTTGAAGATAAAAGTATGATGATTTAGATTAGGAATAAAATTTGGAATATGCCCAAATTTTAATTTGAGATTTTATTTACAATTTAATCTCAATGTTGAACAATTTGATTTTGAATAAAATTTGAAATATGACCAGATTTTAATTTGTGATTTTATCCACCACTTAAATTTGATTTTGAATAAAATTTGGAATATGTCCAAATCTTAGTTGAGGATAAATTTGAGGAAAAAATCTAATAAGATTAAATTAAATAAGAATTTTGTTTAATTTAATTTGAAATTATGATAGAATCAAATTAGGAAATCTAATAAAAAATCTAATATTTTAAATTAAATCTTTTATTTGATTTGAATTTTCTAATTTGTTATGGAACCTAGGTAACCTCTATAAATAAGATCCCAAACCCCTCCATTATCTCCTCATCCCTCCTCTTCTTCTAATCTTTTCTTTCTCTTATTTTCCTCTTTTCTTCCAACGTTCCCCCCATTTTTTAATTTTTTTCTTTCTTTCTTCTTTTTTTTTTCCTTTTTTATTCTTTTTTCTTTTCAATTTTCCTTCCTTTTTCTTTTCTGTTTTGTTTTCTTTTTTCTTTTTTTAATTTTTTTTCTTACAAAACGAAGCCGCACTTGACTTTCGGAGATGAAGCGAAGCCGCACTTGACTTTCGGAGATAAGCGAAGCTGCACTTGACTTTCGGAGATAAGCGAAGCCGCACTTGGCTTTCGGAGATAAGCGAAGACGCACTTGACTTTCGGAGATGAAGCGAAGTCGCACTTGACTTTCGGAGATGAAGCGAAGCCGCACTTGACTTTCGGAGATGAAGCGAAGCCGCACTTGACTTTCGGAGATGAAGCGAAGCCGCACTTGACTTTTGGAGATGAAGCGAAGCCGCACTTGACTTTTAGAGATAAAGCGAAGCCGTACTTGACTTTTAGAGATGAAGCGAAGCCATGCCAGACTTGTGGAGATGAAGCGAAGCAACGTTAGACTTGTGGAGATGAAGCGAAACGATGCGAAGCCGTACTTGACTTTTAGAGATGAAGCGAAGCCATGCCAGACTTGTGGAGATGAAGCGAAGCAACGTTAGACTTGTGGAGATGAAGCGAAACGATGCCAAACTTGTGAAGATGAAACAAGCCACGCCAGACTTTGGAGATAAAGCGAAACTGTGCCAACATTTTGGAGATGAAATGGAGTCGTGCCATCAGTTTGGAGACAAAGCGAAGCCACACCATGACTTTGAAGATGAAGCAAACCACGCCAGACTTTGGAGATGAAGTGAAGCTGCGTCATGATTTTGTAGACGAGCCATGCACACTGACCATGAACTTGAAGATGAAGCGGAGCCATGCACACCGACCTTGAGCATGAAGATGAAGTGGAGCCATGCACATCAACCTTGAACTTGAAGATGAAAGTGGATCCATGCCACCAATTTTAAACTTGAAGATGGAAGCAGAGCCATGCACATTGATCTTGAACTTGAAGATGGAAGTGGGGCCATGTAAGCCAATCTTGAACTTGAAAATGGAAGTGGGGTCATGCACGCCAATCTTGAACTTGAAGATGGAGCAACATCGATGGAGCCTCTGAACTTGAAGATGGAAAAGCATCAACGAGACTTTCGCGTTTGAATTTGAAAAAGCATTGAAAAATCCTCTCATTTAAGTTTGACGAATCATCGGCGAATCCTTTGCACTTGAGCTTGAAGAATCGATGAACCCTCCGCATTTGAGCTTGAAGCATCGGCGAATCCTCTGCAGTTGAGTTTGACGAAGCATCGATGAATCTTCACATTGAGCTCGACTTCGCGACTTTGAGCATGAAGATGACATTGCAAAGCCTCAGACTTGAGCATTTGACGAAGCCTTTGAACTTGTAGATGGAGAAGCATCCAAGTTTGATTTTAAAGATGAAGCGAAGCGCATTCCAAGTGTGTGCCTTTTATTTATTGTGCTAGCTTCTTACGAGGGATGAACATCTTCAATCCATTATGTTGCCCTCAATAGGGATGAACATCTTCAATCTGGAGTGTCATTCTTTAACAGGGATGATCAACATCAATATTGTAGTATCATACTTAGGTGGTTGTGGTATCTTTTCTGATGAACTAAACTTAAATTTCTTTAAGTTGCCTTCGTACCCTTAAAGAAAGGGATCAAATCATGACGTAGTTCAAGTTTTTTTTTTTTTTTTTTAACTGAACTGAATTTGAAGTTTTTTTCAAGTGCCTACATACCCTTCATAATGATAAGGATCAAGTCATAATGTAGTTAAAAAAGAATGTCTTTTTTATGCGTGACTGAACTTAAATTTCTCTAAGTTACCTATGCATCCTTTATAATGATAGGGATCAAGTCGTAACGTAGTTCGTACAAAGATTTTTTTTGGGGCCGTTCATATTTTAAGCTCATGCGGGCCAGGAGCATCATGCAGTTTAGGCTCTTGCGATGATGAGCTTCTTCATTTAAACTTCAGAAGCTCTTATTTCATCATGGTTTTGATCATCCTATTTATTTGTAGGATTCGTCAATATGATGAGTTTTGACTTCACTATTAAGGAACCTTCTGTACTTATGTCAACAGAAAATGACCTCTTCATGCGTGAAGGGACACGACTGTAAATATTTTCGTCGTTGTTTTCTTTATGGAATGACATTGGCTTCAAGATTTTCATCCTTCATTTATGTTGATCGTTTGTTGTCTTGAGACGATCAAAAGCAGATGCTGAAGGTTGATCTTTCTTTGATGTGGATATATTTAGCCTTTTGAAGGCTGAAGTTCGAGCAGAAGTAGTCGTTGGACATTGGTCTTTTTTTCCTACTGTGGCCATACTCAATCTTTGAAAGACTGAAGATCGAGCACTTGAAGGCTTAATACGATCAAAGACAGAAGTTCTTTGCTTCTCTTCTGAGTCGTTGACTTCTTCAACAGTCATATGATTGTTGTCGATTTCCACTATGCCGATAGTGTGACATGCAATAACTTCTGATACTTTCTTTGGATGATTATTGATAAAGCTTCTTGGGAGAAATTCTGTCGAAGTTGTCGGCCATCGGAATTGAGGGAAGTCCTTGTCTTCTTTTTTAGCAGGCTTAGGCTTCCGTGTCATCTTTTTGCCTTTCTTTTTATGAGTCTTGTTCCTTCTTCTATAGCTTCGATAGGAACGCGGCTCTTTTTGGGTGGAGTTTGACTGTCTTCTTTTTCGACGAGTCACAACTATCACCTTGCGTTGTCATCTCCAACGAGCTCATCTTTCTTTTTGGAATTTGTTGTTTGAATCTCTTACTGAAACCAAACAACTATAGGCTCGAAGGCTCCGAACTGGATCAGGCTTTGTCTTTGAGCATGAGACACAGACAGTATTGGAACACTTGAAGTTGTCGCTACTGTAGCGTGGTTTGTCTGAGCTATTTCATCCAAATCTAGCTCAATCTTTTTTTCATGAGCCAACTTTAGAATTCGTTCCTTCAACACGAAGCACTTTTCAACTGGGTGACTAACGACCCGATGATACTTGTAGTAGTTAGGATCATCTACTTTTCTTGCTTGTTCCGGCCGTTTGCATTCTGGTAGCTAAATAAGTTGTTTCTCTAGCAGTTGCTCCAACATATCTGCCACATCAGAGTCAGAGAATGGATAAACCTTATCTTGTCTGTCTTTAAGAGTTGGACGACGCTTCTCACTCTCATTGTACTTTCTTTCAAATTTTGTTTGTTTTCCTTTGGAAGAAAATTTGTGTGGGGTCACATGAACGACCATAGATTCTTTTGTGACACTATCCACAATCTTTTCAGTGCCCTTGGATTCATTTTTATATTTTCTCCCTTCTAGGAGTAGGAAATCTTTAGTTCCCCTGTTGGCAATGCTCAACTTCATATCATGAGCGCGTGTTGTCAACTTCTCAAATGTACAAGGTTTTATCCCTTGTAGGATGTACAGAAGCTTCCAATGCATGCCTTGAGTGCACATTTCCAATGCAGATAATTCAGTGAGTCTATCTTTGCAATCCAGACTCAATGCTTTCCATCGATTGATGTAATCGATGACTGTCTTTCCCTCCCACTGTTTGGTATTCGTCAGCTCCGTCATGCTAACAGTGTGCCTTGTACTGTAGAAGCGGTTCAGGAATTCCCTTTCTAGCTATTCCCAACTATCAATCACTTCTTGCTCCAAATCAGTTTACCAATCGAAAGCATTTCCTTTCAAGGTACGGACGAACTGCTTGATTAGCTGGTCTTCTTTGGTTCCTGCATTTTCGCAGGTTTCAATGAAGTGTGCAACATGTTGTTTTGGATTGCCCTTTCCATCGAACTCCTGGAACTTTAGAGGTTATACCCAACTGACATTCTTAGGTTGTCGATTCTCTTGGTGTACGACTTGGAGTACATAAAAGAGGACTGTAATGGTCTTTCGTACTGAACCCGTATGGAGTTTGTAATCATATCCTGCAGCTGTTAAATTGATAGGGTGGCAACAGAGGTAGATTGTTGTGGCTGGTCTTCCTACAAGACAGTCTTTTCTTTGTCATTGGCTTTTGTAGTTGGAGATTGACTCGACTTAACGGTTTTTCGAGCTTGTATTTGATCTCTTAAAGCAGCGATTTCATGATCTCGCTCTTCAACAACCTTCGTTAGGAAATTTATCTTCCTTTCCATCTCTGCCATGACTGACTTAACCGTTACGTTAGTCACCATGACAGATACTACATCAAAGTACGATTCTTTATCTGATAGATCAGTAGTAGAAACATAGCCGTCGAACAAGGGATTTTCTCTAATAACGATCCCACCTTTACTAGATTCCATTAGTTTTTCCGTGATGACAGGGCTTATGTAAGTATCATTTGCGACAGTAGCTTTGGATACAACTTTCTTTGGTGCCATTTATAGGTTTATTGACTTGGATGACGAGAAAGAGATGAGAGGTAGAAAGGTCCCATTGGGCGTGCCAATTTGTTCGCACGAGATTTCAAGAGAAATTTATTTCGTGGAACTTGAACTTTGTATTTGTATTAATTTTGTAGAAAGTGAGTATAATCTTTAATACATAGTATTTTGATGCTTTCAAAATAAATTATAATCTTTAAGCTGATTGATCTTCTTGAACGATCGGCCTTTGGGCTTGTTGATCTCTTTGGATGATCGGTCTCTGAACTTGTTGATCTTCTTGGAGATCGGCCTTTGGGCTTATTGATTTTCTTGGATGATTGGCCTTTGGGCTTGTTGATTTTCTTGGATGATCGGGCTTGCTGATTTTCTTGGATGATCGGGCTTGTTGATCTTCTTGGAGGATTAGTGTTCGCATGAGGCTTCCAAAGAAACTATTTCTGTGGAGTTGAACCTGAGTTGGTGTTGATGTTGAGGTTGATTTGATGCGATGTGGTTCGACCTCTAGTACTTGATTTTCTGATTCTCTCTCGGTTGAGTGGATGTGCTTGACTTGAAGAAGAAAAACACTGAACGTTCTTGAAGTAGAAGCCTTGGAAGAGTGTTTATGTTTTCAAGGGTTTTCTGTCATCTTTTGAGAGTCTTGGGAGTCTTATGCTTTTTGATGAATTCTCTCTAGGCTCTCTGAATGTAGAATTGTTTGTATCTTTAAAGGACTTCAATCTTCAAGCGTGGTTAGAATATTTGTATCTTCAAAGGACTTCAGTCTTCAGGATGTTTGTATCTTCGAAGGACTTCAGTCTTCAGGCGTGGTCAGCTTCAGGAGTTAAAGAGTCTTCTGATTGTAGAGAATTCCCTACAAGCTCTCTGGAGTATAGAATTGCTGATTTCTCCAAATGAGGAGAGCTTCTCTATTTATAGAGTTCACAGGTGAGCTTGGGCTTGGTTGATCCATGAGCTTGGCCTTTGGGCCTAATTAGTTGGACTTTGACCCAAATAATAATATCAAATTGGGCCAAATTAATCTTATCTGATTCAACGGTCATGATAAAACCACACGACGTCATAGAAATTTGTCTTCAACTTCTATTCGGGACATATGTCAACTTCTAATTGAGCCCAAGTTTAATGATTTGGAATTTCGTCATTAATTTAGTCAATGATGTGGCAACTTGTGATTGGTCCAAAATTTCTCATTCAACGTTCTCACAATTGTTCATTAATTCAATAAAACTATTTCAATAGTCTAAAACACATTATTAAAATTATGATATTTACGTGTTTAAAAAGAATCAACCTTCAATTTTTTTCAAAGAATCAAGATATTACTCAATGAACAAAAATGATCAATTCTTTTAAGATAACAATTACAAGAACGAGAGGCTAAACCTTCAACTTAAGAGAGAGTGCATGTTAATTAACACTGTGCTAAGTTTACTTGTTTAAATTTTGTTCCAACTTTGTTTATTTAGTTTTAAAACTTTTCATTAGGACCTACCACAAATTAATTTTACTCCTATGAATCAATCATTTAACTGTTTAAATAACACGAAGATTTTTATACAATCATAAAAAAATATATTAAAATTATAAGTACCAACTTAAAATTAAGTTCAATTATTATTATTATCATAAGAAACACTACAGTGATAAATGAAATAAAAAAACCTCCTAGTTGATTACAATACAATTTATATACCGTATTCCCTGGCTTGTCTTGTTGGGATTGGTAAGATGTATCCCACATCGTTTATTTTGTTTAAAGTGATGGGCTCCTAAGCTATATAAGGAGTCTATCTCCTTTATTTTTATATATCTCAATTAGCAAATTACTTTAAATTTTTGTATGTGAATTAAAGTTTCTCTTTTGCGTTTTCTAATTCAAGAGTGGGAAAAATGAAAAGGGTGTGGTAGATAAATTTTTTGAAGAGAGTGATAAAATGCGAGAGTGGGAAAAATCAAAAGGGAGAGTGACTTTTGTAGTTGGGATTGGGAAGAGATTTCTATATGATTGTAACAGTTACATAGAATTTTTGGTTCATAGTTTTTCATCATATAGCAATTTGTTACATAGAATTTGTGCAAATGGTATTAAAGCATTGGGTTTGTAGTTGGATTACGTACGTGGTAATGGTGATCCACAAGAATCTAATGGTGGTTTCAGTTCCAATCAAAGTTTGATGAAGATTGGAATGAGATGAATTTGAGAGCTGCAAGTTCAACCAGGCTAAATTTGCATGGATTGGAAGGGATGTGCATGAAATTGTACTTGAAATAGTAGTTTCAAAAAACTAAATTTGCATGGATTGGAAGGGATGTGCATGAAATTGTACTTGAAATAGTAGTTTCAAAAATCTCAGATCACCCGAGTATACTCAATGGCATCATTTCTGAGCTGGAGGTGATAGGAGTGGAGATAGAAGATGAAGATAAGACATGCTCTTGATGTACGCTTTCTTTGCCGGGGAGATAGTGATGCTCTTGATGTACGCTTTCTAGGAGTGGAGATAGAAGATGAAGATAAGACATGCTCTTGATGTACGCTTTCTTTGCCGGGGAGATAGTGATGCTCTTGATGTACGCTTTCTTGCTGGGGAGATAGTGACCCCCTCGGAAGAAGACGAAAATTGGTATATCAACTTTATAATGATAGAGGATGTGATGTTAGTGGCTCTACAAGAAGTTTGCACATGAGACATTGACTTAGCAGCTATGTAAGGTTTATGTCGATGATTGAAAAACTTAAGTGAGCCAAGTATATGAAAGTTGCACCATCAAGATTTTTTTTGGCATGTGACAAAAAAAGAAAATTCTTGGAAGATGGTATTTTAAGCAATCTACTCGTTATGGTGGAATGATCTATAATTCTTTGAGTTCGAAATTATGATTGTTGGTGAAGATAATGAACGTTTCAGAAGATGTAGATTTTTCAAATATCTTGCCAAGGTGGAATTTGTTGAAATTGACAAGATGTATCCCACATAGTATATTTTAGTTTAAAGGGATGGACTCCTAAGCTATATAAGGAGTCTATCTCCTTTGTTTTTATATATCTCAATTAACAAAATACTTTAAGCTTTTGTATGATAATTAAATTTCCTCTTGTGCATTTTCTATTTCGAGAGTGGAAAAAAGAAAAAGGGTATGAATAGATAAAAACTTTAAAGGGGATGATTTTTGTAATTGAGATTGGGAAGAAATTACTGTGTGATTGTGTCAATTTTTCACCTAGTTAATTTTTGTAGTCCATAAATTCTCTAATTAGAAGCGGACACCAAAGCTACGTTAACCAATAATACGCTATGGTATTTGTTTCGTTTTTATAATATAACTATTACGGGTTAACTCGGCTATTTCACTTTAGTCTAAAAACTCGAAACGAATCGGAAATATTCAGGTTTCTTCATTTCAAAACCAAAATTGCCAGACCGGACAACCTTCAATCCAAACCGACATAGTCGATTTGAGCATTTCTTTTTCTTTTTTCGATTTTTTGATTTTTCGATTTTCACTTGCAGCCTACCAAAGTCAAACAACCCTTGTTGATCCACCTTCTGTCATCAAGTTTTCAACATTGAACCAACTTCTATCTACCAAAAGCATCATTTCTACTCATTTCAACCATCATCATCATCTCTTTTGGCAAATTGTGATGCCATCTCCAATAGGTACCTAAATAAAACCAAGCTAAGCATCATCATCATAGTTTAAGTAGGCTTGGAAATAGTAGAGAGAAGATAGAGCACAGTGCTCACCATACTTATCCTAACTCGATTGTCTTCCATTATCTTTTTATTCAGTCTCCTGATGCTATCGGTTTTCTTGTCATTAACCTGTTCAAAATCCACAATTATCAGTGAACTAAACCCAAACCGAGGCAAGACGACAATACGAGAGCATTATAGAAGCAAACGAACCATCGGGTCAGCTACTTTTCCGTACCAAAGAACATTGTCAATCACAATTAAGCCTCCAACCCTGACCTATAAGAAGGGTGATGAAGAGCTTCAGAAACCTTTTATTTAAACCTCATGGAGTGAAGAAATAGACTAACTAATCAAATCATTAGAGACATCAAAAGATTTTTGACAGAAGCAAATCGTTTTTCTTCTCACCAATTGCAGTAGAAGTTCGAAGTATTCCTCATTCATCCTCTTCTCAGCATCGATGAAGGCAAAATCATAGCTATAAATGCACGTAAATATGTATACTAGTCATTACATGAAATAAAAGTTAAGGGATGAAGAAGATAAAAGAAATTGGAAGAATGTTAAACCAACACAGACTCAAAAGTTTTAGGTACACGTTAAGATAAATATTCTTTTGTATTTTTTCAACCCTCTTCTTCACATGGGAATTTGGATATTAGCACAAGACCCCACATGCTCACCATGAATGTTAAATTACTACTAAACTTAAAATTGTAAATTATTTGACTAAGGTTAAAAAGAGAAAACAGAGAAAATTATGGGATATTTATAACAAAACCGAAAACACTTCACCTGCAAGCTTCACCATTTGAAATAAGTGATTTGAGTGTATCTGCTGCAAGCCCATGTCTCACATCCACCTACTTCCAGGAATCATCGAAGACAGTGTTTCAAGTATCAGAAACATGTTATAGCCCAAAATTATGAACATAAACACAGGAAATATATCAATCTTCGTATACTCATAAGAGGGTGTGGCTGGTCTGAAATTTGGCAAATCTGATTAAATGAATGGCCTTGCTCGGATCTCCAGTTAATTAGATATCAGCTTTAGTTTTCCAATGCTGTAAAATGAAATCTACTAGCTACCCCAAAAGCTTGAATACAAACAGTTTTACAGTTCAAGATAAAATATGTTGGTTGCAATCACGTTGGAGCTATTATTATTACAATATGAAAGTTGCGAATAGAGAGATTGTATTTCTCAAAAGATTCAGGTCACTATTCAAAATTTCTTGATAAAAGAAGTACCAGAGTACAGAAAATAAAGAAATATTTACTTTGTGTGAAACACCGGCAACTTCATAATATCTTTTAGCAACCTCAAGATATTTGAGATCTCTTTCACAGGCAACTAAACGCCCTGATTCTGGCAGGACTAATGCTACGGCCAAAGACGAATATCCCTAAATGAGGG
>NC_052349.1:77496574-77557248 GCF_009727055.1 Benincasa hispida
GGAGGGAACTTAGGTTAGACTTGAAGTTATAGCACTCCTCAAAGAAAACATTAGAAGATAAAGAATGCTTATGGCGAGCAAATTCAGAGTGAAGGCATTTTTACTTGAATGACAAGAAACTTCCAAAGGACATAAACTCGATTCTTGTAAATTGAGACTAGGAGTTGAAGATCTAAACATCTATCTCTTTACTTTTTTAATAAAAAGATTCTCGACTTTCATTAAGAGAAAATAAAAGAATTCGTGGGATACAGAAAAGGAAAAACTCACAAAAGGCGCCAGACTACAAGCAGATATTCTAATTAAGATAAATATGATCGACGGAACAAGTGAATAGTTACCAAAGAGCCAAGAAACAAAGGCCCAAAGAGTCTCCTTACAAATATTTAACAAACATAATTTCAACTTCCCAATAATAAATGCTTACTTAATGAGAATTGAAAGCACCACAAGAGCATTAAACTTTCCATCAACTTATGATTGATTGTTCCAAAATTATTAGCAACAAGACTATTTTATCTAAGCCAATCTATGAACAAAATCTTAAAGCTTCAGATGCAGATGATAATATTTGGAAGAAAAGCCAACTATAAAAGCATATATATGTTGATACCCTTGGTGAGTTTAGTATGACTTTTAGAATGTGAAAAATGCTTTTAGCCAGTTAAAGGTAGTAGCCAAAATTTTTATCACGTTCCAGTTAAATCAATACTTCAAAAGTTAACTCAAACTCACTCTAAATCAAAGGAAAAAAATGCACATGAAAACCTGTTGAGATGTAAAGAGTTGTACAAGGGGCCTACAGTGTAAACACCCACTTCGATGCACCTCTTAGCACCAAGAATCTGAACAAGCATTGCAAGAAGTTGTGCTTGATCGGGGGATACCTACAACACAAATTTCTCAGATTCAAGTGTACATTTGAAAACGGTAAATGAACATTGAACCTAATCAATATTTCATTGGTCTGACGAGTTTTTTACATAGACTAGAGTATATTATATACGTTGAAACTGTTGATTTTTGCCCTAAGGGCATTTTTGTCTTTTTATATAGTGTTTACTGTTTTAGGGTTTCTGTCATTGGGCTATTTATATTTGAGTCTGGGTGCTTTGTATTGTGTAACAAAAATTCATAAAAATTTCTCTATCGTGGTTTTTTCTCCCTGGTCTAGGGTTTTTCACGTTCAATCTTGTCTTTTTTCTTCTTCCCTATTTTTCAATATGGTATCAGAGCAAGGTGACGAAACTCTAGGTCACATTGAAGAAATTCAATCAACAACATTAGGAGAGGATGGAACAGTGGCAGAAGCATCAACAACCGCCACAATTCAGGCCACCGTCGATCAATACCTTCGAACGATTCTCAACCCAATCCAGTCACAACAGCTATTTGGGATTAGCTCAACCGTGCTGCACCAAATCCAACCGCTGTTTGGAGAGTAGATCAGCGCAGTCTTCACGCACCAGCCCATCGCACCGCCTTAGAACTCCAGTGCGCCGCCGGTCGCGCATCAGACGACCCAGATCTCTAGCGTGCCGACGAGCTACAACGTCGGTCTCTAGCGCACCGATCCGTTCATGCGTTATCTCAGCGTGTTTGACCCTTCTTCCAGCGCGGCTCCAGTCCAGTCTTCGACGAACTTCAACCCATCTGTCCCCTCTTCCATCCAGTCCTGCATCCGATGAGCTTCAACGTGGCTGTCTTCTCCAATGGCCTCCAGGTTCCGGCTCATCCAGAACACCAGATCCATGCCGCCGACCTGCAATATCCGATCTAGCCTCAAATCCATGCCGCCAAGCATGCTGGGCCTACTGGTCAGTATTCTTCCTCTGTTACGATCGGGCGACACCCTACAGCCTCTGTTCCAAGCGGGTCAATCAATCATGGCAACCCTGGACCACTGGGATTTACTTCGGTTGGAATTCAACAACAAATTGCTAGCCTCCAACAATAGATTGTAGCACTTGGGGCATATTGTGGGACCACAGTGAATTATCCGACAAATTCCAATCCAGATTTGTCTTCTAGCCTTCCGTTATACTCGGAAAACCCGGTAAATGCTTACTCTACTTTACCTACTGTGAATATTTTGTCTGGTTCTGTGGGAAACTCTGCAGGGATAACCATCGGAGAGAAACTAAACGGTCAAAATTTTGTCTCCTGGTTTCAATCTATTAAATGGTCCTCGAGGGGCGACATAAGTTTGAATATTTGACTGGAGAGATACCAAGACCAAACCCTGGGGACCCTCAGGAGCAGATCTGGAAGGGGGAGGACTCCCTCCTCCATTCAATATTGATAAACATCATGGAATCTCAGATCGGAAGGTCTCTGCTTTATTCAACTATTGCTCGGGACATTTGGGAGGCAGTCCAGAAATTGTATTAAAAAAGGTAGAACGCTTCACATTTGTATACGCTACGGAAACAAGCCCATGAATGCAAGCAAGAGACCATGGATGTGACGTCCTACTTCAATAAATTGTCTCTATTATGGCAAGAGATGGACTTGTGTCGTGAATTTGTCTGGAATTGCCCGGTTGACGAAGTCCATTATTCAAAAATTGAGGAAGCTGACCGTGTCTACGATTTTCTGGCTGACTTGAACTCGAGATTTGATACGGTCAGGAGTCGGATTTTGGGACAAAGACCGATACCGTCCCTTATGGATGTGTGCTTTGAAGTCCGATTAGAGGAGGACAGGACAAGCGCTATGAATGGTTCCGTTGTTTCTACTATGGACTCTGTTGCTTTTGTGGTCAAGTCTTCTGAATCTGATAGTGACAAGCAGAACGGAAAGTCTCCTCTGATATGTGAGCACTGCAAGAAACCGTAGCACACGAAGGATCAATGCTGGAAACTACATGGTTGACCCCCAAATGACAAACGTCGCCCTCCAAATGACAAGTCTAAGTCCAGCCGTGCTCTCGTAAGTGAAACTGTTGATGCTGCATCCCAGGTGACTGATTCTGCTGATTCAAGTACTATTGGGATCGGCACTATTGTCCAATCAGGTACTCCTCAGTCCTTTAGTTTCTTTATTGAGGGAAATGAATCATGGATACTTGATTTTGGGGCGACTGATCACTTAACTAGATCATCTGATCAATTCATCTCCTATTATCCAAGTGGTGGAAATGAGAGAATTCGAATTGCAGATGGATCCTTTGCTCCTGTTGCTGGGAAAGGTCACTTGTCTCCGTTTCAAGGATTGATTTTACAGAATGTCTTGCATGTGCTGAAGATCTCTTACAATTTGTTGTCTATAAGTAAAATAACCAAAGATTTAAACTACTGAGTTATTTTCTCACCAGATGATATTTCGTTTCAAGACCTGAGCTCAAGGACGACGATTGCCACTGCCTGGCATGATAGGGGACTCTATTTCCTTGCCAATGATACTTCCTCTAGGAGTTTTCCTAGGACTAGCTTGTTATCGTCTTTTAATGTTTCTGAAAACGATTATTTATTATGGCATTTTCGACTTGGAATCCAAGCTTTCAATATATGAAATACTTGTTTCCCCATTTATTTCGTAATGTGAATTTTTTTCTTTATCTTGTGATGTCTGTATTCGTGTGAAACAACCCAGGGTCTCTTTTACTTCTCAACCTTATAAACCTTCCCAACCCTTCCATTTGATACATAGTAATGTTCGGGGTCTGTCTAACGTCATGACTGTGTCCGGTAAACGATGGTTTATCACCTTTATTGACGGTCACACCCATCTTACATGGGTGTTTCTCCTTACTGACAAATCTGAAGTGATTTCTGTGTTCCAACAATTTTACACTACCATCGAAACTCAATTTAATGCTAAAATAGTCATTCTTCGAAGTGACAATGGATGGGAGTTTGTTAATCAGACCCTTCGTGAGTTTTTTACTTCGAAGGATATCGTCAATCAGAATTCTTGTGCTTATACTCCTCAGTAGAATGGGGTGGCTGAGCGGAAAAATCACCATCTTATTGAGGTAGCTCGATCTCTCATGATTTCTGCGTCCTTACTTTCATATCTATGGGGGGATGTTGTACTTACTACAACTCACCTCATCAATCGAATGCCCTCCCATGTGCTTAAATTCTAAACACCTCTTGAGTGTTTTAAAGAGTCGTTCTCATCCACTCGTCTCTTCCTGGACGTTCCACTTAGGGTGTTTGGGTGTACCGTCTTTGTTCATAATCATGGCCCTCACCAGAGTAAGTTCGCTCCTCGTGCACAGAAGTGTGTGTTTGTTGAATATCCACTTCATCAACGGGACTATAAGTGTTTTTAGCCTTCCTCCTGGAAGTATTTTGCCACTATGGATGCCACTTTCCTCAAGGATAAACCCATTTTTCCCGGTAGTCATCTTTAGGGGGAGATCACTAGTGAAGAGGCTAACACATTCACATATTTTGTTCCTATAGACCTTCTTCCTGAGCCTATCCCTAATACAAATGATCATGTCCTTCCTACGAAACAGGTGCCCTGGATAACCTACTACAGAAAGAATCTTAGAAAGGAAATATTTCCCCCTGTTGCTCCACCGAAAGTTGTCCAAGAGCCAGAACCAAAACCAACTCAAGGTACCTCTGCTTCTGATGATAATGAGTGTCTTGGGGGTGATGTGGTTGAGGGTGATGTAATTAATGTGATGAACTCTAACGAAGTCAAGATTGGTGATGGTAATGAGTTATCAGGTGATACACAGGAAACTGAAAGCATGCAACAGAAGGATGAGCGTGGTTCTCACCATTAGCCTTGTACTGATAAACAGGTAGAAAAACCTGGTGAGTATGATGCTACTCTTGATATGCAATTGCCCTACAAAAAGGAACTAGATTGTGTATCAAACATTCTATGCAGAGTTTCTTGTCCTACAGTAATCTATCTTCGGGGTTCAAGGTTTTTACTACCAACCTGGATACTGTGATGATACCAAGCAGTGTGCATAAGGTCATGAAAGTTCCCGAATGGAGAGCTGCAGTTATGGATGAAATGAGAGTGCTTGAAACAAATAAAACTTGGGATCTGGTTGTACTTCCTAAAGGCCATAAAACCGTTGGGTGCAAGTAAGTGTTCACTGTTAAATACAGATCTGATGGGACTTTTGATAGATACAAGGTCAGACTGGTTGCAAAAGGGTTTACTCAGACATATGGGATAGATTACTCAGAAACCTTCTCTCCAGTGGCGAAGCTTAACACGATTCGAGTTCTCCTTTCAGTTGCCATAAACAGAGACTGGCCCTTACATCAACTAGATGTAAAGAATGCATTCCTAAATGGCGAGTTAGAAGAAGAGGTCTATATAAGCCCGCCTCCAGGTTTTGAAGCACAGTTTAATAATTGAGTTTGTAGACTAGAGAAATCTCTATATGGCTTAAAGCAATCTCCGAGAGCTTGGTTCGATAGATTCACTACTTTTGTCAAATCCCAAGGGTTTGTCCAAGGTCATTCTGATCACACCTTGTTTACTAAGAGATCGACATCAGGGAAGGTAGCTGTTTTGATTGTCTATGTTGATGATATCATTTTGTCAGGTGATGATACAACTGAGATTGTCAAGTTAAAACAGAGGATGGTAGATGAATTTTAGATCAAAGACCTTGGCAATCTGAGGTATTTTCTTGGGATGGAAGTAGCGAGGTCAAAAAAAGGAATATCTGTTTCTCAACGGAAATATACTCTAGACTTGTTGAAAGAAACGGGAATGATTGGGTGTAAACTTGCAGATACGCCTATGGAAGTTAATAGCAAGTTGGGAGATTCTGTCGAAGATATTCCTGTAAACAAGGAAAGGTATCAATGACTCGTGGGGGAATTCATTTACCTTTCTCATATATCGTATGGAGTCAGTATGGTTAGTCAGTTTATACAGGCTCCTTATGAGAGACACATGGAGGCTGTTACCCGGATTCTGAGGTATTTGAAGTCTACTCCTGGAAAAGACTTGGTGTTCAGGAAGCATGAGAAAAGATGCATTGAGGCCTACATTGACTCAGATTGGGCAGGATCTATCACAGATAGAAAGTCCATTTCGGGGTACTGTACCTTCGTGTGGGGAAATCCAGTTACCTAACGAAATAAGAAACAAGGTGTTGTTGCTAGAAGTAATGCTGAAGTAGAATACAGAGCTATGAATCTGAGAATATGTGAAGAAATATGGTTGAAAAAGGTTCTATTTGATCTTCATCAGGATAGTCATGGTCATGAAACTTCACTATGATAATAAGGCTGCTATAAATATCGCCAACAATCCTGTACAACATGACAAAACCAAACATGTGGAGATTGACAGGCACTTCATCAAAGAGAAACTGGATAGTGACAGTATCTGTATTCCTTATATTCCTTCAAGTCAATAGTTTGCTGATATTCTCACCAAAGGTTTACCAAGATAGAATTTTGACACTTGTGTTAGCAAGTTGGGTCTTATTGATATCTATGCCCCAATTTGAGGGGGAGTGTTAAAAATGTTGGTTTTTGCCCTAAGGGCATTTTTGTCTTTTTACATGGTGTCTACTGTTTTAGGGTTTCTGTCATTGGGCTATTTATATTTGAGTCTGAGTGTTTTGTACTGTGTAACAAAAATTAATAAAAGTTTCTCCATCGTGGTTTTTTCTCTCTGGTCTAGGGTTTTCCACATTAAATCTTGTCTTCTTTCTTCTTCCCTATTTTTCAATAATATGTTTTATCAGAAGTTACATTCTTGATTAGGATTAGACTAAACCTATGAAGAACATCAAATTTTCTAAAACAGAACTATATTCTTATAAAAATGTTCCAGCAAAATACCATTCTTATTTCAAAGCTTAGATAAAACTTATCTACCATGCGACAGTACAAGTGTATCTGCTTTAAAGAGAAAATTTTAAAGCAGTTGTGCTTGATTGGGGGATACCTACAACACAAATTTCTCAGATTCAAGTGTACGTTTGAAAACGGTAAATGAATGTTGAACCTAATCAACATTTCATTGGTCTGACGAGTTTTTACATAGACTAGAGTATATTATATATTTTATCAGAAGTTACATTCTTGATTAGGATTAGACTAAAACTATGAAGAACATCAAATTTTCTAAAACAAAACTATATTCTTATAAAAATGTTCCAGTAAAATACCTTATCATCAAAAAAAATTATAGCATTCTTATTTCTAGGCTTTGATAAAATTTATCTACCATGCGACAGTACAAGTGTATCTGCTTTAAAGAGAAAATTTTAAAATTTTAATTACACAGATTACCTCTGATATGTGAGAGATCTTTCAGAAAACTGCCAATAATGATAATAATCATAAAAGCATCACTTTGCAATGGGATGAGTGGCATTTCACGTTTCTCCTTGTCTTTCTCTTTCTCTCTCTCTCTCTCTCTCTCTCTCTCTCTCTCTCTCTTTTTGAAAAAGTTATTGAATCAAAAGAAGAAAAACAGACTGGGAAATGAAAATTGGGGGGGAAGAAAGGATAGCTTGACAAGAACTGCAGAAAGCTCATAGAAAAATATACAAACATGAAACATAGGAATAATGTACCAATTTAATTGGCAATGGTTACCTGCATTTGGCTACCACGCATTGAAGCAGTCTCCTCACGAAGCTGCCCCAAGATCTAAATGAACGAATTCAGTTACAATCAAACGGATCAAAAAGTACCTAAGATATAGATGAGTAGACTGGTAATTGACCTATCGACTCAAAGTTTTTTTTAGTTTGTGGTGATTTGACATTATGTTAGGCTGGAATATCCTATGTTCAAACCATGCAATGTTGTTTCATCTTAATTAATACTGATAGTTGTTTGTTGAGTCTCGTACTAAATTTCTAACCAATAAATGAAGAAGAGTGTGTCAATAACATCTATTTTATCAACTCAAGCTTTTATTATTTCATCACTATCCAAGTTATAGCTTAGAGTACAAGAAGTATGAATAACGAATACAATTAAATGATTAGCTGCACTCTCTAATGTATAGGTTTTGGGGATTAGCAATTCAGTGACTCAACAATGACTTCCCCGAGGATAATCGAAATATACAAACAAAGAAAGCAAAAAGAATGTACCTCAGGCTCTCGAACATTGGAGAGAATATAGTCATAAAGCTGTGGATCAACACTAATAAACTGCTTATTGCTAAATTTCTCATTTGAATTGGTGGAGTGAACTTTTTCCAAATGTCTCTTCTTGCTGCTAAAACCATCCAAGTTGAATTGACAACCAACACAACAACTACAAGAGAAAGCCCCTTTCACAGTTTTGATACTGGAAATTGCAGTTACTGGGAACAGAGATGAGAACTTTATCAGCAGATTCTTCTGTGGGTGTGACATAAAATGCAGCACCATGTTGCTGCTCGACATCAAATAACGATATGCCCTGCAGAGTAGGGGAGAAAGAAAGGAATGAAGAAAAGTAGGAAACAGAAAACCCAAAAGAATACATATTTTATAGCTCAACAAATTACAATACATCCAGGGAAATATTGAGAAGCCCAATCTACTCTACTTGCTGCAGAGTGACTTTCTTGGGAAATTCCACAAATAGTTGGCGTGAATGCGGGGGATAAGGGGGAAAAGAATCACCGACGCGAAGCCATGGGAAAGAATGTTGAATCTTTGCAATCAAAAGGTAGAGGGAGACCAGACGTGAAAACCCAGAATGAAAATGCAGCCGATGAGAAGAAACTAGAGTTGGCCTCGGCCCTGCCCGGTGAGCTCGGTGGTCGCGAAGGTTCAAACACAGTCACTCTCACTCGGATAACGTGAGATTGGGTCGTTTGATTCGAAGGAGAAGGGGTGGGAATGGAAATGAGTTGATAAAATCCATATTTAATTGGGTTTTCTTTATTTATTTTGAAAAAGATATTTTCCAAGTATCTTTTATCAACATAAGTGGAGGAATTATAAACCAGCCATGAAGTGTGGGTTTTGTCGAGATACTCTACCCGAATTTCTTCCCAGTGACGCGGCTTTTACTCGGTTGATATCTCTTCCCTTTCTTCCTTTTCTTCCTTCCTCTTTCCGATTTTTTTGTGTAATTTTTCTCCTAGATCATCAATGGAATTTTGGGGTAAGTTTATGCTTCCAACTTTATTCTATTGTTTGTGCTATCTATTTTCATCATCGGTTTTGTTTTTCTTTCTTCTGTGTTTATCAGGAGCTTTAGCATGTTTTTTTAATAAATTGTTTGGTCTCTATGATTTTAAGCTTCTTTTGGCCCAAGGTGTGGGTGAGAACATATTTTAGGCTAAGTGGGAAGATTCTATTTGAACTCCCACCTTTGGTTTTTTTTTTTAAATTTTAATTTTTTGATGATGGATTATGGTGATTGAATGAAATACCTAGTCAATTTGATGTTCCTTCGATGGTTGATCTCTTGCAAGTTTTTTAGGTTAAGTTTGAGGTTAAGTTTTTTAGCAAATTGTAGTAAAGAAGGGAAAGCAATCTCAAAGCCAGTAGGTATGTGCTCAGCATTCTCATGTTGGAGTTTAGAGATGTTTTGATTATTTTAATTTTCTTAAAAATGGGTTTTATAAAGAAGGAAAAAGGGGTTCAGAAATGGGTGTGATTGAAAAAATGAGTTTTATAAAGAGGGGAAAAAGGGGGTTCAGAAGTGCTGTGGCGAGTAATTATGAAAAAAAAAACTAAAATTAAGAGAGAGAAATTAAAGGTTTTTGGAGAGAAACAGTTTGTCTTTTCTTAATTGTTCTTGATGCACTTTAAACTTGGTATAAATATGATTTTTTTTTTTGTTCAAATTGAAGTAGCTGGGATCTTATTCATTCTACACATCTTTTTGTTCTCTTTTGATGTATTGAATGAGTTGATTTGCTACATTGTGATTTGTTTCTAAGAATTGTTTACTATGATTTAACTAATGATGGAATAAAACATTTTGTTTATCATGCAAATATAAATGAAATATATATTAGGCCTGGTGTCCTAAATCTCGTTGGGTTGTATAGTTTGTAATTGTAATGTAAAAACATCTTATGTATTTAATAAAATATATAATGTCTTATTTCATTTTTAGTTGCATTAACCACAAACCAATAAATTAAGATCCAAGGTTATCTTGTAGTTAAACATGTATGTAGAGACATATGGGTGGATCATATTTAAATGATAACCTAAATGATTTGTAGTAGATGAATAAGGTTGAAGGAACTCTAATAGGGAGAGAACCTTGAGCGGAAGCGGATTGACTAAATTCCATTTTCATTGAATACAAAGTTTATAGGAAACAAGTAATAAGATATACATTTATTTCTAAATTACAACACGCTTTAGAAAGAATTAAAGGGTTTAAAGGAACCTAACCTTTGAAAACCTTTCTTTACATTTTCCCTTGAACAAATCATGAACTCCTTGAAGACGTTCTTCAAGATTAACCTCGAACAAAATCAAACACTACCACGAATGTTACCTTGTTATTCTCAAGGTGAGAACCCAGGAGTTGTGGGTTTTGGCTATTTTGGATTTTGAGGGAAAGCTTAATATATAGGAGGAAAGCTAGAGAACTCTCTTAAAAATTCAAAACCACCGAGCTCTACCGTTGTCTTTCTTTATTTCTCAAATCTCGATTAACCAACGACTTACAAGAAGAAGAAGAAACTTTTTCTTTTCTACTTACCAAAAATAACCATCACCCACTTACATGGGTGGAGAGAAAAGAATGGAAAGGGAGTTGTAACTTTGTTTCTTATTATTAAAATAATAATAATATAAATATAAATATGATAACTAATTTATTATATTGAATTATATGTTATATCAAATATAACATATAACCTATAGTTTTAATATTGTATCACATACAATATAAATTATAGTTTCTTTTCTCTTTTATTTGGTATTTAATATAAATCTTATTTATATGAAATTTAACAACTATGAATCCAATTCATAGAAACTATATTTGAATCTCATTCAAATATTTATTTCTTCTCATTAAGCTATAATGTATCAAATACATTATGACAATTGTATCACATATAATTGAAACAACTTAATTATATCATATATAATTAAATCTCTCTATTAATTTGAACAATTCAAATTAATCCAAAAACTGATTTTTAACTAAATCCTATTGAGCTACCAAGGGGACCTCATGGACCTATAGCTTGAAGCTCCAACGGTACATGAACAATTATTTAAACTCTCTAATTACATTATTCACCATTAGTTAACTGTCAGACACTTCACTAAAGACCGACAACTTCACTCTTCGCACTATAGACATATTTCTATGTCCATTGGATATAACCAATCAACAGTACGATGGTCCTTCACAAATTGCTCGTAAGTACAGCTAGGCCAAATTATCATTTTGTCCCTATAGTTACATCTAACTCCTTAAGTACCACTGATTTCTCTAATGAACAATAGATCATAGTTCAACTATAACTAAACCGCTCTCGGGCCAGGAGAGGGTATGACGCCACATTATTCAAGACTCGGAATCAACCTTTAAGGGAGCAATTTATCTATTTACCCCTGCCTTGGGGAAGGAGTGATTTCTATCATGTGTAGCTGTATTCCTAGCTCCCCAATCAGACGAATTCCCAAAATGGTAGGCTTGTTGAGTCGGCGATCTGGCCACCCTCACCCATACAAATTAAAGGACCGCCCTCATAGACAGGAGTTCACAACTCACTTAGGATTCAGGTTATGTTACTTATGATCATTCTGGTGAAATGTAAGTCTTTATTATGAACGGCGTTATATAATGAGACTAAACATTTCATGGTCCGGTTTATACAAACTTCTTTGTATAGAATATCCCCACTTGCATGTCTATACATGAATGATCAGGATTGGATCATTTATAGCACTTTACAACAATTGTAACACCTACAAAGAGGGACATACTCATAGTACCACCAAGATAAGGTATCCAACCTTATCTAGATACTACAGACCATTTGGGTTATCACTTAAACATGATCTACCCGTATGTCTCTACATACATGTTTAAGTTACAAAGGTATCTTAGATGTTAGTTTATTGGTTTGTGGTTAATGCAACTAAAATATCATATATTTTATAGACAATGAATAAAATATCATATATTTTATTAAAACATATTGAGTTTGTTCAACAATGTTTACAATCTATAGAACCCTACGAGATTTAGGGCATCAACCCCAACGAAGGTTAGATACCTTATTCTGGTGACACTACGAGTATGACCCACTTTGTAGATATTAAATTGTTGTAAAGTACTACAAACAATATGATCCTGATCATTCATGTGGAGACATGTGAGTGAGGATATTCTATACAAAGGAGTTTGTATAAGATCAGATCAAAAAATGTATATAACGCCGTTCAAAATAGATACTTACATTTCACCAGGTTGACTATAGGTAACATGTTTTGAATGCTGAGTGAGTTATGAACTCCTGCCTATGAAGGCGATCCTTTGATTTGTATGAGTGAGAGTGACCAGATCGCCGACTCAATAAACCTACCATTTTGAGGATCCGTCTGATTGTGTAGTTGTGGAGCTGGGAACACAACTACACAAAAAGGAATTCACTCATTCCTCAACGTCGGGGTAAGTAGATAAATTGCTCCCTCAAGGGCTAATTCTGGGTCTTGAACAATGTGGTGCCACACTCTCTTCTGGCTCAAGAGGGGTTTGATCATAATTGGACTATGATTTATTGTTCATTAGAGGGATCAGTGGTACTTAAGAAGATAGATGTAATTATAGAAGCAAAATGGTAATTTTAGTCCAGTTGTACTTACGAACAATTTGTGAAAGGTCATCGTACTGTTTATCAGTTATATCTAATAGAAACATAAATACATCTGTAATACGAAGAATGCAGCTGCCAGTTTTTAGTGGAGTGTCCGACAGTTAATGGATAGTGAATAATTTAATTAAATCGTTTAATTCATTATTCACATACAGTTATAGCTTCAAGCTACATGAGGTCCCATCGGTAGATCAAAGAGAATAAATGAGAATCCGTTTTTGGTTTAATTTTAATTGTTCAAATTAATTGATGGAATTAATTATATATGATATAATCAATTTAATTTTAATTACATATGATATAATTACGATAATGTATCTGATACATTATAATATAAAGTATATTTGAGAGGAAGTAAATATTTAAATATGATTCAAATATTAATTATATGAAATTGGATTCATATAATTAAATTTAACAGAAATGAGATTTATATTAAATGTCATTGATGAGAGAATAGAAACTATAGGTTATATTGTATTTGATACAGTATAGAAACTATAGATTGTAAATTATATTTGATATAATATTATATATATAATAAGGTATATAATATATATTATATATAATAAGGTATATAATATATATTATATATAATAAGGTATATAATATATAATATATATTTATATAATATAAGGTATATAATATATTAATATATATATATAATATATAATATATATATAAATATATATTAAATACTTTATTAAAATAAATAAATAAATTTAATTTATTTTAGTTTAATTTGAAAATAATTGTGGGAGGGAGTTCATTCTTTCTCTCCACTGCATTAGTGGGTAGAGGGATTGAACTAATTGTTTTGATTTTCTTCTTCTGTGTGGTTTTACATAATTGTTCTATAATTCTTACGATCTCTCCCAATCACCAATCTTCTTTTCTTTCAATCTCTCTATCTCCTTCATTTAAAATAGCCAGAGCCCCACAACTCCTGGATTCTCATCCTAAAGAATACAGAGGAAACCATTTTGGTGGTGGCCATTTGGAAATTACGTTTATTCAAGTTTGTGATTTTTGGAGAAGAGGAAACGTAAAGAATTCAATCTTCAAGGGTAAGTCTACTCTTCCCTATTCCCTTATTATTTTTCTTAAGCATGCTATATTTTTCCCTTCATAAATGCATAATTTCTGTTTGTTGTTGTAGATTTTAACATTCTGTAAATTTTGGGTTTGAGTCCGATCCCATTATTCTACTTAAGGACCTTCAATGGTCCATACAATATATTCAGCTACTAAACAACAAATTCTTATTGCCTTTTTGTCCTATTTAGAAATGATAAAACAAGCAATGAAAACATCTTTTCTATTGACAATAATACTATTGTATAAAGGACAAACATGTAACAGAATTACAAGTAGAAGTTCTTTCTATAGGCATTGAATTAGACAATTAAACTTTTTTCGTCTAATACATGAGCATGATTTAGTATGTTTTGAGACGACACGAATGAATAGGAGATGTTTTACAATACTATGTCATATGCTTAAAACAACTGGCAAACTAAAAGGCGTAACACATGTAGAAATTGAGAAGATGGTTGTAATATTTTTACATATCCTTGCACATGATATTAAAAATAGAGTTATATGTCGACATTTTGCGGGTTCAAGAGAAACAATTAGTATACATTTTTGTTGGGGTTGATGCCCTAAAATCTCGTGTCCTGTAGTTTGTACGAACGCTTGTGTTGTTAATATATGATATTTACTTCACATCTTGTATTTTTGCTTAGTTGCTTGTTTTATTTGTTTTACCATAAACCAATAAACATAAAATCCCTGGTTATCTGTATGTGACTCAAGCATGTATGTGGTGACATACAAGTGAATCATGTCTTGAGTGATAACCAAAATGGTCTATAGTATATGGATATAGGAGGGAAACCTTATCCTGGTAACACTACGGATGCGGCCCGCTTTGTGGAATGGTCTCAAGTGTTGTGACTTGTTACAGATGATCTGATCATGATCATTCGTGTTGGGGACATGAGAGCGGGGGCGTCCTATACAAAGAGTTTGTATAAGACCTGACCACGAAGTGTTAACGTCTCGTTATATAACACCGTTCATGACACAGACTTCACTTCTAGGATGAACATAGGTAACATGACCTCAATCCTGAGTGAGTTGAGAACTCCTACCATTGAGGGTGGTCCTTTGATTTTTATGGGTGCGAGTGGCCAGGTCACCAATTCAAACCTACCATTTTGGGGATTCGTTTGATTTGGGAGCTGGGAACTCAGCTACATAAGATGGAACTCACTTCTTCCCCGAGACAGGGGCAAGTAGATAGATAGCTCTCTTAAGGGCTGATTCCAGGGCTTGAACAATGTGGCACCATACATCTTCTCTTGGCCCGAGNACATCTTCTCTTGGCCCGAGAGGTGTTCACACATAGTTGGACTATATTGTATTGTTCATTAGAGGAATCAGTGGTACTTAAGGAGTGAGATATAACTACAGGGAAAAAACGGTAATTTGGCTCAGCTGTACTTACAAACATCTGTAAAGGGTCATCGTACTCATGATTAGTTATATTCGATGGACACATAAATATATCTGTGGTAAGAAGAGTTCAGCTGTTGGTCTATAGTGGAATGCCTGACAGTTAACGGATGGTGGATCTTGTGGCTAAAGAGTTTAGTCAGCTATTCATGAACCGTTGAAGCTTCGAGCCACAGGTCCATTAGGTCCTCTAGGTAGCTTGGATAAAGTCGAGAACCAGTGTTTGGGTTAATTTGAAATGTTCAAATTGATAAGAGGAAGTTTGATTATATATGATATAATTGGACTAGTTAATTATATATGATATAATTGGCTAAATGTATGAGATATATTATTTTGGAGGAAATTAGATATAAATATAATTTATATCAAGTAGAGGAGAAAATACTATAGTAGATATTTGATATCAAACTATAGGTTAAAAATATAATATGATTATATTTATTATTAATTAATTGGTCAATTATATGATAATTAACCCAAAAATCACATTTGGATGTAGGTCAGTGGGAATGAGTCGGTTATTGTAACCGATGAAATAAAAATGAAATTGTTTCATTTTTTGAATGGTTTGTCAATTGCCCAAAAAGAAAAAGAAAAGAGTGCACTGGTGAAAAGAAAATGATCGCTTAAGAAAATTGAGAGCCTATACGATAGTCCTCTTCGTCTAGACGATCGTCCTTTTCGCGCCTAAACGATCGCACACAAATTCCTACATGAACGCATAGCTTCTCTAAACGATTGTAGTGTGTGCCAATTTTTCTAAATGATTGTATACCATTTCCTAAACGATCGTTCAGTAAAACCTACACGATCGTGTAGCTTCTCCTAAACGATAAGCATTCTGCTATGCGATAGCGTCTTTTTCCCTTCCACTTGTTTATCGCTTACATGATTCATGTTTCCTCCTTCCTCTACCAAATTCACCAAAGACCACGCTTTGGGTTCTCACTCCGAGAATACCCGGGGCTCTTTTCTGGTGGTTTCGTCCCTGCGGCGTTCGTGTTCATGCGATTGTTCGTGCTGTTGTTGTTGACACTGCTGCTGGGCGTTGGTAGATCGCTTGGAGGGTTCTGCTGCGTTGAGTTCCGAAGATTGAAGATTGTCTTCAACTGGTATGGCAACTCATTCCCTTGTTATTTTTTGTTCATAGCATGCCGATAATTACTTTTTGTTTGCATAACTGTATGTTTGAATGTAAATTGTTGTATTTTAGTCACTGTGAGATCGGAGCGATCTGAACGCGCTCATGGAACTCTTTGGTAAGAGATCCTTCAATTGGTATCAGAGCCAGGTTCTGATACTCCGATTTCATCTGTTGCAACGAAATGACATTTACATTCATGGTGGTGCATTTCGACATTGTTTAATGGTTAAATTTGTCGTGGATGTGCGGATTAATAGATGTTTTCGGTATGATTAGCCTCGGTTTAATTTAAATCCTTTTACATTTGCTGTTGTTTGTAAAGCCCCTGCGTTTTTGGGCATTAATAATCGTTATCGAGTTTGTATTCAAAGTTTGTTTCAAATTTTGAGTCGTTCAGTGATGAAGATCTGGGCAAGTGTTGCGGTTCTTCGAAAAAGGAGGCGATCTAAGGTTGATCGCATTGTGCAAAAGATTTGGTATGCGATCACTATTGATCACATCGTAAAGACGATGGAGTACACGATCACTTTTTAACACATCGGTTAAACGATGGGGTATGCGATCAAGAGTTGATCGTATCGTTTTGACAATCGGGTACGCGATCGCTGAGTATAGTGTCGTGTAGATGATGAGATGCTTGCGGATCGTTTAACACGCACACGCGCTAGACAATCGTTTAGGTCAACAAGCTTCATCACTTAGTAATTGACTAAACAATCACTTAGTAATTGACTAAACGATCACTTAGTAACGCAAGGTAAATCGTTTACCTGTCGTCGCGCTATGCGATCGCATAGACGATCAGGCTTCACAGCCTCGTCATCGTCTACGCGATCGTTTAATTATGCTCCTATCGTCTAGTGCGTGCTGAACGATCGTTTACCTATGGCGTTTGCTACACGATGAAGACCTCCTAGTGGTTCAAGACCCGGTTCGTCTGTGAACCAGTTTTCTCGATGAAAAATGTAATAGATAGGGTTTTTTCATTTCGGTTTTTGTAAAGGCTCATCCCGGTCTATTAATCCTTTATTTATTACATGCGATATATATTTTTTATATGTCATATGATATGCACATATAGTAAATCCCATCTTAGGTTATGCAATGGTCATGCATCATCTCTTTATTGCAATTGTTATAATTTAGAGAAGCATGATTTAATTATATAAGAGCATGCTCATGCATTATATAATATAAGAGTTATATTTATGCATGCATAAAAAACATTGACATGCATCATCTTTATATTATAATTGTTATAGTATAAGGGTGAATGATAGCATGTTTGCTTGGTTGTTATGCGTTATATAAAAGTTATATATAGTAATGACTGGAAATTGCATGAAGCATGACATATAGGTTATTTTATAAATGTTATAAATGCCTCGTTGTATGCAATATTTTAGTTGTTTCTTTTTAAAAGTTAAAGAGAAATTAGAAATAAAAGAAATAAGAAAGACATGCATACTCACTTAGGTTTAATTCATGGTTTTAAAGTGTATAAAACTTGGATCATATAGACCTAAGATCACGGTTCTAATATGATTAGCAACCCTAAGGCTTTAATCTTTTAATCAGTTTAATAGGATTAAATTGGTTAATAAAAGGTTAAAGTATAGCAAATCTATCTAAAAGGGACCTTTTGTCTAAGGCGGGTTCTGTCTAGGCTGAGGTATTTAAGTTGACGGAAACGTAACACCCCTACTTGGGAACTTACCTGAAAAGGTGAATTAGATAGATTTGATGCATGCATGCAAGTTAAGGACAATCCATTAAAGTGTTTAAATGTGACTACTTGAACTTGTTCATATTTCATAGACAAACGTTGTTTATGAGCAGAGTTTAAAAAGACGAATTAGACTAAAATCAGTAAGCCGGATTGTCTAGGTTAATGAACCCTAGGAGAACATTCAGTGGAGGTACTTGTGGCATAAGATATTTCACTTAAACTTTCACGTTCTCCTAATAGTTTACACCGTGAGATTACCTTCGAACCTCGCGACACCTTTGGCGTGCCCCCTACGGATGGTGTTTTAGTAGGTTCAATATCAAGGTGGATGGAGAGAGTTGTTCATAGTAAATGAGAGCGGGAAAGTGTGACAACATATCCCTTCGTCTCCCTCGTTAGGTTGAATAAAGTTACTACGCATCGCCTCGAGGCACCCTGGGAGTGTCCCCTAAAGGATGGCAGTTTTGCACATTTCTTTATTTATCTTCTGTAAGAGTATAAGGTAAACTTAGTCTCTTGTCCTAATCTGCTTCTTCCCTACGGTGGGTTCATTTAGGGCAGGACTCTGCACCAAAAGCGAAGGGTTACACTTACGCGAAATAAGTTAAAGATTAACAGATTCTAGACCGAAAAAATGGTTGGCTGTTAGGTTGAGTTCTAAGAGTGGTTCTGCTGATGGTTGAGAATTGTCTATCCCAGTTGAAGGGCAACTGATCACCCCATCGGTGACGTTTGTCTTGCCTCACTGGGGTATCATTGCAAATAGAATTCTATATCTAGGGTACTTGAAACTGTTTTGCAAAATTGATTGGTTTAAAGGTGGTAGCAAACTATAATAAAGTTTGTTCATAATTCAGCAACATTTTCAAAAATGGCAACAGCCACGTAGCATTGCTAAGCGCCGAAAAAAAACTTAGTGGCCGATAATTTTCGCAACATGGAAAACACATGATCATGACGACTTGATCATCGAGATCTCACGTTCACTCTCATGGAGGCTTGTCCTCCATTCAAGCTGCGAATGCCACTCGAAATGTTGGGGAGACATACGAGCGATGGACAAGGGTGAATGAGAAAGGCCCGAGCTATATCTTAGCAAGTCTTTCTGAAGCCTTGGCCAAGAAACATAAGCCTATGGTTTCAGTGCGTGAGATCATGGAGTCCCTACGGGGGATGTTTGGACAACCGTCTGAACAACTTATGCATGAGGCTCTTAAATACATATTCAACTCCAAAATGGAAGAAGGCACCTCTGTTCGTGAATATGTGCTTAACATGATGGTCCACTTTAATGTGGTCGAGTTGAATGGGTCTACCATCGATGAAGGAAGCTAGGTTAGCATAATCCTGTATTCTTTGCCGGAGAGCTTCCTGCACTTTGTTAGTAATGTGATTCTTAACAAAGTGAAATATAACCTTACAACTCTCCTCAACGAGTTGCAGACATACCAATCTTTACTGAAAAGTAAGGAGAGGCAGAAGGGTGAGGCAAATGTTGCTTCATCCTCCAGGACGTTCCATAGAGGTTCGACCTTAGAAACGAAGTCTACACCTTCTGTTTCTAACTCTGCAAAGGGGAAGAAGAAAAAGGGTGGTAAGGGAAAAGGGAAGGCACCTACTAACCTACCACATGCCGCCCCAAGGAGGCGTCTACAGGTCGCTAAGGAAAAATGTTTCCACTGCAACCAAGATGGACACTGGAAGAGGATCTATCTTCGGTATCTGAAAGAGAAGAAAGCAGGCAAGGCTAAGGCCAAGGCTGATAAAGGTAAATGTGATTTACTTGTGCTTGAAACTTGTTTAGTGGAGAATGATGATTCTGCCTGGATAATTGATTTGGGCGCCACTAACCATGTTTGTTCTCTTTTCAAGGGATTAGATCCTGGCAATAACTGAAGGTTGGTGAGATGACGATGTGAGTAGGCACCGGGCACATCGTCTCAGCTGTGGCAGTGGAAGGACTCCAGTTAGCTTTACAGCATAGGTTTCTTGTTTTACATGATGTATATATTGTTCCTGAACTAAAGAGGAACCTTATTTTTGTAAAGTGTTTATTGCAATGTAAATATACTATCTTGTTTAATGTGGATAAAGCGTTTATTCATAAAGATGGTGTTTTTATTTTCACAATAAATCTGGAATCGAATTTATATGTGCTAAGGCCGTTAGCCATTAATTTCGTCCATAATACTGAATTGTTCAAAACTGCCGTAACTCAAACAAAACGTCGACGAATTTTTCCTAAAGAAAATGCCCAACTTTGGTATCTTCGTTTAGGGCACATCAATCTCAATAGGATTGAGAGATTGATGAAGAATGGACTTCTAAGTGAGTTAGAAGAAAATTCTTTATCAGTGTGCGAATCTTGCCTTGAAGGTAAGATGACTAAACGACCTTTTACTGGAAAAGGTCATAGAGTTAAGGAGCCTCTTGAGTTAGTACATTCTGACCTTTGTGGTCTTATGAATGTGCGAGCCCGAGGTGGTTATGAGTATTTTATCAGTTTTACTGATGATTACTCAAGGTACGGGTATGTTTATCTTATGCAACGAAAGTCTGAATCATTTGAAAAGTTCAAAGAGTTCAAGGCTGAAGTTGAAAATGCATTAGATAGATGGATTACAACACTTCGGTCGGATCGAGGTGGAGAGTTTTTGGACTCGGTATTCCAGATCTATTTGATAGAATATGGAATCTTTTCCAACTCTTAGTGTGGGGTACATCTCAGCAGAATGGTGTAGCGGAGTAGAAAAATAAGACCTTGTTCGACATGGTTCGCTCGATGATGAGTTACGCTTCCTTATTGGACTCATTTTGGGGTTTCGCAGTGGATACTGCGGTATACATACTCAACTGTGTTCCCTCCAAGAGTGTTGCAAGAACATCTCTGAAGTTGTGGAACGGGCGTAAAGCTAGTTTACGTCATTTTCGCATTGGGGTTGCCCTACACATGTACTTGAGGCTAATCCCAAGAAGTTGGAACTACGGTTGACGTTATGCCTCTTTTTAGGCTACTCCAAAGATACACGAGGGGGTTATTTTTATGATTTGACGGAAAATAGGGTGTTTGTTTCAACAAATGCTACTTTCCTGGAAGAGGATCATATAAGAGAGCACAATCCACGAAGCAAAGTCGTGTTGCGTGAGCTTTCTAATGAAACTACTGAAACTTCAACAAGAGTTGTTGAAGAGTCTGATACGTCAGCAACAGTTTTTGATGAGAGTTCATCTAGTAGGTTAGTTCCACCTCAAGAGTGGAGGGAACCTCGACGTAGTGGGAGGGTTGCGACCCCACCCATTTTTTATCTGGGTTTCACGAAAATTCTTACTATGGTAGCAGATGGCAACATTGAGGATCCGTTGTTTTATAAGAAGGCAATGGAGGATGTTGATCGGGATGAATGGGTCAAGGCCATGGATCTCGAGATGGAGTCGATGTACTTCAACTCAGTATGGGATCTTGTAGATAAGCCTGATGGGTTCGCCCTATGGGTTGTAAATGGATTTACAAGCGCATACGGGGTGTTGATGGGAAGGTACAGACCTTCAAGGCTCGACTTGTGGCAAAGGGTTATACCAGGTAGAGGGAGTCGACTATGAGGAGACTTTCTCACCTGTTGCCATGTTAAAGTTGATCCGCATCCTATTATAATTATGAGATCTAGCAAATGGACGTCAAGACGACCTTTCTGAATGGCAATCTTGAGGAGACCATTTACATGGTGCAACCCGAGGGATTCATAGCCCAAGGCCCAGAGAGAAAGGTTTATAAACTGAATCGGTCCATTTATGAACCGAAACAGGCGTCTCGATCTTAGAACATACGGTTTGATACTGCGATCAAGTCGTACGACTTTAACCAAAATGTTGATGAACCTTGTGTCTACAAGAAGATCATCAACGCTTCAGTAGTCTTCTTAGTGTTGTACGTAGACGATATCCTACTCATTGGAAATGATGTAGGTCTACTGTCTGTAGTTAAAAACTGGCTAACGACCTAATTCCAAATGAAAGATTTAGGAGAGGCTCAGTTTGTACTAGGTATACAGATCTTTTGGGATCGTAAAAACAAAGTGTTAGCACTATCTCAGGATCGTACATTGACAAGATGTTGCTCAAGTACTCGATGCAGGACTCTAGAAGGGGCCTACTGCCATTCAGGCATGGAGTCACTTTGTCTAAAGACATATGTCTTAAGACGCCTCAAGAGGTTGACGAGATGAGACGGATCAGTCTAACCCAGGCCATTTTAATGTTGCTGACCCGTTTACGAAGGCTCTCACGGCTACAGTGTTTGAGGGTCACCTACATAGCATGGGTCTAGGGCAAGTGGGAGATTTTATTGTACTGGGCTTTTATGCCTTAGTTTATTATTTTGTACTAGTTTATTGTACACCCCATTTCACTTTAGGACAAGTGGGAGATTGTTGGGGTTGATGCCCTAAAGTCTCGTGTCCTATAATTTGTAAACAGTTGTACGAACGCTTGCGTTGTTAATATATGATGTTTACTTCACATCTTGTATTTTTGCTCAGTTGCTTGTTTTATTTGTTTTACCACAAACCAATAAACATAAAATCCCTGGTTATCTGTATGTGACTTAAGCATGTATATGGTGACATACAAGTGGATCATGTCTTGAGTGATAACCAAAATGGCCTGTAGCATATAGATATAGGAGGGAAACCTTATCCTGGTAACGCTACGGATGCGACCCGTTTTGTGGAATGGTCACAAGTGTTGTGACTTGTCATAGATTATCTGATCCTGATCATTCGTGTTGAAAACATGCGAGCGGGGGCGTCCTATACAAAGAGTTTGTATAAGACTTGAACACGAAGTGTTAACGTCTCGTTATATAACACTGTTCATGACACAGACTTCACTTCACTAGGATGACCATTGGTAACATGACCTCAATCCTAAGTGAGTTGGGAACTTCTACCATAGAGGGCGGTCCTTTGATTTGTATGGGTGCGAGTGGCCAGGTCGCCGATTCAAACCTACCATTTTGGGGATTCGTCTGATTTGGGAGCTGAGAACTCAGCTACACGAGAAAGAATCCACTTCTTCCTCGAGGCAGGGGTAAGTAGATAGATAGCTCCCTTAATGGCTACTTTCTAGGCTTGAACGATGTGGCGCTACACACCTTCTCTAGTCCGAGAGGTGTTCATACATAGTTGGACTATGTTGTATTGTTCATTAGAGGAATCAGTGGTACTTAAAGAGTGAGATATAACTACAGGGGTAAAACGTTAATTTGGCTTAGTTGTACTTACGGGCATCTGTGAAGGGTCATCATACTCAGGATTGGTTATATCGATGGACACAGAAATATATTTGTGGTAAGAAGAGTTCAGCTGGTTGTCTTTAGTGGAATGCCTGACAGTTAACAGATGGTGGATCTCGTGGCTAAAGAGTTTAGTCAGCTATTCACGGACCGTTGGAGCTTCGAGCTACAGGTCCATTAGGTCTCCTGGGTAGCTTGGATAAAGTCGAGAACCAGTGTTTGGGTTAATTTGAAATGTTCAAATTGATAAGAGGAAGTTCGATTATATATGATATAATTGGACTGGTTAATTATATATGATATAATTGGCTAAATGTATGAGATACATTATTTTGGAGGAAATTAGATATAAATATGATTTATATCAAGTAGAGGAGAAAATACTATAGCAGATATTCGATATCAAACTATAGTTTAAAAATATAATATGGTTATATTTATTATTAATTAATTGGTTAATTATATGATAATTAACCCAAAATTCACGTTTGGACGTAGATAAGTGGGAATGAGTTGGCTATTGTAACCAATGAAATAAAAATGAAATTGTTTCATTTTTTGAATGGTTCGTCAATCGCCCAAAAAGAAAAAGAGAAGAGTGCACTGGTGAAAAGAAACGATCGCTTAAAAAAATCGAGAGCCTATACGATAGTCCTCTTCATCTAGACGATCGTCCACCTCGCGCCTAACCGATCGTACACCAATTTCTACACGATCGCATAGCTTTTCTAAAGAATCGTAGTGTGTGCTAATTTTGCTAAACGATCGTATACCATTTCCTAAACAATCGTATACCATTTCCTAAACAATCGTTCAGTTAAACCTATACGATCGTGTAGCTTCTCCTAAACATTCACTTTGTTATAAGCTTTTATGAAACATTATGAACTATTAGTTTGCTACTTATTTCATTATGTGATGTATGTTTTTATTTTTATACTATGTTATATGTGAAGTTTTGAATTTTAGTGGTCTAATATGTGATGTGAATCATAGATATGGATGTCAACAAACAATCTACAGCTGGTTCGAGTTGGTCGAAACACGTATGGAGTAAGATAGAAGATGAGAAATTAGTAGAATGTCTATTAGAGTTATCTAATATTGGCACATGGAAGGCTGATAATGGTACTTTCAAACTAGGATTTCTGAATTAAATAGAGAAATGGATGGTTGGAAAAATTCCTAATTGTAAAGTTAATGCTCAACCACATATAGAGTCTAGAGTTAAACTGTTGAAGAAGCAATCCAATGCAATAGCCAAAATGTTGGGCCTAAATTGTAATGGCTTTGGATGGAATGATAAAGAAAAGTATATAGAGGTAGAAAAAGATATATTTGATGCATGGGTAAAGGTAAATGTAGATTTGTTATTGCTAATGTAATGTTATCATGTTACTGTTGAAATGTATTAAAAGTTGATTTATATTTGTTTTTATAGAGTCATTCAAATGCAAAAAGACTGAGAAACAAATCTTTTCCGTTCTACAAACAACTAACCATCATTTTTGGAAAAGATAAAGCCAATGGACTTGGTGCAAAAAGTCCAGTTGACATGTTTGAAGCAGTAGAGCGAGAAATGGACAACAATGATTTTAGTGAGAAATGGATAGTTTTATGTGTTTGATCCACCAATAGTTGGAGGGGAAGAAGTGGATGGACCTACCTCAATGAGTGAAACAACAACAAGTATACAATCTACCACACATACATCAAATAGGTCTAGTAAGAAAAGAACAAGAAGTGTGGATCCATTGGTAGGGGCAGTGAATGGTCTTGAGAATGTTATGAGCAGTCATCTTTCAAGCACTAATGATAATATTCAAGAAATTTTTATGTTTTATCGGCAGGTAGCCAAATGAGAGTTACAAGAGAAGCATGTCGAAACTCATTAGTTAGTGAAATTAGAAAGGTAGATGGATTAGGTGTTCGACAAAGGTGAGAGCGGGTAAGATTATCACTAAAGACCAATCTCAGATTGCCTATTTCTTTAATCTTCCACATATGAAAGATATGAATTTATAATAGAGGTTTTGCAAGAAGACGTTCATTCTTAAACTGTGGGAATATCATCGTATCTTCTACGTGATAGAAGATTTTATAACAGGTTATACATGGGCAATTATATATATTTATATTTGGTGCCCTTATCAAATGATGTTTACTCTTTATTTTGAGCTAGCATGTTAGTACTTTCTAAGTATTCTCATTTTGAATGAGTGTTGCACTGTACTCTTGTTTGTAAGTACGAGTAATGACATAATATAAATTCTTATTTTGTCTATGTTTAATATTTATACTCTAATATTGGTTATTCATTTTTTGAATAAAATATAATCTAATTGCTTAAGGTTATTTTTAATAACTGCATAATAAAAATAAAACTGCACAAATTAATTATTTAAAATCAATTAAGGCAAGTTTTTTTTATTAGTTATGTGCTTTATAATTGCACAAAATTTTGAAAGTGATCACAAAATTTAAACAAAAATAACATTTACTTGGGTGAAATATAATAATATTCCCATATAACACCAAACACATGTATTACTTATTCCCAAGAAGAGTTGATAATATTTCCTACACAACCAAACTCACTTATTTAGTTTTTAGACATACTATTCTCGGATATTGTTTTCCCATGCATAACCAAACATAGTCATTATTGATTCCCAACAATCTTATTCTCAAGCTTAAAATTCCCTGGCATTCTTAACTCCCTGGGCATCTAGAAAGCCTCAATCCAAATACCCCTTAGGGACCGTTTAGGGGCAATTTAGTTTAAAGTTTTCTAGATGCCTTAAGATTAAGGATGACTGGAATTATAAACTTAGGAATAAGATTGATGATAATCAAGGATGACTATGTTTGGTTGTACATAAAAATGTTATCTGAATTTTATGGGAACAAATTATCTTTGTATTTAATTTATAAAATTAATTGTGACAACTCTACAAAATTTTATAGATTAATTAATAAACAATAATCTCAATTCAAAATTTTGAGAAAAATAATTATTTAACAATAAAATAATAATAATAATAAAATTTCTAATTACAAGTATTTCTAAAATGAGTAATTTATAAATCAAGTTACTAAAATAATGAGTAATAAGGTACATCATAGGATAAATAAATTGCACGAAATTAATCTAAGATTTGGCTAATCATAGAAATATAGGCATTAATTGCTTAGAACTCCTAAAGGAACATGACATAAGATTGAATGGGAGAAGTTTTCGTTCCATGAGTCACTATCCATGTATGATGTGGTCGCATAGCTTAAGGCATAATTCCCTTTTGATTGAAACTTGATTGTAAATCCCTACTTTCATCTTCAGTTGATTTTATTATTCTGCACATTACTTAAAATCAGTAATTTATTGGCTACCACATGGTTTGTGTCGAAAAGCTCTTTCTTAGAAAAACTGAATTGCATAAATAGTCTTGTGGGTTTCAATTCTTGGAATACTTCAAGATTTATTACTCCACCGATAGTGTATGCTTGCACTCAAACCATATTTATTCCCATTTTCATCACTCATGCACATTTGGTCGATCATGCATCTTATTTTTCGGTGGCTCAATCATAGGAACTTCATAGTTAAACATGTTTAGCTTGGAACAATTCTATGTTTGATGACCTTATGAGATTTTTCCAATAAGCATGTGAGTTAGGATAAAATATGGAATTTAAGCTATTTACCTGAGAAAACATTTTTCCTAGGCATCAATGATGCCTCTCTTTGCATGTTTTTTTATTCCCATCGAAATGGGTGGGTTTTTAATAAATTCCCACTTTTGCTTCTTCTTTTTTTCGCTCTATTTTTAATCCTTTTTCCATTTGTTTTTTTTCCTTTTTTTATTCATTATTTTTCTCTTCTTTTTATATTTATTATTTCAATTTTTTTAATAATTTGTTCGGCTTTATGTGATATTTTTACATGTTTTTCTTTTCTATCTTTTTTTAATATATTTATTTGATTTATTTTTCCTTCTTCATTCTATTTATTATTTATATTTTTCTATTTTATTTTTCTTTTAATTTTATTATTTTATTTTCTTTCATTCTTATCATTTTTTTCTCACGCTTTTTCATTATATAAATAAAAATTTAAATTAAATTATTTTGTTTAAAATTATATGGTGTAAATTAATTATTGAAAAGTAAATTTGGTTTAATTTAATACTTTATAATTGTTCATTATTCTAGTAACTTTAATTATAAATTACTCATTTTACAAATATTTATAATTAATAATTTAATTATTATTATTATTTGATTGTTAAATAATTATTTTTCTCAAAATTTTGAGTTGAGTTTATTGTTTATAAATTAATCTATAAATTTTATAGAGTTGTCACAATTAATTTTATAAATTAAACACAAAGATAATTTATTCCTATAAAATTCAGATAACATTTCCATGCACAACCAAACACAGTCATCCTTCATTCCCATCAATCTTATTTACAGATTTATAATTTCTAGTTATCCTTAATTCCTGGATATCTAGAAAACCTTAAACGAAATCTTAAATAAAGATATTATTATGGGATATTTGGTTCGAGGGAAAGAAGGCGGGAATGAGAATGAGTTTACAAAACCCATGTTTGGTTGGTGGGCTTTCTTTATTTATCTTGGAAAAGATATTTCCCAAGCATCTTTTATCAATATAAGTGGAGGAATTACAAATTTTCCATGAAGTGTGGGTTTTGCCGAGATACTCTACCCAAATTTCTTCCAACTTTTTCCCAGTTGGTATCTCCTCCCTTTCTTCCTTTTCTTTCTTCCCCTTTCCAATTTTTTTGTGTAATTTTTCTCCTAGATCATCAATGGAGTTTTGGGGTAAGTTTCTGCTTCCACATTTATTCTACTGTTTATGCTATCTGTTTTCATCATCATTTTTGTTGTTCTTTCTTCTGTATTTATCAAAAGCTTTAGCATGTTTTTGAATAAATTGTTTGGTCTCTATGATTTTAAGCTTCTTTTGGCTCAGGATGTGGGTGGGAACATATTTTAGGCTAAGTTGGAAGATTCCATTTGAACTCCCACCTTTGATTTTTTTGCATTCGAACTTTTGATCACATTCGATTCAAACGACCCATAATAATATCTTTATTTAAGGTTTGGTTTAAGGTTTTCTAGATGCCCAGGAATTAAGGATGACTAGGAATTATAAACATAGAATAAGATTGATGGGAATCAAAGATAACTGTGTTTGGTTGTGCATAGAAATGATATCTAAATTTTATGGGAATAAATTATCTTTGTATTTAATTTATAAAATTAATTGTGACAACTCTAAAAAATTTTATAGATTAATTGATAAACAATGAACTCAATTCAAAATTTTGAGAAAAATAATTATTTAACAATAAAATAATAATAATAATTAAATTATTAATTACAAGTATTTGTAAAATGAGTAATTTATAATTAAAGACTAGAATAATGAACAATTATAAAGTATTAAATTAAACCAAATTTATCTTTCAATAATTAATTTACACCATAATAATTTTAAACAAAATAATTTAACTTAATCGTCATTCATAAAACGAAAAAACATAAGAATGAAAGGAAATAAAATAATACAATTAAAAGAAAAAAAAAGATGAATAATAAATAGAATGAAGAAGGGAAAATAAATAAAATAAATATATTAAAGAAAAAATAGAAAAGAAAAACATGTAAAAATATCACATAAAGTAGAAAAATGATTAGAAAAGTTGAAATAATAAATATAAAAAGAAGAGAAAAATAATGAATAAAAAAAAAAGAAAAAAAAAGGAAAAAGGATTAAAAAATAGAGGGAGAAAAAGAAGAAGCAAAAGTGGAGGTTTATTATAAACCCACCAATTACGGTGGAAATAAAAAACATGCAAGGAGAGGCGTCCTTGATGCTTGAGAAAAATATGTTCCTAGGTTACCTTAAATTCTCATCCAAACAAGGATGTTATATATCCATGTTCATTCCCACCCTTTATTTCTTCAAACCAAACGACCTACTAATGAGCAAGAAAAATAATATCATCGATAACATTTGACGTCTAAAAAAAACTCTAAACAATCCTTATTAAGGATTTTGATGATCTAATTTCTAAAAGGGATACGGAATTTGCAAATTTATCTCGTGTATATCATTCCTTTGAGAACTTTGATTGGTCACTTTTTTTATATAATCTTAAAAACATGCCCTAACAAAAACCCACCCACTCTAGACCCTTCTTGATGAAGATAATTATGATAAGATCAAATCTACTGCATGATAATTAAACCTCTATCCCTTTGTTCCTGATTCAACTTCTTATTGATAAATTGCCACAAAATCTTAACTAATTGAGGTATTCCTTTTTGATAATGGAGTGACATTTTAATAGTTGATTAAATCATAAGTTTATTCTCTAGACTTTTATATTTGTGCATGATTAGATCATTAAACTTTTTAAAAATATTTTCAAGTGTAGTAAAATGTCACTATCTAGTAGTGACAAACCATGGTAGACTACGATAAATCGCGATAAACATCTATCACTGACACTGATAAATGTCTATCACGATCTATCACTGAGAGATAATGGAATTTTACTATATTTGTAAATAAGTTGGTTCTTTTTCTTTTATTTGCAAATAACCATTTAAAAATTTTCATTTAGTAGGCCTGTAAAATTAAAATGTATTTAATATGTTTTTAAACGTTCATTTTTTTGTCTAATAAATCTATGACATATCCAACATAATATTTACAAAAAAAAATTAATGAATCTATTAGATATTGTAACATTTGGGCCCGACATTTTCCTGTAACCTAGCTATGTCATCCTTACTTGTCTTGAATGTTTTCAAGAGTGAAAACTATCCCTACAAACCAACACAAGTTCTTTCAGCATATTTTATCCCATCTCACATGCTTCTTGGGAAAATCTTAGAAGGTCATCAAACATAGAATTGTTCCAAGCTAAACATGTTTAACTATGAAGTTTCTATGATTGAGCTACCAAAAAATAAGGTGCATGATCGACCAAACATGCATGAATGATGAAAATGAGAATAAATATGGTTTGAGTGCAAGCATACATTGTCAGTGGAGTAATGAATCTTGACGTATTCCATGAATCGAATCCCACAAGACTATTTGTGCAATTCAGTTTTTCTAAGAAAAAGCTTTTTAGCGCAAACCATGTGGTAGCCAATAAATTTACTGATTTTAGGTAATGTGCAGAATAATAAAATGAACCGAAGATGAAAGCAGGGATTTACAATCAAGTTTCAACCAAAAAGGAATTATGCCTTGAGCTATGCGACCACATCATACCTGGATGGTGACTCATGGAACGAAAACTTCTCCTATTCGGTCTTGTGTTATGTTCCTTTAGGAGCTCTAAGCAGCTAATGCCTATATTTCTATGGTTAGTTAGATCTTAGTTTAATTTCGTGCAATTTATTTATCCTATAGTGTACCTTATTTCTAAGGTTACATAGTCTTATTTTTAGGCCCTTGATCCCATATTCCTTTGTGAAATCAGTTTTTATCTCAATCTTCTTAGCATTAAGACTCCACTAGCATGTTAAATTAAGTAATCAGTTTAATATAACAAGATAAAAATAAACTCAACAGAAAAAAGGTAAAGGTCACGATAATATGATGTATTGGTATAAACTCAAGTCATAAGATCTTAGGGTATCCACATAATTGAATCCTTTAGAAACTTAGCCCATAATTAGACAAAAATGGTAGACTTCATTAAATGCATTACCATCAATTACAATGTAGAAAAATAAAAAATTGTTAAGAAAAATAAAAGTGAGACAACAAAGAACTAGAAGAAGAAACTTGAAAAAATAGTAAATAAGACTTTTGAATGAAGCCAACAAGCTAAGGTGCTCTCTAAGATGGATTCGATTCTTTCTCAAGGTGAATCCCATTCAACACACTCTCAAATAAGCCATCTCTTCATAGGAATTTTCATTCTTGTAGAGATTAAGGAATAATTTCGTGGGTTTTCTTCAAAGAAGTGATTGATCATGATCCAAGAGTCTTCCAACCTTTTATATAAGCCAAAGTGGTTAGGGAATGACCTAAAATTATGTTTTGAAAGTTCATCAAACATTTCCGACATTGAATAACTATTTGGACCGAGAAAATAACAACCAGAATAATCGAGCACGAATCTAAAAAATTAGGATTTTTTATGCGGTCGCATCAAGATATATTTACACAAAACAATTAAAAACCTCAACAAAAGCCATAAAATCTATCCAAAATAATAAAAACTCACTTTAGGCCATTCAATAATATGTATTTACTCATTTTTTTTCCAATTTAGATAATCCCAGAGTCAAAATATCGCATAAAATGCCTTTTTACTAGAAACAAGTAATAAAATAGATGGGAAAACATGAACCTTTTAACATCTATCACACCCCAAACTTGAGTCTTTGCTTGTCCTCACAAGAGATTCATTTGAAAATGGCTCAATTTCTCTCAACTATCTAACCAATGTGCCAAACTAACCTAACTACCAGCCATAAAACCTAGTGAGATCCTTAATGAGTTATAGGCTAAATATAAAGTGCGTCCCCTAAAAAATTGTGGTTTTGCTAGGTCTTAAGGCTCCCATTTTGCAAGCCTTTAAACTTTTTCTTTTCTTTTCTTGCTCTTGCCTAAGAAAGATCCTTTGTGTCATCCTCACCTTCGTTCCAGCTTGCCCACACGGATGTCATGCGAGACATTTGACTACGAGCAAGGTTCATACTTGAGGCAAATACTCACTTCCCTCATCAACCATTTTGCTACAAAAGAAAGCACATGTATCATGCTCACCCCTGACTACTTAAGTTAACTCAGAGAGGAGGAATGCCATAGTAAAATCTCAAACTTTCAATTTTATGTATCATAAATTTAAAAAATGATGAATAGGACAATGACCAATTAGACATAAAATTAAAAGTTTAGAGACTTACATAAAAGCATAATCTTATTGATCCAAATACAAATTTATTAACAAAGAGGTTAGAGGATCAATTCCTTCTAACTCCACATGTTATAGAACTAAAAAATTGTAAATTTATTAGGTCTTGTTTGATAACCCTTTTTTATTTTTGTTTCTTATTTTTGACAATAAAGCTCACAAATACTACTTGTTATCTACTTAAGAATATTTTTAAAAAATCAAAATAAATTTGAAAATAATAATAATGGAAGTAGGTATTAAGAATTTGTTTTCATTTTTGAAATTTGGCTTTTGAAATTTGACTAAGAGTTTGAGTGTTTAGTTAGAAAATATGAAAACTATTATAAACAAATTGTAAGAAATCAAACATAACTTTCAAATACCAAATAATTACCAAATGAAGCCTTAAACGGTTACTATATTCACAATTATTTTTAATAGATATTATCGTAACAATTTTCCTAAATTGGTTGGATTTACCACTACCAAAAAAGCCTTACTCTTGAATTTAAGGCAGCAACAAATCTAACACAATCAATTTAAAATATAAAATAAATTTAAAAGACAATTAAAATTATGTGGAACGCAAGGCCAATGTAGAATTCAATATTCTACAAATAGGTTGGATGTTTAATTTCTTGTAGCTCCATATGTTAGAACTAAGTGTGTAGATGGGTTGGGTTGGGGAAATTTTCTAGACCAACCCAAAAATTTAAGTTGGGTTGAGTTGAGTTGTTGATGTTGGATTTAGTGTCCTAAATTTCGTTCATCTTGTATTTTGTAATCTGTAAGTACAAATTATTTATTTAATAAAATAAGAAGTATTTTATTTGACATTTAGATAGCATTAACCCAATCCAATAAACTAAGATCCAAGGTTGTTTAATGAAACTTAAACAGTATGTTGTAGACATACAGGTGGATCATGTTAAAGTAATAACCTAAAAGATTTGTTGTATAGGTTAAGGTCAGGTACCTTATCCTAGTGATACTGCAGATACGGTCTACTTTGTAATTGTTACATGAGTTGTAAGTGGTACAAACAATATGATTCATATTATTCATGTGACAATATGTGAGTGGGGTATCCTGTATAAAAAATTTATATAAGACCGGACCACAAAATGATTAGTTTCTTAGTATAACACCATTTCTTGAAGAAACTAACTTTTCACTAGGATGACCATAGGTAACTTGACCTTAATCCTAAGTGAGTTGCGAACTCTTGTCTATGAGCGCAATCCTTTGATCTGTATGAGTGAGAGTGACCAGTTTCATTGACTCAATATGCCTACGATTGTAGAGATTTATATGAGTAAGGAGTTGGGAAGACAATTATAAAAAATGGAATCCGCTCCTTCTTGTCGTTAGGAAAAGTAGATAAATTACTCTCTTAACAGTTGATTATGGGTCTTGAACAATGAGGTCTCACCCTTTCAGTGGCCCGAGAGGGGTTAGTTTATAGTTGGACTATAAACTGTTTGTTCATTAGAGAGATTAGTGACATTTAAGGAGTTAGAAGTAACTACAGGGGTAAAACGGTAATATTGACCTAGCTGTAGTTACGAACAATTTGTGAAGGGTCAACTTACTGTTGATTGGTTATATCTAATAAATATATAAATATATCTATAGTACAAAGAGTGCAGTTGTCGGGCTTTAGTAGAGTGATCGATAATTAATGAATGTTGATTAATCCAATTAAAAAGTTTAGTTGATTAATTTCGTATCATTGGAGCTTCTAATCTATAAGTCCATAAGATTCCCCTGTTAGCTTATTAAGGATAAAAACAAGAAATAATTATTTTTGGAATAACTGGATAGTTAATGAATGTTGATTAATCCAATTATGAGTTCCTTTCTCTCTAATTCTCTGTTGAAAACATGTTTAGGTTGTGGAATGTTGATCCTATTTTGATGCATTTTTCATTCTCAAATTTTCTATTTATAAACTGAATTCAAATTGTACGGCGTTCACACACTTCCGCAAGGAATCCCGTTCCTTCAATCCGGTTATTTATTTTTTCTTTTTTAATATTTTTTTTGTTAACTTAAAATACTTAAATTTGTCTACAACACAAACTAATTACTAACATTTCATCAAACTCAAATGTTAAATAGAAAAATCCAATATATCTATTACAAACTTCAAACAAACATCATAAAGATGTATATATATATATATATTAATAATATTAGAAATTGGGGTTGGGTTGGATCAACCCAAATTTTTAAAAGTATAACCCGAATCCAACCTAACTTGAAAAAACATAAAAAATTCAACTCAATGCAACTCAAATTTAAAACTAATTCTACCCAACACTTACAATTTGGATTGGATAGTCTGAATTGTTCGGATTATCGGGTTATTTGAACACCCCTAGTTAGAACTAAAAAATAAAACACATTAATGTCCGACCAAACTATGATCCATCCATTTTCCAACTTAAGCTATCAATCAATTATGTCTTAGATTCTTCTTGTGGGAGGTCCTTAGAATGTCTTCTTTGTGTGAATACACATACAAATAGGTTCATTATTTGAAACAATTTACGCAAGGAAACAATTACCTTTTACCACAATGACCATCTCAATCTTTGATTCATTAGAAACATATTAATTATTATGTTTGTTAAAATAACATAAACACAAATAACAAAATAATATTGTCTACACGTGTCTTCAAACACAAAAAATGAAAACCATGTTCCAATCTTTCTTCCACTTAGCAATGAACTTCAATTCACAATTCACTAACACATTCATGGAAAACGCTCTTCACTTCCAAATCAAATGTAAAACAGAACAGAAACACAAGAAGATGAAATCAAACAAGAAAATTCACCAAGATTTCTTGCAAATTGAAGAAACATAAGGAAGGGAAGAAGAAGACCAACATAAACGCTTATACTGGGTTAACATAGAAGCCTACATCCAAGAGCAACCATCATTTTTTTCATTCAAGATTTGAAGCAATTCAAGAAGGTAATTAACCGCTCCTAGTCTTTTCCCCCCTCATTCCATTTGGTTTTTGGTATTTTATTTTTGAAATTAAGCCTATAAACATTGCTTCTACCTTCCAATTTCTTTATTTGTTATCTACCTTTTACCGATGCTTTAAAAAATTAAGCCAAATTTTGAAAACTACAAAAATTAGCCTTTAAAAACTTGTTTTTGTTTTTGGAATTTGGCTAAGAATTCAACCATTATAGTTAAGGAAAATGCAAATCATTGTAAGAAATAGGAGGAAAAATAGGTTTAACTTTCAAAAATAAAAAACAAAAAATGAAATGGTTATCAAATGAGACCTATATTTTAAGTTTTGCAAAAATAAAAGTTCTAACAAACTTTCACTACAAGAAAAATAGCTTTCAGTGACGAGTAAAACGTGTTGCTAAAGGCAAAAAAAATCACTAAAAGTATTAGTAATACATAGATGTATGTCGCTGTGAATGTTGCGGTAGACACGTAGTCGAAAGTTTCTGTGACATACTCACCGCACAGCTAAAACGTGAATTTTACTAACGCTATCGCGTTACTAAAAGCGTATCTTTAGCAACACATGTGTAACGACCGGATCCTTACACATTATGATCCGACTGCTACGACATGCATACTTAGACTTTTCTATCATGAGATGAGTTTTGGTGAAAATTTCAAAGAACATATCTAAATTTTATTAATTAGATAGAAAAACTATATAAAAAGTTTATTTATCAAAACACCAGGATCCATAAAACATTAGCGTGGTGGTACAAGATGCACGTGCCTATAATAGTGAGTTTGATGGTTGGCCATTTGAGCGACATCCAGTTCTGCCACCTACGCTGTGTCCTTACCTACAAAGTTTGTAAAAATATAGGATGAGTATATAATATACCCAGTAAGTATTCTCACGTAGGGTAGTGACCAAATGCACAATCACAAGCAATATGTCATGAAAACATATGGTTGGGACCGAAAATGTATAATAACATGTGGTGGTCGGTTATGCTTCCAACATAAATCTCTCCGCCTTGATAGGAAGATGAGAACCTAAGCGAAAACTAACCCATCTGATGATTAGCGGGTCATGCAGTTAGTAGGGCCAGAGTCGCATCCAACATTAACCATTAGCATAAACGTAATATTGGACAAGAGGGGTGCAACCATACATACCCTGCTAATTCCTAGCATAAACATAACGTAAGATTAGGCCTGGAGGGGTATAACTATACATGCCCTACCAGCCCTGGAAGCATAAATTTCTCCGCCCTGATAGAAAGATGAGGACTTAAGCGGAAACTAACCCATCTGATGATTAGCGGGTCATGCAGTCAGTAGGGCCAGAGTCGCACCAACATCAACCATTAACATAAAAGTAAGATTAGACTGGAAGCATAACTTACACCTAATTAAAACTTGATTTTAACGTAATCGTGAACAAACCTAATGCATGGGGTCCCTTGTAGAGAAACGTGTTCTAAACATGTAATGCAATATAACAATTAACATAATCATGCAATATAATAAAGGTACACTACCATAGAACATTTAATGAGAGGGTGAGATAAACTACTTACCGTGATCTAGTTATTCCTTATTATTTTATGATTTGATTAGTAGAGCTTTCCTTTTTTAAACTAGAAGGAAATTTGGGCAGCACCTTACTCGAGCTTTTCTCTTTTAGCTCAACAGAATTTCCTCACTCACACTTACTCTTTCACACGATTCTTTGTTACTGAGATTTATTTGAGAATGAGTTAAATCTTCAGGCAAAGGGTCCTATTTATAGTAGTTTTCAGCTCTTCTCAGTGTGACAAATCATCGTACAGGTGGCTTCTTTAAAATTACTTAGGGTTTAAGGATTCCTCTCAATAAGACACCTAATCTTGGTTAACGTTAGTCATCATTCTTTGTTTGTATTCAATTTTAGGGTTTTTCTATGTATAATTTATAAGATCGTGGCCAAATTCAACGCATAATCCACGCTTCTGTCCAAATCTCGCTCTCGTTGTTCTCAGAATCTCGCTTTCTCCAACTTTTTCGCTGGTTTGGCTCTCGCGACTCTCGCTGTCGCTGGTCCTGCTCCTGCTCCCGCTCCCGCTCTCGCTCTCGCTCTCACTCTCTCCCACTGTGTCTACAATCTTGCTAGTTTTCACGTGTGGTTGCCTTCATTGCTTGTGGATTCCACTTCCTCTTTTTAACTCTTTCAAATTTTAAGAGTATATGGGCAATTAATTCACCTCCAATTCTTCCAATGAGCAGTGCCCAAACAAAAAGTTATCTACTGCCCGTTGTCTCCTGAATTAGCTAGTGTTCAACTTCTAATTAATCCTCCCTATTCTGCTCCCTTATTCATTATTTTTGGATAATGAATAAATTTCCTATTTTTCCCCTTCTAAATTTCCACCCGATTTTCCTATTAAATTTATATATTTTTCATTTTTAATTATATATTTTATTTGTTTTCCTGCTTTCTAAATTAGGGTTAGGGTATTACATTTACCACCCCTCTAAACAAAATTTTGTCCTGCTTAATATTTGACATTTAATTTCCTGTATGCGTACAAATCTGGGTCAATACAACATGTTTTGTCACTATTTTGTATTATACAATGACATTAAAAGTTTGTCTCTAAAAGTTAAGTTTTAGCATCATCTAAGATTGTTGTTAAATGTGGATTAATGGTCATTGTAAATATCTTTTGCAACACATGTAAGCGTCAGTAAAAGTATTTCATTAATTAAAAAATAATATTCAATTTAATATATAAACATATTATCACTAGTACAAAACTAAGCTATAATGTCAATCGAAGACTAACATTATAGGGGTATTGATTGACATCGAAGAAGGTTGACTAACAAATATTTATATGGATATAATAAAAGTAATAAGATATTTGTATACAACTTTCAACAAACATAACAATTAACCTTTCACTTCAACAAAAGTAATATAATTATTTGTCCCTCTATGAGCTATAGTCAACTTACAAAGATCAACAAAATTGGTAACTATAATAAGTACAAGACTCTAAAACCTTAAAATTACTTGTTGACCCTAAACAATTGTCTTTTTGAGCTTAAATACTTCAAAAACTCCCATCGTCAGTTTCACCACACCTAGTTTTTTTTAATGAAGTCGTCAGCATCACCACACCCAACTTGATTCAAGCATCTTCCTATTTCCGTCCTGAGTGTTTTCAAATTAAGAGGAAACACTAATAAATCCCAAATTCATTTGGAAAAATGCATAAACATAAACACAAAGGCACACAAACTATTCATCATAAACTCAACAAGTTAATGATTCTCCAAAACTTAATAGAAAACACAAAAAACTATAATTTTGAAAAATATATAAACATAAACCAAAAAACATATAAACACATACAACTCGATGGAAAGCATAAATAAACTTAACAAAAAATTCACTTGGAAAACTTTCTAAAAATGATTTGGGACCTAGCTAAAAAGTATCAAAATAAATTTGAAACGAATCCAAAGCTTCAAACAGAAGTTTCAATTGTTAGAAACAACTATAAAGTAAATAAAATTAGTTACAACTCCAACACTTCCAATATAATTTAGAGAACTTAATCCAATAATCTTAATTAAACTACAATAATTTTCAAGGGAGATGTTATTACCTTAACCATAATCTTACAAATTAATTCAAATACTGAACTAGCTAGTGTTGAGCTACACAAAGAGTTTTCCAAGATTATAAACTACTTTATAGCACATTAATTGAGTTTTCAAGGATCTAAAGAGAGTTTTTACCTAATAAAGAATGTCTAATAATTAACTACAAATCCTTCCTCGCCTATTAATAGAAATCATAACAACTCAATGGAAACATAAACAATAACTAAGTTATGACTACCATAATTGCAGCATAGTCAAAATATTCCAACACATATTCTAATATAACACTTTAGAACAAATTATATTTTAAGAAGAATGTCTTATAATATTACTTTTTAGAGGGAACACATCTTGCTAGTTTGAACTCCATTTATTTATTATACTCTCAAAATAATTGCAAGATTTTCTAGACAACAAGAATATAGTTGTAGAGATTAAACTTAGTTAAAAAATAATCTTAACCAAATGTTTGGAGTGATCTTAAAGCACATTAGTGTAGTTCAAAATTAAGGCTATCAATAGAAACCATAAACAACACGATAGAAAACTACTTATCAATCCAAGAAAGTAAGCGTATCAAACTAAAAGAAAAAATAATAGCAACCATTTCTAGTTAACAAAATATATAAACATAAACAAAAAAATTATAAACACATACACCTCAATAAAAACTATAAACAAACTTATCAACACAAGCATGTAAGCTTAACCAAACTAAGAGAAGAGACTAATAGAACAACTCAATGGACAATCTCCTATAAATTTAAACAAGTAAGTCTATCAAACTAAGAGAAAAGACTAATAGAAACCATTTTCATTTACAAAAATACATAGACATAAACTTATAAACTTATAAACACAAAAAAACTCAATGAAAACCATAAACAAAAAAAGAGTTCCCAAGGATTTTAATGACAACCTTAAAAATTTGTTTGAACCTTAAAAATTTGTTTGAACACTTTAAACTAGTAGTGAACTAAAAAAGAGTTCCCAAGGATTTTAATGTAACAACTCAAGTTGTATACAAACAATATAGAAAATTAAATAATGAATATTAATTAAGTTTCAAGATTAAATCTAGTTATTAGTAAACAAATTCTAAGTTTAAACCACTAAGTTTAAAATTTGGCCTATAAATCTTATTGGTCATTAAATAAATAATAAACATAACATTGATTTGAAAATTAAACAAATATCCAAGTAAGGAAAAAAAAATCTAGAAAATAAAATAATGACAATATAAGAACAGTTTGAAGAAAATGGGAGAAAATAACAATAATAATAAATAATAATAGAATGTTTAAGATGATAATGATAATTTTTTTTAAAAAAAGATAAATATAAAAGAACATAAACATAAAAAAAAAAGGAAAAAAAGGAAAAAAAGGATAAATATAAAAGAAGATAAACATAAAAAAGAAGAAGATAAATATAAAAGAAGATAAATATAAAACGAGATAAATATAAAAGAAGATAAACATTAAAAAAAAAAAATAAACATAAAAAAAAAAGATAAATATAAAAGAGGATAAACATAAAAAAAGAAGATAAATATAAAAGAAGATAAACATAAAAAAAATAAATATAAAAGAAGATAAACATAAAAAAAATAAGTATAAAAGAAGATAAACATAAAAAAAATAAATANAAATAAATATAAAAGAAGATAAACATAAAAAAAATAAGTATAAAAGAAGATAAACATAAAAAAAATAAATATAAAAGAAGATAAACATAAAAAAAGAGAAGATAAATATAAAAAAAGATAAACATAAAAAAAAAGAAAAGAAGAAAGGGAGGTCGGTTAAAACTTTCCTATAAATAGGAAGTGAGACACTTTGTTGGAAAAAAAAAAGAATCAAGAGCATTTCAAAACCAAACCATAAGGAATAATTAGGATTGTAGTAAAGTTAAGTAGTTTATCTCACATTCTTTTTAAGTGTTTTATAGTAGTGTATCTTTGTTATGTTACTTTATTATGTTGCATTACATGTTTAAAAAAACGTTTCTCTACAAGAGACCCTATGCATTATGTTTGTTCACGATTATGTTAAGATCAAGTTTTAATTAGGTATAGGTTATTGATAACTTGTAGAAATACAAGTTATTTATACCATTTTATTTAGATTATGTGGCAAAAAGAAGGAAAAGTTGCGTCGACAGTATAGAAATTGGCTTAGAATCGCGAAAATTGTAAAGTGTCGTAAGCACACCCACTAACCCCATTGCGATGGCAAAATGGAATGTCCAAGTCTTTGTTTTGTAGAAAACAGGTCACCGCATGAGAATCGCTCGAGGACAAAAAGAACAACGCATTATCACAGCATAAAGCAACATAAAGCAGCATAAATCCCTATCACCACGCGGGAGGCGGCCTTCCTCGGTGCCAGTCGCCGCCTCGCTGCCCAACCAAAGCCATCCTTAAGAATCGCCGGAAAACCCCTGCGAAAAACCTCTGTAGTCGCAAAACCACCCACTTATCGTGAGGGGCCGAGCATGGAGAGTGCCCTTGCCACCAGATCTGAGGTGGCGCTCCCAGTACCTTCGACCGAGAGCGAACTGAAATGAAAGGGCGACAAGGAGGTATTTGGGAGTATTTTGAGCCATTTAGAGAAGGACGAGGGGTTACCGGAGGCCGGAGTAGTGAACCAGTCCCTGCCGTCAGAGGAGAAGTTGGCGTTGGCTTTGTGGAGAATGGCCTTGGCCGTTTCGTATCCTAAGGAGACTGCTCCAACAGACTCCAATGAGGGATCCATCAGGGTTGTTTTGGAGGTTGTGGAGGCACAGAAGCAGATGAGGAGGTCTAAAGAGGAGAAATAGAATAAAAAAGATGAAGAAAAACGGGCGGAAGAAGATGAAGTCGCCTGACTAGAAAAGAAGAAGAAAGAAAAGAAGAGAAGTGAAAGAAAACAATGTAGGCGGGAAGAGAAGTGCCTGAAGAAAGAGGAAGATAGGAGGAAGAGGGCGGAAAGTTTAGATTTCGACGGAGAATCAACCATCGCAATGGTAAAAGAGAGGGTGTCAGCACAACTACAAGCTTCATCGCCGCATACCTGATTAGTTGCGTTTGAAGACAAAGAAGATCCTGACATCTCTCCTCTAATGTGGCATCACAAGGAGAATGCACCGCAAGGGTCCACAAGTGACCCAACATTCTTTCAACACATAGTAGAGGAGAAGAGGAAAGAAAAAGACAACTAAAGAAGAAGGAAGAAAAGATGTCATGGGCATGCAAATCATCGTATCAGGCGATTTGGCCAGAAAACTTTACGATGGGAGGTTCGCCATGACAACGCAAGGGCGGAGGAAGAAGAAAGAAAAAGGCTCGAGGATGAGCAGTGTATTGTTCTCGCCTCAGAGCAATTTGAAAAAGAAATGAGAGAAGAAGAAGAAGGAGAAAAGAAGAAGAATGAGGAAAAGGAAATAGTCGCAAAGCAAATATTCAGCGCGTCAGAGAGAGGAAAAAAAAAGAAGTAGAAGAGTGGGAGAAGAAAAAGAAGAGCAACGCAAGGTGCAGGAATGCATCCAAAGACAGAAACACCACCTTGCATCTGCTCAGGAAAAGGGCAAAGCTAAAGTGGAGAGCAGCGAGCTTGCGTTGACCAGGAGGCGCCCAACAACCAAGAAAGAAAATGTTGACTTATGGATAGAAATGGGCTTCTTTCCTGCGTCGACACCACTACCGGATCTCATCCCCAGCGTTATGGTGGAACATGGGTGGGAAACTTTCTGCTAGTGTCCATCCATTGTAATTCCATCGGTAGTGAGAGCCTTCTACCACGACCAGCTCAACGACATCGAAGATGCGGTGATCATCGAAGGGAGGGTAGTGTCGTTCAGCGTAGAGGACATCAATCAGCTTTATCAGTTGAAGAGTTTCCCAAAAGCATTGAGTAACAAACTGATTGATGATCCTACAGAAGAGCATACGGAGGATGCGCTATACAACCGGGCACCAAGTGGATGGTGTCCCTAACAGGCATAAGAACCCTCGTCTCCAACCGGCTGCTACCAGAAGTGCGTCTTTGGGTCTATTTGGTGAAAAGGCGACTCATCCCAACAACGCATGACAAAACAATTTCAAGGGATCGAGTTATGGCTGCATATTGCATAGCGTGCGACATTCTGATTGATGTAGGCCAGCTCATTGCGAAGCAAATTTGAGGTTTTGTTGGCCGTGTGAGAGTCAGTACTTCTTCCCATGGACTATTTCGAGCCTATGCCTATCTGTAGGCATGGGCATTGAAAGAAGAACCCATGCCAGAAGTGCACGACATCATCACATTGAAGATCTTGAGAATGCTTCTTCAAGGATTCAGGCGTATTTGCCTCGAGCTTCCAACGAAACGACCCTCATTGATTTAAATGCGTCGCAACCGCTAAGACCAAAGAGGGCAGCACCACAATGACAAAGGGAAGGAAATCGTCCAAGGAAGTTCACTGCAAAGACAAACTAGTTTGCCCTTGGACCCTTGCCTTTAGTCATTCGCCACCAAGCCCGCAAAAGAACCCTTTCCCCTCTTCCCGATCAATTCACTAAACCTCTCCTTGCCTCTGACTCCAACCCGCATCTCCAGCGAGCGTTCAACCCACCATCCATCTCCACCCCACTTTTACCGCACATCGCTGCATGTTGATGACCTACACGGTTTGGAGCAGGCCTTTCCGCTCAACCCCAAACCCAATGCTGGTGAAACATCGACGGTGCAACCCTCCACCGCATCCCTTGCTACTGCCTTAGAAGACATGCAGGTCTTTTTATCTCAAGAGCCACTTCTTCCAACATTCATTAACGGAGTTGCGAGAGAGCAATGTAGAGTTTGCGACAGGCGATGGTCAATATTAACGCAAACATTTTCACCATTCGCCTGAATCAAAGATAGATGGCCGAACACAACCATGAGTACTTCAATTCTTAACGGACATATCTACATGGTCCCATGGTGCCTCAACATCTGTAGCAGCCCTGCACTTTCAAGAAGCCCACAAAGAGTCCTTCGCAACACCCTCCTCACCAAGAGCCCCCGCCGCAACTCTAAATTTGGGGGTATACCACCTTCTCCACAATTTTGCATTCTTTTTTTTGCGGCCATTCATTTTTTTTATATAGATAGCTATACCTTGTATTCTTCTGTACATACTTACAATTTTGTGTTGCGATAAGAATATTCTTTGTGTACTTAGACAAATTTTATACAATTGAGTAATCATTCTTTCCTTATGTGTTGGCCTCTTTATTTTTATCATCCTTTGTCAATTTATTGCGATAATCCTTTTCTTTTCTTTTGCGTTGTTTATTTGCACTGCCATGATGAGTAGTATGCGTAACCTTAGCAAAATTTCTTTATACATTGCATTTTCTGCCTAACACTTAGACAATTCATCGCAATAGCTCTACTTTACCTTCTCTATTACAAGATTCTGCTCAAACCTTCTTTTCAAAATTTTGACTAAGTGTTTTTTCTTTTCTATCCAAGACAACGCAATGAGAACCTTGCGCATCTCTAAATTTGGGGGTGGGGAAGGTCTGAACAGATGCGGTCATATCAGGCGAATGCGCTCATCAGTGGAAAAAAAAACTCCGCTGTCAGCGCAAGGGAAAATCCCAACCTGATAAGAGTTAAGTCGTGAAAGGAACCTGCTTGTAGTTGGATGTTCGCATGACACCTATGGGAGCAAGCCAAAACGAAGGTAGGTTACCAGGATCGACGCAATACAAAAAATAGAGAGAGAAAATAAGAATAAAAGAGAAAACTCCACTGACCAGCAAAAGTAAAACTTGGCAAAGGATCAAGAGTTAATGGTACACAACCGAAGTTGGATGCTCGCATGACACCCGTGGGAGCAAGCCAAAATGAAAGGTGTAACCATGATCAACGTTCTCTACAGGATGACGCAAACCAGGCCACCGCATAAAAGACGCACTTCGTTGTTTTCACAAGAATAGGTAAAAAATTCTTTTCAAAATAAGAAGAGAACTTTGGGCAGAGGTTTGTCTTAGATAAGAAAAGAGTAGAGCATGTTGAAGAAATGTCAAAGGATAAAAGGAACTTGAGAAATTATGTAGAGGTGGAGCATTCATAGTAGCCGATCGATGCAAAGTTAGATAGGAATTGAGCTGAATTGCCTTAGTCGAGGATATGCTTGAGGACAAACATATATCTAAATTTAGGGGGTGTGATAACTTGTAGAAATACAAGTTATTTATACAATTTTATTTAGATTATGCGGCAAAAAGAAGGAAAAGTTGCATCGAAAGTATAGAAATTGGCTTAGAATCGCAAAAATTATAATGTGTCGTAAGCACACCCGCTAACCCCATTGCGATGGCAAAATGGAATGTCCAAGTCTTTGTTTTGCAGAAAACAGGTCACTGCATGCGACAATCGCTCGAGGACAAAAAAAAAGCAACGCATTATCACAACATGCGACAATCATTCAAGAACAAAGAAAGAACAACGCAATTGCAGTGCATGCGACGATCGATCATGGACGCAAACGACCAACGCATTTCCACCGCATGTGGCAATCGATAAAACAATTACACTGCATGTGGTGATGGATCATAGATGAAAAATGTGACGCATTCGCAAGGACTTCTGACATTGTACAGCTTTTCTATTGTACGATTCTGACAAATTGAACGTAGAGTAGAGAGGACGTTTCCACTAAGCCATGACAAGAATTATCAGCTTTTCAGAGTGGGACCACTAATGTAAAAGGAGCCAAGGTCTATAAATAGCTACATCAAATTCAAAGAAAGAAGGCTGGTCTAAAGAGACAATTTATAGAAATCTGGGGAGAAAGACGAGAAAAGACTGAGAGGTAAATCTCTGGAGCAAGCAATTATTTCCATTCCCGAAGAAGAAGCTCTGTGCAAAAGGTCACTTCTACCTGGAAAAGAAGCCTGAGAGGGAAGCTTTCCATTCCATTTCTACCACACGTCGGCAAGCAAATCATATCTGATCGGGATATGTGTCAAGACATTGACATGCTTTCTATATTTGTTCTCATTTTCTATTCATCTACTGTGTTCATCTTTAAACTTTCATTCACTATCTGTAACAAACGCTTATCCTTAGATTTTAATATCATTGTCGTATTCATCTTCATTTCTCTATTTTTCTCCATACATTCATCATCCATTTTCTTCGTCATGTGTAACTAATCTCCAAGGTAAGGGGAAGGATTAAGCGAGTAAGTTAATTCTTGTTGAAGAAATCGACTGAGTTTAGCTAAAGCATACTCAATGGCATCTTCACCTGTGAGAGTAGAAGTGAAGATGTTATTTCGTCTCTCGAAAGAAGGTTAGAAGAATGCGTTAAATAAAGCGAGAAGTATTTTCAGAGATGGAAACAACCTTACGTTCATCACGTTCATCCTTGTTTCACCATAGACATATGGGAACGCGACCGATCACTGAAAGGTGTAAGCCAAGGGAAAGTGGAACCTTTGTTGCATCCTCAACAAGATTGACGAACTTGCGATGTTCTTTCCCTCAACCCATTCTCTTTCTGACACATTTCACAAGACTTGCCATCGCATTCATCAGATACTTTTGCACATCTTCACAGCCAGTCCTCAACTTGTATATTTAATTGTTTATTCATTTGTTTATTATCGCACTTTATTTTATCACCGCAATTTACTTATCACTACAATTTATTTATCATCGCTTTTACTTACCATCGCATGTTATTTTATTATCGCATTTTACATTTCACCACATTTTACTTTTCAAATCAATTCGTTATTCTTTATGTTTACCGGTCGCATATATCACATCGTATCGCATTAATCACCGCAATCTTTGTGTTCGACCTCAGATCACTCTGAGAAACTTGCGTTGGAATTATACTTGGTTTCAACATAAGAAAACTTGTGACACGCGCACACTACATGAACGCATACTACGGAAGCATCTAAGCATCACCGCATACATAATTTAGAACGTAGTTTTGCATATTATCATTGTCGCAAAGCGCATAAGTCAAAGACCTAACAAGTTTTTGACTATACAATCAACGCTTAAATTTTCATTACAAGTTTTTTATATATGCTTGTCCTCAAGCAGCTATGCTTCCAGGGCTGTCAGGGCATGTATGGTTGCACCCCTCTAGGCCCAATCTTACATTATGTTTATGTTAGGGACTAGCAGGGTAGGTATGGTTGCACCCCTCTAGTCCAATCTTATGTTTATGCTAATGGTTGATTTTGGATGCGACTCCGACCCTACTAACTGCATGACCTACTAATCATCAGATGAGTTAGTTTTTGCTTAGTTCTTATCTTCCTACCAGGGTGGAGGAACTTACGTTGGAAGCGTAACCGACCACTTCATCCCAATCATATATTTTCATGACATGTTGCATGTGACTATGCATTTGGTCACTACCTTAAGTGAGAACTACTTACTGGGTATATTACATACTCATCCTATTTTACAGACTTTGCAGGTAAGGACATAACGTAGGTGACATGACTGGACGTCGTTCAAGGGGCCAACCATCAAACTCACTATTTTGGTCGTATAGGCATTTTGTTCCACTACGCTAATGTTTAAGGATCCTGGTGTTTTGTAAAATAAACTTCTTGTATAGTTTTGCTACTTAATTAATAAAATTTTAGACATGTTCTTTTGAAGTCTTTTTTTTTAATACCAAAACGCATCTCATAAGTATGCATATCATAGCGGTCGAACCTTAATATGTAAGGATCTGGTCGTTACATATAAACTACTTTAAAGCACATTAATTGAACTTCGAAAGATCTAAATATAGTGTTAACACCTAAAACTTACCAAAAAATGATGTGGGACCTAGCTGAAAAGTATTATTCAAAGAAGTTCGAAACTAATCCAAAGCTTCAAACATTGGTTTGAAGTGTTAAGAACAATTATAAAGCGATTAAAATTAGTCATATATTTTCATTTGGTAGAAAAAATTAAAATTACTTTAATTGAGTCCGCAACCATTCAAAGCATGTTAGGACTTATAGAATGTTAACTAAATGTTATGAAATTGACCCATAAAATATAACAAAGGATAAACTCCAAGGACTTATAAACTAATTTAAACGCTTAAAACCAATTTGAAAGTGCGAAAGGGTAATGATACTTACCAAATCTTACCAAGAACAACTCTAAACCTTATTGGCTAGTGTTTTAAAGCATCCAAATTCGCAGATCTGAACCAAACCCAAGGTAAAAAACATCTATGGAAGATGTAGAGCTCGTCGAAAAGAAAGAACACACTTTTACAAACCTAAATGAAGTGGGCGCTCGCATGAAAAGTTATATTTAGAGGTTCCATTGTTGTCACACTTGTTGAAAGTAAGGGAGAGTCATGGGTTCCTGAGTCACAACATCAACTCATAGACTAGGTCATACAAAAATTGATTGTTAGAGTTTGTAAATTGCCACAGCTCTTCGTAGGCTCACCGCCCATCGATCTGTAAGTAGTTTGGGATTGCTGGAGAATAAGATACTTAGCAAGGGAGAAAAATATAGAAACTCAGTTTTTCAATAGATAAGGAGAGGAAGAGGGTTTGGGTTTTTCTCTTTTTCCTTATTTTTTTTTTTTGGTGGGGGGGGGGGGGGGGGAGGTTATGAATATCATTTTAGTTTTGAACCATTTATTTATTTGTTGAATGAGAAATTTTGGACCGATCGCAAATTGCCACGCCATTTACTAAATTAATGACGAAATTCCAAATAATTGAATTCAAGACTAATTAGAAGTTGACAATTGTCCCAAATCGAAGTTGAAGACATAAATTGGCGAAGTTCGATGATGCCACATGTTTCCTTCGTAACCGATGAATTGAATAAAATTACTTCGGTCCAATTTGATATTATTTTTTGGGCTAAAAGTCCAATTTAGCCCATAAATAGGCTTAATTTGACTAAAATATCAAATAAGGCCCAAATCTAATTAGTCAGGCTCATGGACCGACCAAGCCCAAGCCCATGAAGTCCAGTAGTGAACTCTATAAATAGAGGAGTTCTTCTTATTTGTGAGGGTCATCAATTCTATACTCTAGAGAGCTTATAGAGAATTCTTTACAATCAAAAGACTCCTTGAATCCTGAAGCTGACCACACCTGAAGACTGAAGTCCTTCGAAGATACAAGTATCCTGAAGACTGAAGTCCTTTGAAGATGCAAGCATTCTGAAGACTGAAGTCCTTTGAAGATACAAGCATTCTGAAGACTGAAGTCCTTTGAAGATACAAGCATTCTGAAGACTGAAGTCCTTTGAAGATACAAGCATTCTGAAGACTTAAGATGCAAACATTCTGAAGACTGAAGTCCTTTGAAGATACAAGCATTCTGAAGACTTAAGTCCTTTGAAGATACAAGCATTCTGAAGACTGAAGTCCTTTGAAGATACAAACACTCTGAAGATTAAAGTTCTTTTAAGATACAGACAATTCTACTTTTAGAGAGTCCAAAGAGAATTCATCAACAAGCAGAAGACTCCAAAGAATCCCAAAGCAGCACCCTTAGAAGATAGAAGACCCTTAAAGACTGAAGTCCTTCGGAGATACAAGTATTCTTCCAAGACTTCAACTCCACGATCATCACGTGCTTCGCTTCCTCAAATCAAGCGTACACATTCAACTGAGAAAGAATCAGAGGATCAAGTACTAGAGATCGAACCACATCGCATCAAATCAACTTCAATATCAACACCAACTTAAGTTCAACTCCACGAAACAAGTTTCTCCGGAAGCCTCGTGCGAACACTAATTCTCCAAGAAGATCAACAAGCCCAAAGGTCGATCATCCAAGAAGATCATCAAGCCCAAAGATCGATCATCCAAGAAGATCATCAAGCCCAAAGGTCGATCATCCAAGAAGATCAACAAGCCCAAAGGCGGCCGATCACCCAAGAAGATCAACAAGCCCAAAGACCGATCACCCAAGAAGATCAACTAGCTTAAAGTTTATAGTTTATTGTGAAAGCATCAAAATACTGTCTATTAGAGATTGTACTCACTTTTCACAAAATTAATACAAATACAAAGTTCAAGTTCCACGAAATAAATTTCTATTGAAATCTCGTGCGAACATTATCTTTTATCTTTTTTTTTTTAAACTTTTACTGGCACATTAATATGTTGCTAAAGATTATTAATTTTTTGTAACACACGATAGCATGTAACAGAAACTTTTAGTAACATTGATTTAGACTTTACCGCTAATAGTTATTTTTTGTGACATGTTTTCAGACGTATTGCTATAGAATAGTATTCAGCGACAAGTTTTGGTTGTGTTACTAAAAAATTGTCACTTAAAGTAAATTTTCTTGTAGTGTTTATATGTTTTTTTGATTGAGGTGAGCACGCGAGAGAGACATGTTAAGGCTGAAGCTGAAAGGTAAAATGGGTGACTTTCTAATTCATATTTGTAACGATATTTAAGCAAGTCGTATCTTTACCATTTTTTTTTCCATAAAATGTTCTCAAGTTGTTAGCTATTCTTTTGAGTTCGTTAATATTTTTATATGCTTTTAGAAAAATAAATATTTATAATATTTTCATAAGCGAAAGATCCCCATTTGAATTTTTCTTATAAATTTCTAATAGATATTTTTACATTAAAAATCATGTTTGGCCCATATATTTTAAAAACATCTTTAATTTTGAATTTTTTCAATAAATTATTTTTGGACAAATTTGCCCTTTTTTTATATATTTTTTTATTTTTGTTTTTCATCATATTTTTTTTTGTGTAATTATCCTTTTTCATTAATAAGCCATCTTTTTTTTAAACTTTTTATCTTGATTAACCTGTTTTAGATAGGCTTAATGATTGGTTATTTCATCTTCTAATCTATTTTTAATTATATATTTTTTTTTGTGTAAAAGTCTCTTAATTCTTCTACTTCTTGCACTTCTTCATCTCCCTCTTCTTGACCATAGTGAAATCATAAGAAAGGGTTGTGCTCGTTTTTTTTTCATTGTTCTTATTTTGTTTCATCTTCATTTTTTCATGTTTTTCATTTCTTCTTCACGTCCTTCATTTTCTGCAACGCCTTCTCCATTTTCCAATTTCTTCTTGCATTTATTTATTTTTTTAGTTTTCTTCGTGCATTCTCTTCTTCATGCATTTCGTCTTTTTCATATATCATTTTCTTCAGTTTTCTTCATGCATTCATCGTCTCCTTCTTAAATTTCTTCATGCATTTTCGTTTTTTCCTGTTTTTTCTCCATTCTTTTCTTCCTCCATTTTCCTCTTTATTTTCTTAATGATTCGTTTTTTAGTTTTCTTCAGTTATCATATATTTTTTCAGTTTCTTTTGCAGATTCAATAAGCTTTTGGGACATTCGTCCTCAGTATTGAATTGGGTTAGTGACAAATTTTTAAATAGAGTGATTTAGAGAAAAAAAACTGGTTCTGTTTTCATTTTTCTAATTTTATCTTTGATTTTAGATATTGAAATAAAACTTTCTTGGTAAAATTTAGGGTATATTTACAGTTTTTTTTTTTTTTTTTTTTTTTTTTTTTTTTTTGTTGTTGTATTTGTTTTAATCTAAGGTATATATGTATTTAGTATCTATTTAAATTCTATTTTGCATATAATATGCCGTTTGTGTTTTAATTTTCTGTTATTTTATGATAGTATACTGAGGTATATATTAATTTGTTTGTACACGGTTGTATATTGATATATATATATATATATATATATATATTATAAGCTATTTTAAAATCATTGTTCATATATGGTTTATTATGTACTGCATTTTATAAGTAATATTACCATTCCAATTTTATATGACAATTGTTTCAATGAGAGAGATAATTACATCAATTGCAAAGTAGCTGAAATAGATTTGCATAATCAAATATCCTTTACTGAGTTACAACAATTAGTAGTTAGTAAGATAGGCAATGTAGGAAATTATGGTGACGTTGAGATTTTTGCGTGCATTGGATCAAAGGATTTTGAAGAAGGATTTGAAGCTTACTAAAGATAATGATGTTAGATGGTTGTTCTGTCTAATTTCTAGTGGGTTGAAAAATATTGCTCATTGATTATTCTTTTTTTTTTTTTTTTCAAATAACCAACTAATAGTCTTGGATAATATATCTCCCAATAAAATAATGAGCAATATTAATGATGATGAAGGTCGTTATTACGAAACGATTGATTTGGCGAAGATTACTCCTAATTTCCAAGTTAAGATTGATGACATGTTTCAATCAAAAGATGTGTTGTTGAATGTTATGCGAGATATTGCAATTAGAGATAACTTTCAATACTAGACTATTAAATCAAATAAGTCAGACTTGCTACTAAGTTGTCTAATCGATGAATGTAAATGGTCGCTTCGTGCTCATTCAATTGGAGATGATGGAAATTCTTCATGGATAATTAAAAGTTTTGATCACGAGCATTCATGCTCTTTGGATATTGTAGTGACTGGCCATAGACAAGCATCATTTTCTATTATTGAGGAGTGCATGAAGAAGAAGATTAGCATTGATGATAGTCATCCGATCACACTTAAAGTTATAGTGAATTATATTCGGATTGAGCATGGATTGGACATAAGTTTCCAAAAAGCTTGGTGTGCTCGAGAAGCTGCTGTGAATGAAATTCGAGGACCACCTGAAGAATCTGTTAAGATAATTCCAGCATTTGCATGTTAGTTGGCTATGAGAAATTCAGGTATAATTTTAATGTTTTGTAGTTGTTTCGATATATTCCATAGTTTATACTATAAAAAAATATGGAATATTTGTTTTGATTTGAGTCTAAGTTAGGCAGGTTCTATTACTGACTATAAGCTTGATGAACATGGATGGTTTTTATTTTTCTTCATGGCATTATCTGCATGCGTTTTGGTTGAAAATATTGTCATCCTGTTATATCAGTTGATGGTATTAGTTTGAAGCACATGGATAGTGGGACCCTTTTAACTGCTTGTGCTCCATATGCCAATGATCAGATATATTTCTTAGCATTTTGTGTTGTTGATTCTGAAAATGACCATTCATGGCAGTGGTTTATGAGCCAATTAAAAAAAATTATTGGGGATCGGAATGATGTGTGTGATCGTCTCTGATAGGCACAAGAGTATAATAAAAGCAGTTGAATTGATATTGCCTAACATATTCCATTGTATATGTATGATGCATTTGTTATGGAATATAAAGCCTTGATATAAGGAGAAGCTCGTATATTCCATATTTTTGTTCATGTGCAAAAGCTTCCAATGTTGTAGATTTTGAAGTTCAAATGCGTCAATTGGAGTCTAGTGCACGAGACATACAAGATGAGTTAGAAAGTATTGATTTTGAAAATTGGTCTTGTGCGCCTTCTCACCTCGTAGAAGGTATAACATAATGACGACGAACATATCTGAAAGCCTAAATTTTGCCATTCTAAATGCTAGGGATTTACCAATTTGTTTGATGCTTGATGTTTTAAGGATGATAATGCAATAGTAGTTCTATGATAAAATGAATGAAGCAGAATATCAAGTGACTGACTTTAACAAAGAGACAAAGAACTATTTAAGATATCAAATTGGACAAGGCAGATCAATTTAAGTAAATTTATTGTATATTTCCCAGTTAAGTATCTACCGTATATAACACAGTATATTTCTTATATGTGTGTATAGTAATATTTGACATTGCTTGCAGGTTTTTTCCAGTGAACAACATTCAATATCAAGTGATAGACGAAACTATTCAACATGATGTATATCTGCCTTCTCGAAGCTGCAGTTGCATGATGTGAGATATTTTGTAAAATTCGTGCCCTCATGCATGTGCTGTGTTGAGTAAGAAACACTTCAATTAATGATTATGTTTTACCGTATTATCTTATCAAGAATCTTTCTTCAATATACAAAGACTCAATCCATCTGTTAGGTGATCCATGTGGTTGGCGCATGTAAGCTCGATAAATATTCTACCTTCTAATGTCAAGTATCCAGTTGGTAGTCCAAAGAAGTTGAAAATTCCTTCTTCGATGGAGTTTAAGAAGCACGTGAAGTGTAGACGTTGAGGAAGAGTTGGGCACAAATGAAAGATGTGCAAATATCATCTCATGCAGTAGTTTCTCGGTTTGTTTTAGAAGAATATTAGTAAAGACAACGTTGCTTGTATTTGCTTTTTAATTGTTATTGTAGTAATTTTAATGTTTTGAGCTTTTGAGACATCCAAACTTTTGTTTTTATATAAATACGGGATTATTGCTTTTGGTATTACTCTGTTTATTGTCTTTATCATACTCCAACGTGTATTTAATATATTCATATTTATTTATTAAACAAGATTGAGTTTTAGAAGTGTGTATATTATTAATATTATCGAGTATATTTTGTATACTTCCAAGTATATTATCTATATTTTCATATTTAGCATAGCTATGTATGACACTCTAAGTTATGGTATAATTTTCTTTTTCTATTTTGGCAATTTATAAATAAGATGAAGATTTAGAAGTGTTTAAACTATTAATAATGAAAAGCGTACATAAAGTTTTTGTAATATATGACAGATGGTTTGTTATATTTACTGCTTATATTAGGGGTGTTCGTGAATTGGGATGGGTTGAGTTTAAGGATATTTTAGGCCCAATCCTATGCTTCGATTTGTGTATTTCTCTAATCCAAACTAACCCTTATTAAATTATGAACCAAAACCAACCCAACCCGTAAAGAATGGATTGGGTTGATTTGATTCCATCGTTCTCTTTCAAAAAAGCTTGTGAGGATCTTAGTTCTTTACTCATGATCTCATATGGAAAATGTTAAATGATCTAATAATGTTCAAATATTTGAAATAACTATATAATATTCACAAGAAAGTCTATAATGTCTACAAAATTCACAATAAAGACTACAATATTTTCAAATGTCTACAAAATCCATAACCAAGACTATAATATCTACAAAAGTCTTTAAAATCCATAAACATGACGGTAGTATCCACAAAATCCACTAAAAAGAGTATTCCCTTGAATTTTTGAACGGCAACCAATAGACTTGAACAATCCATTTATGATCTTGTATATGTATGAGAATATTTGGAGTACTATCAAATTTTTGTAAACTTTTTTTTTTTTTTATTGATGATCACTTACCACATAATCCACTTCCTATGAGTGTTTCTCTAAGAAACTTTCTCATAATTTTCCAAACCTTTCGTATGTAATCTTGCATTACTCTTTAAACCCTAAACAATATTAGAAAATAAACAATGCAAGAATGTAATCACAATTTCAATATATTAATATAGAGGAAATATATAAAAGGTAATACTATATACCTGATAAAACTTGATCACAAGTTTCCAATTTTCCAATTTGTGGAGTAAGATCTAATAACATCGGCGTTGCACGTAGCCAATTTTGTGTATGTATTAAAACCTCCACCATCTTATGTCTTAAAGAACTTCTAAAAGAGTCACGTATTCTATCTCCCATACTAAATTTTGATTCAGAAGCAACTGTTGCCACTGGTACGACTAAGATATCTTAAGCAACTTGTGATTAAACTTTGTATTTGGGAGCATTTAATTTCCATCGATTCAAAATATCAAAATTTCCAGTCAGATTTTCATTAGGTTCTGACAAATATCTTTCCACATCATTTGTTTGTTTCATTCAAAATTTTCTCTTTTCTTATTTATCTACATTCTAACTATAAATCCATTCCCTTGTCATTACAATCCTCATTTATTTCAACTATGTGGCATGGTTGTTTAGAATTATGACCACTTGAATCACTTGTCTTGTAAAACTCATACAATTACATCAAACTAACTTTCAACTCATCGGTCATTGTTCTAGAAGCTCTATCCCTATAGATACATACGAAACAAAAGGACACGTAATCCAACTTATATCGTGGATCAAGCACAATAGCTAGAAACAATACTTTGTTCATCTTATCAAGAGACCCTCAATACGTACAAATTTCATCCTCATATTGGAAGCCATAGTATATATCACACTATTTACATTTTGGCTCCACCCTATTAAACATCGTTGAATCCCATAAAGTTCATGAAAAAATGTTTCATAACTGACATAAGTTGAACCATTAACCTTCAATGTAAGATCGTAGAACATTATTAGGTTTTTAAAAGATGTATATTTTCTATGTTAGTTTCCCCAAAATTGTGTTGATTATTTGCTTTAAATGTTAATTTTGTAGGTAAAATTGTCCTCGAGGCGTTTAGGAGTCATTAAGATAAAATTGTGCCAAAAGGATAAAAAATGAACAAGAAAATCAATAAATTGAAGAAAATCGAGTAATTATCAAATTGTCATCGAGTATCATCAAGTAATCGAGTAAATTGTCATCATATAAATACCCAAAATGCCATTGAGTATAATCAACCATCGAGTAATCGAGCATCGAGTATTTACCAGAATACTATCGAGCATCGAGTTTATAATCGAGTAAGGCTATCGTGTCATCGAGTAATTACGAAAACGGTCATCGAGTAAATGTTATCGAGTAATCGAGCATTATGTATCAAGGAAAGGACCATCGAGCATCGAATATTGAGTTAAAGATAGAACGCTCGCTTTTTGCTGCAAAAACTCGATGCGTTGCAACGCTCTGGATTTTGACGTAATTATCCACTGCACCTTGCGCAACCAAGCATTAGCGCAGTGTTGCAACGTTAGCTCGACGCTTCTCGACTTTTTTTATGATTTAGCATTGCAACGCTAGCCTTGGTGTCGCGACACTATCCCTGCAACTATAATAGTTTTCTTTCATTTTTTGCGGAGGAGAGGAAGCACGTTTTCGATGGAAGCTGGAATTTCTCTCTTTATCAATTAGTCTCTATGGTAATTTTGTTTCCTACCTAGGTTAGATTTTGATTTCCTTTTTATTTGTAATCAATAACTTGTAATTCTTCATGAATTTGTCTATGGATTTATGAAGTAATTGAATCTTGTTTCTATTTCAAGAGTTCTTGCAAATTCTTTTGAGTTTTCTACTTTTCTTTATCATTAGCAATTTGAATTTGAGCATTCTTGAATCTGATTTTAATTCTTGAAGCATGTTGAATGATGTATATCTTGAGCATGTTTAGTCTAGATGCTTGGTTTTGTCATATTCATTCATGACTGAATACGTTGCTTTTAATGTGTTTGATAGAATATCTAGCCAAGATCTCCAAGAGGCAATAGTAATTGTGTGTTGAATGATTGACTAACCTAGGACACACTAATTACTAGATTTGGAGAAAACTCGATTAATTGAGTACTATCTTAACAATTAATCGACGCAATTGAATCCTAGAACTTAATGCACGTGTTTTCTCTTCTATATGACTGTTAAGGAACCCAATAGAGGTAGAAGCATGTAGATAGATTAGGGTTAGGGCTATCCTACCTTAATCGTTGATTAGGACGCTTTCTTGACTAGGTTATGCTAGTTGTCTGCCTTTGTAGAGACTAGTTTAATCTAGATTAAGTAAGTGGTTGCATGCTTAATCCAATTGTGAATTAAATTTGTAGAATTCAATGATAAGAATTGCAATGAACGTCTAACTTGATTGGAAGCAAGATTGTTCTAAACTTGGTTACAACTATCCTTTATCTTTTGATTTTTAGCATGTTTCTTGTCTTAATAAAAAACCCTCGTTTTATAGCTTTCATAGTTAAACTTGGTTAAAGAAAAGATTAAATAACATTTCCCTGTGGATCGACCTCTTACTTCCACTTTTAACTACGAGTTAGTTAGGTTCGAACTTTATAAATATTGTTTGTTTTAGGTTAGGTAGAACTAACGACACCTACTTAGATCCGGACAAACATCTTCAAAAAATTGACAAATATTCTTACATGATTTCAATCGGCTAAAGTTGGTGGCCCCTTTCTTTTCTTTCCATTCTCATCTCCAGTAAAGTGGTGTAGAAGATCTTCATCTTCTTCTAAGCATTGACAAGCCTTTTCAAATTTTAAAGCACGATCAAGCATCAAATATGTTGAATTCCATCATGTAGACACATCCGACAAACAAGGGCTTTAAATTCAATCTTTTCATGTCCAACACACTCTAAAAAAATTTCAATCGCTTAGGAGATCTAACATATCTTACAACATATCACACACTAGCTACCGATCATGCAATTCTTTCAATCCATCATTGACAATCAAGTTCATAATACGAGCACAAGATCTCATATGCAATAATTCACCATCTAAAATAAGAGAATTCCAAATATTTAGTTTTCTCTTCATATATGAGATTATTGAATCATTTGAAGTTGCATTATCAACAGTAATTGAAAAAACTTTATCAATACCCCAATCCAATAAACAACATTCAATTACTTTACCAATTTTCTTTCCCTTATGATTAAACAGTTGATGAAAATTCAATATTCTTTTTTGTAGATTCCATTTAGAATCAACGAAATGTGCTTAAGAACATGTAATTTATGTTCTGTAAGGAAGTCCAAGTGTCTATGGTAAGGGTCACTCACTTTTCATTAAAATTGATTTCAACAAATTTTTTCATCCACATACACTTGATGAATATCCGTAGAAATTATGATTCTTGAAGGAATATCAAACTTAGGACATACAACATTACAAAATTCTCTAAACCCCTTTGTCTTTACAAATGTAAATGGTATCTCAAACAATACTAGCGTCCTAGCACATGCATTTCTAACTCTTTGTTGATTAAAGACAGTAGACAAAAAATTCATATTGATAGTACCTTTAACTGTATTAGGTTGAAATTTTAGTATGGTTTGCCCTTTAGGTTGCTATCTGAATAGATAATTATTGTATTGTTTTATCAAATGCTTTCGTAAGGTACTAGTTTCTACATAAATAAGTGTCATAAGCATAATCTTTATCATAGTAGTTACATTGACATCTAATACCTTTAGTGTTAGACTTTTCCATCTTTGTAAAGTGACCCCATATTGAAAATGATGGCCTAGTTGTTTTTCTCTTGCCAATAACTATTATTGTTGATGATTTAGAACATGCATCTAGAATATTATAGGTGGTGATTCATTGTTGATCAACTCACTATTTTCCATCCATAATATTAACAAATAAAGAAAAACAGAAAGGTTTGTGAGCATGGGTGAACCGTGAACCAATGAAAAATAAATATATAAAAAAAAGAAGAAGAAAAGAGGAGTTGGGTGGCAAACCAGTGATAACATGAAGGCAAAGAAACTATGTGAAGCAATAGTGCTTGAGGTGAATCCCAAGAAGTTGGAACCACGATCGAGGTTATGTCGCTTTGTAGGCTACCCAAAAGTACATGAGGGGGTTATTTTTATGATCCATCGGAAAATAGGGTGTTTGTTCCACGAATGCTACTTTCCTGGAGGAGGATCATATTAAGGAGCATAGTCCTCGTAGTAAAGTCGTGTTACGTGAGCTTTCTAACGAAACTACTAAAACTTCAACAAGAGTTGTTGAATGGCCTGCTGCATCAGCAAGAGTTGTTGATGATAGTTCATCTAGTAGGTCAGTTCCACCTCAAGAGTTGAGGGAACCTCGACGTAGTGGGAGGGTTGCATACCCGCCCGTTCGCTATTTGGGTTTCACAGAAATCCTTGCTATAGTAGCAGATGGCGACATTGAGGATCCGTTGTCTTATCAGACGATAATAGAGGATATAAACCGGGATGAATGGATTAAAGCCATGGATCTCGAGATGGAGTCGATGTACTTTAACTCAGTATGGGATCTTGTAGATCAGCCTGATGGAGTAAAACCTATAGGTTGTAAATGGATCTATAAGTGCAAACGAGGTGCTGATGGGAAGGTGCAAACCTTCAAGGCTCAACTTATGGCAAGGGAGTTGACTATGAGGAGACTTTCTTACCTGTTGCCGTGTTAAAGTCGATCCGCATCCTCCCGTCCATTGCAACTTATTCTAATTATGAGTTCTGGCAAATGGACGTCAAGAGGTCCTTTCTGAATGGCAATCTTGAGGAGACCATTTACATGGTGGAACCCGAGGGATTCATTGCCCAAGGTCAAGAGCAAAAAGTTTGCAAACTGAATCGGTCCATTTATGAGCTGAAATAGGCGTCTCGATCTTGGAACATTCGATTTGATACTACGATCAAATCATATTGCTTTGACCAAAACGTTGATAAACCTTGTGTTTATAAGAAAATCATCAATAGTTCAGTAGTTTTCTTGGTGTTGTATGTAGATGATATACTAATCATTGGGAATGCTGTAGGTCTACTGACTGCAGTTAAAAACTGGCTAGCGACCCAATTCCAAATGAAATATTTGGGAGAGACTCAGTTTGTTCTGGGTATACAGATCTTTCGGGATCGTAAGAACAAAGTGCTAGCACTGTCTCAGGCATCGTACATTGACAAGATGTTGCTCAAGTACTCAATGCAGGACTCCAAATGGGGCCTACTGCCATTTAGGCATGGAGTCACTTTGTCGAAGGACATGTGTCCTAAGATGCCTCAAGAGATTGAGGAGATGAGACGGGTCCCATATGCATCTGCCATCGGTAGTTTAATGTACGCGATGCTCTGTACTAGACCAGACATTTGCTATGCTGTGGGAATAGTCAGTAGGTATCAGTCTAACCCAGGCTAGGGTCACTCGACCACAGTGAAGAACATCCTCAAGTATCTTTGGAGAACGAGGGACTACATGCT